>NW_026775571.1:62057747-62527747 GCF_030987335.1 Cornus florida | reverse complement strand
CAACTTAAATCATGCCAAAGATATTCATCTATCAGGTTCATCAAATCAGATTAACTAGGTCAAGGTCAAGGTTGATCAAGTTGCATGCCTCACAGTTAAGTTTCCAATGTGCATCTGTGCATTGTGAAGCTTATAAGAGTGTAAATCCAGCAAGAATCTAATTGAGGCATTTATACAGACTACATTGTATTTGTATGATCACTTCAAATTCAAATTTCTTTATTTTCAAAAATTTCTCAATTGCTTCTATACACAAGGTATTAAACATATGCTTTGTCTCCGACAAGTTCCAAGTTACACTATCATTGCTTTACAAAAATATGATACCAAAACTATGCCAATAATGCTTTGATGCACCCCCAAACTTGAACGACACAGTGTCCTCAATGTGGGACATGGATGTTAGTTAAAGACAAAAAATGACAGAAAAATAAAAAGGAACAAAAATACCCAGGGGAAGGAAACGGCATGGTGAGAAGAACCCCCAAACTTGAATTGGACCGCGCAACCTAGATAGCATCATGAAAAACAAAAAGAGACAACTAGAAAAAGCATTAAAAATACAAGCATAAATACAAAAAAATAATGTACATAAAGTTAACAGAAAAGAGAGAATTTGCATTTCAAAAAGAGTTCACATGATTACAAAAAGAGCTATACATGGATCATGTCTACTAGAGCAACCTATACATAGCAATTCGGAAAGTTCAAAAGTAAAACAAAAGATACAAGAGAAATATTTACATATAAACAAAAAGATAAGGTCCAACACTCGCAACAAGGTACGGGCCAGAGGGTAAACGGGTGAGGATGGAATGGAGGAGAGATTGAGTCTTACGCCGGTCGGCCTGAGCCAAACGACGTTCCTCAGCTGCGACATGGCGGTCTTCAGCAGCAAGACGACGATCTTCTTCGGCATAGGAAGAAGTCGCACACATAGTCCGAGTGTACGCGGACAAAGAATTTTCAAAACGATCCATCCGCTCATGAATATCGGCAATGCTAGCCCGGATGAAAGCCTGGTCCTGCTGAGAGTCGACCGGAGGCTCTAACCTTGCAGCGGCTGCGGTCGTGGAAGCATCCTCAGAAGGAGGGGGAGGTGGAGGTTGGATAAACAGGGGGGCAACAGGCTGAGGGGTACTAGAATGGCTAAGAACATTGATCCACCGACGCTTGGTAAAAGTTTTAATCTTTTCACCTTTTGGTTCATGGGGAGGAACAATGAAACCCTTGTGCTTTAGGAGCCGAGTGATGAAAAACGGCAAAGGCAATTTCTGATTTTCACCTCGCGGAACCCGTGCATTATAAGCGTCATGCCAAAACTTCATAAATGTTGTCCAAATGAGCTCCGGGATGGAGAACCATTGGCCTTAGTCCATGGCATATAAGGCTTGCAAAAGGAGGCCCCTACGCTCGGTGCTATGCATCAAAGGGCAGACATTGTGCTTGAAAACAGTGTCAATGAACCAGAGGCGTTCCGAAAGATTGGTTTTGCGGATAAAAGACCGGGGCTTATTAGGATCATCAACATTGCCAATGGCAGCGACAACCTGCTCCATAGTTAATGTATCCGGCTCCTCATATAAAGGGAGATTCTCACGATTGACAATGTCATCGGGGCACTTAATGGGGCAACCAGAAACCTGAATGATGTCAGTCATAGTGAAGGCATAGGTGGTGCCATCAATGGATGTAGTGAGAGAAATGGGTGGCTCTTCAGGGCATTGGAGATTCTGGTAGAAGAGGCGCACTACACGGGGGTAGGCAACCCTGGCAAGGGGCGCGCAAATGTGCTGCAGACGCCGGTTAGTCAATTCGGCTACAGCCCATGAAGTAGTGGGTAGAATGTCAAAGGCATCCGTGAGCAAAAAAGAAAGCTCGTAGTTGAGTTGTTTGCGATCCCAAGGATCATGTGGTCGCTCACGATTGACAGCACGGGCACCCGCAGAGGGTCTAAGAGGCCGAGAAGGACCAGCATGAGACATTTAGAGAAGTGGACTTGGTTGAGGACTTTCAGCGAGCACCTGGCGTGCACCACAAAAGAGAGAATGTGAAGAGGAGTGGGATGGAGGATCAAAACCCAAAAATTTTGTGCACAAACAAGGCTCTAGCATAGAGCAACATCAACAACAAGCAACACAAGCATCAACAAAATCACCGACATGCAATCCCATCCTCCTTATGATGAAAAAAAAAAGACAAGGAAATGAGAATAATAGGAAGCTCACATAACTTGGGAAAGAATGGGAAATGGGAAATGCAGACATGCAAGGGTGGTGGCAATGTTGGTGGGCTGGTGGTGGATGAGAGTTGGATTGGTTGTTTTGGGTAGAGAGAGAAAGTAGGTTGTATGCATGTGGTTCATGGATGGGTTGGTTGGAGGGTGCCGAGAGAAAGGTGGTGTGATGGTGTGAGGGTGTGGTGCATTTTTGGGTTGAGAAGGAGATGGAGTGGGGAGGTTGGTTGGTTGGTTTAGGGAAGTGATAAGCCGAGAGAGAGGGAGTTGGTTGTGAGGTGGGAGATGGGTCTGTGGGTTTAAAAGAAAGAGAGGGAGGGAGCTTCGAGTGAGAGAGGGGGTTTTAAAAGAGAGAGGAAGTGGGTGTTTGGTCGAGTGCTCGAAGCTTCACTTCGAGCACTCGAAGTGAAGGCAGTAGGCTCGGGTGGTTTGTTGGGTGAGGAGTGGGTGATTGCGAGCATGGAGATCGTGGAGTTAGTTGCTGTGAGGATTGGGTTGGCACTCGGCATAGTGGGTTTGTGGGCTTGAAGGTGGGGTTGCTTGAGAGTGCTCGAGCACTCAGCAGTGAGTTGGTGAAGAGCGTTGGGTTTGGTTGTGTTAGTTTGTGGGGGCATGCATGTTGAGGAAGGTTGGTTATTTTTTTTTTTTTTTTGAGAGAGAGATGGTTGTGTTGGTGGGATTTGAAGTTGCCGAGAGAGTGAGGGAGAGGTTGGTTTGTGGTGTCGAGCAAGATGGTGGTTGGGTTGGAGGTCGGTTAAGGTTGAAGAGAGATATGCCAAAAGATAGAGATGGTTGAGTGGGTGTTGTGCATGGAGTTAGAGGCTCGAATGGATGGTGGGAAGGGATGAGTGGAGGAGGTGGTTTTGTTGCCGAGAGAGTTGTTTGCTTGGGGTGAGGGTTGGTTAAGGTGAATGCAGGCATGAGGTTGTTTGGTGGGTGCAGGAATGAGGGGTGGTTTGGTTTGGCGTGCATGGTGGGCATGTTGAGTGAGGAAGTGGGTTGGTTGTGAGATGCAGAGGAGGTGTGTAATGTGAGATGCCGAGAGAGGGAAATGAGGGTGGCATGGTGGTTGGGTTTGTGAGAGAGAGAGAAGCCGAGAGTTGGGTTGGTTGGTTTGGTGTGTTGGGTTGAGGAGAGAGATAGGAGTTGAGGTTTGAGTTGACGCATGCATGGTTGCATGGTTCTGTGTGTGTGAGGTGGTGAGGTGGTGCAAGCATGGGTGAGTTGAGAAGTGGTTTGCAGAGAGTTGGGATGGTGTTGGGGTGTAGAAGAATGCATGGTTGCTGGAGATGATGAGATTGGTTAGGATTTCGAGCAAGCGATGAGGGTAAGGCAACGAGTGCTCGGGGCGTTGGCATGAGGTGTTCGAGCACTCGCTAGGGGGAGCTCGAGTGCTCGAAATGGAGCCAGTAGGTTCGGTATGTTGGGGTTGGCTATTGAGAGAGAAAGAAGGTGGAGTTCAAGCACTCCAAATAGGCTCGGCGAGTGCTCGAACTGAGAGCAGTGAGTTGGGTGGGTTGGTGCATGAAATTCGAGCACTCAAACTAGAATTTAGAGTGCTCGAAAATGGCTCAGTAGGCTAGGGGGTGAGCTCGGCTGTGAGGACTGAAGCAAGGAGTGAAAGGGAAAACATACAAAACAGTGAGCACCCTGGAAGTTGAATTTGTTGCAATGGAAGCAACATTATGCAACATAGCAACATTGAAGTTGAATTTTTGGATGAATTCCCTGGAAAGAAATTGAAACTTGGCAACATGATTCCCAAACAATGCTTGGATGCAATTTGCATGCCATTCCCATGCATGGACAAATGCATGGATGGAAAATTTTTAAACTTAGCATGGATGGAAAAATTGCCAAGCTCAAAGCTTCAATGCAATGCATAAAAATTTTTGAAAATTTTTCAAACTTTGCAATTGTTTTCTAATGCAAGGAAACATTCTCAACTTTTGAATTTCATTCCATTCCATGGAAAATTTTGAAAATTTTGTTTTTAAACTTTGCAATCATCTCAAATGCATGGAAAAATTTAAACTTTGCACTTCAGCTTTAATACATGGAGAATTTTGAGAAACTTTTGAAACTTTTTGCAATTTTCTAATGCATGGAAAAATTGCCAACTTTCAGAACATCACACAAAGCATGGGTGGATGTAAGAAAATTTTCAAACCTTTGCAACATCACACAATGCATGAATGAAATTTCTGGAGAAAATTTTAAACTTGCAAATTCATTCCATTCCAATGCATGGGAAATGTTGAAAGTTTTGTTTTGAAACCTTGCAATTTTTTAACTTTTTAATCATCTCAAATGCATGAAGAATTTTGAGAAAATTTTCAAACTTTTCATTAAAAATGAGAAAATATGCACATGAGTCGCATTTGAAAAATCTAATGAAATTTCTAGAAAGCGATGGAGACTTCCGGGAATGAAAATTAGAGTTGAGAAGGTCTAAGAAAAATCAAATTTTTTGCTTTTCTAAACCGTTTCCCATAAAATTTGCAAGGCACGAACAATTTCAAAGAGAAGGAAGCTTGGAAATTGAAAGAATTGCTTCCCTTGAGTTGCTAAATTTAATGTCAATAGCTAGACAAAGCTAGAGCAGGCACTAATCCTCATAAATTGGATCCGTCAAGAGGACTTCCTCAACTTTTCAGGTTAGGATTGTGCCGTCAATGCAAGGCTTAAGCCATTGGCCATTTACCTTGAAGAGTGATCCACTTGCAGGATCATGAAGTTCGATTGCTCCATGAGGAAAGACGGTAGTGACAATGTATGGACCATCCCATCTTGACCGGAGTTAACCAGGAAAGATTTTTAAGCGGGAATTGAAAAGCAAAACCTTTTGTCCCGGGGCAAAAGACTTCTTGACGATGTGTTTGTCATGAAAAGCTTTAGTATTTGCCTTGTAGATTTTTGCACTTTCGTACGCGTCATTACGCAATTCCTCAAGTTCATTTAATTGCAACGCACGATTAGAGCCGGCTTGTTTGAGATCAAAATTGAATCTTTTTATGGCCCAATAAGCACGGTGCTCTAATTCTACCGGGAGATGACATGCTTTGCCAAAGACAAGTCGATATGGTGACATGCCAATGGGTGTCTTATAAGCTGTCCGGTAAGCCCAAAGCGCATCATTTAGCCTTAATGACCAATCTTTGCGGTCCGGTCTAACCGTTTTTTCCAAAATGTGCTTAATCTCCCGGTTAGAAATCTCTACTTGACCACTCGTTTGAGGGTGGTAAGGTGTAGCAACCTTATGAATGACTGAATACTTAGCAAGGACGGATTTGAGATAACGATTTCGGAAATGAGATCCGCCATCACTAATGATTGCTCGGGGCGTACCAAAACGACTAAAGATGTGAGACTGAATGAAATGGATCACGACTTTATGATCATCGGTTTTGGTAGCCTCGGCTTCAACCCATTTAGACACATAATCCACCGCTACAAGGATGTACTCATAGCCATAAGAAGATGGAAATAGTCCCATGAAGTCAATCCCCCGCACATCAAAAATTTCAACAATTAAAATGTTGGTGAGGGGCATCATGTCTCTTCGGGACATGGATCCAAGTTTTTGACATCGTTCACACGATTTGCAAAAATTGTATGCATCCCGAAATAAGGTAGGCCAAAAGAATCCGCTTTGAAGAACTTTGTTAGCGGTCTTTTTTGGCACTGAAATGGCCTCCACAAGCAAGAGTATGGCAAAAATTTAGAATGCTTATGGCCTCGGTTTCAGGAATGCATCGCCGGATGTTTTAGTCCGGGTAATATTTGAATAGTTCTGGATCTTCCCAAAAGAAATGCTTGACTTGGGAGAAAAACCGGTCCCTCTCTTGTTTGGAATTTTGCCAACAGCAAGATAATTGACAATATCCGCAAACCATGGAAGAGTAGAATGTGAAACTTGAAGAAGTTGCTCATCCAGAAAGGAATCACGGATGGCTGCGAATTCGGAAGATTTTTCAATAAGTAAGCGAGAGAGATGATCGGCGACAACATTGTCGGTCCCTTTTTTGTCCCGGATGTCAATGTCAAACTCTTGAAGTAAGAGGATCCATCGAATTAAACGGGGTTTTGTCTATTTTTTCGCTAACAAATGCCTAAGAGCGGTATGATCCGAAAAGACGATGACCTTAGAGCCAAGAAGATAAGAGCAAAATTTATCCAAGGCGTACACCACAGCTAGCAATTCTTTTTCAGTGGTGGTGTAGTTTAATTGGGCATCACAGAGAGTTTTGCTAGCATAATAAATGACATGCGGAAGTTTATCCACACGTTGGCCCAAAACCGCCCCTAATGCATAGTCGGATGCATCACACATAATCTCAAAGGGAAGAGACCAATTAGGGGGTTTCATGATTGGGGCGGATGAGAGGAGAGTGCGAAGTTTGATGAAAGCTTCCATGCAAGCGTCATCAAAATTGAACGGAACATCCTTGGCTAAGAGATCACACAAGGGCCGTGAGATTTTGCTAAAATCTTTGATGAAGCGACGATAGAATCCGGCATGGCCAAGAAAAGAACGAATTTGACAGACGGAATTCGGAGGAGGAAGATTAGAGATTAACTCAACTTTTGCCTTGTCTACCTCGATTCCCCGCTTAGAAATGACATGTCCTAAAACAATGCCTTCTTGGACCATTAAGTGGCTTTTCTCCCAACTTAGAATGAGATTCGTCTCTTTGCATCTTTGGAGCACCAGAGACAAATTTTTGAGACACGAGTCAAAGAAGGAGCCAAATACGGAAAAATCGTCCATGAAAACTTCCAAGAACTTTTCAACCATATCTGAGAATATAGACATTATACACCTTTGGAACGTTGCCAGCGCATTGCATAGACCAAAAGGCATGCGTCGATAGGCAAAAGTACCAAAGGGACATGTGAATGTTGTTTTCTCTTGATCTTGGGTGATGAGCGCTGAAAAGTACACATTTAAACCCCTTAAGCTTGAGTATTCTAGGACATTTATCTATCTTATTTACCCGTTTTAGTACTTATTTGAGTTTTTGTCTATTTCAGGTCAATAATGTTAAAATGGGCTAAAAATGAGTTCTTAAGCCCTTTTTGGAGTCAAACTAAGTCTTAGCGATGATCCGGAGCAAAAAGAGGCTGATTTAGAGCAAAAAGAAGCTGATACTGAAAAGCTGAAAAGTTGGATGGATCAGAAAAGTTGGATAGATCGAAAAATAAGTTAGATCGATCGAAAAAGTTGGATCGATCGAAAATAAGTTGGATCGATCGAATTGGACATGCTGGCAGCAAGCTGTCACTTTTTTCGTGCGCACCCAAAAGTTCACCTACCAAAAAGTTGCGGGATTAGATATTTTTGGGCATATATTCTAGACTTAGTGACTAAGAAAAGGACCTTCTATATAAAGGGAAGTAACCCATTTGTAAAAGGGGATTTTTTTAGCTTTTATCATTTTATTTTCTACATTGTAATTTTTATTTCTCTCTCTAGAAAAGTTAGAGATTAGGGTTAGAAGAAAAGAGAGAAGTGGAGGCACATCTCAAGAACACATCTCTAAATCTACTATCTCTCTATCTCTAGAGCTTAAAAGAAGAAGAAGAAGAAGAGGAAGAAGAAGATGGAGCCATGTTTGGAGCTTGATTCCATGACTACATCCACCTCCTCCATGATTGACTAGATCTACACTTAGGGCTTGGATGAGCCCTAAGTCTTGTGTAATCTAAACCCTTGTATTTCTATTTTTGGGGATTTATATATATATTGTTGTGATTAGTGTTCTAGCCTTGTGAATTTCATGAATCTTGGTATATTTCTATGATTTCCATGGTCTAATTCTTCCTATTAATTCTCTAGTTTATTTACATGTCTATGTGTGATTAAATTAGGAATTATGTTTCAAATGATTCATATGGGTTAACTCTTCCATTGATTCTCTATTTTAATTACATGTTGTCTTATGTGTGATTATTTGGGGAATTGATCTCTACACTAGTTTTTCTATATTAATTGCATGTCTATGTGTGATTGATTGAAAATCTAGTGATGGCTAGACATTAGTGCTTAATGGAATGCTCTTGTTATGTCTTTTGATGGTTCATACTTATTCCTTGATGGATTGTACCTCTCCCTTAGTTTATTTTCATGCTAGTAGTGTAGTTGTAGTGTAGTGTTAGATGGAGGAGACAATTCATGCTTGTTCTTTGATGTTCCATGTTTTTGAATGCAAGAAGCATATGCTCTAGTATTGTGGTGTAATGGAATTTTGAGCTTAATGAAGGATTAATGACTTGTTATAATATATTGTATCTTTCACATGTGTTTAGACAATATATTCCTCTCCCAATAGATATATTGTGGCCTCTCACATGATGTTTAAACAATACATATTTAACTAAGTCATCCTTGTGAATTATTTGGACTATAAGCTTAATGAAAGGTTTAATGACTTGATTTGATATTTTGTTCTCTTCACATGTTGTCTAGACAATATATTCCTCTTCCAATAGATATATTGTAGCCTTTCACATGTTGTTTAGACATTATACACTTGTTGAGTCACCTTTGCTAGTCGAACCAATTTTGTTCACAACAATGTATTCCCCATTAATGGAAAGCAAGTGGTTAATTACATGAGCTTAGTGGTGATTCCAACACCCTAAGTCCTCTCTTCTCATCTCTTAAATCCCTATCTCTACTTAGTTTTATTTTAATTGCATTTTAATTAATTCTTTTCTAGAAGTAATCAACCAACCGAACTCTCTTTTACAATCATTTGGTACGCTAGAGTCGAAGTTAAAATTCCAACACGTATAATCCCTTGGGACGATCCCTACTCACTCTTGCTACGTTAGTAGTGGTGTTGGTAGTGGTTTTTATAAATTTAAATTTGACATAAAAGGCTTTTCTTGAACCACACATTCACTACATTTAGTTTGGCGCATTGGAACGGCCGTCGTCAGATTTTGGCGCCGTTGCCGGGGATTAACAGTTTTGTTGGAATTAAACTAGACAATAGTGTTCATTAGATTGCTTCTATTTTTTTATTTTATTTTCTATTGTATATTCTTTTCTTTTGATTCTCATTATTATTTGTTCAATTAGGTACTTGACTACATGGAAGGCGAACCTTGGAACTTAAAGCAATCATTGGAGCTTAAAAGCTAAATTTGGAGTTGAAGTGCTAAAGGACCATTGTGACCAATTCTTGGCTCTCTTGTGTTTTAATTGTTTCACTTCTTTGTATGCTTGTGATAGCCCTTGTTGAGGCTCATTTTATTACTAAATTTTTGTCCAAGCATAGGCCCTTGTTGAGGCCAATTTTTTCTTGCATTTGGGTTTTAATTGTGAATGGAGGAATTGTTTGATCCAAGTTTGGGGGGGAATTACATCCCTTCACCTTATGCTCCTCCATCACATTTTAATCCTTATGAGATTGAATCCAATTCATTTCATGCATCATCTTATTATGGACTTGATCACTCATTTAATCCTTCTTATGACTATTGCCCTCCACCACCATTTTATGATGAATCAATTCCACCACCTTCTAAGTACTCACCCGGATTTGAAGAAAAAGTGTTAGCTTTACTTGATGTGCATATTTCACACACTTCACTTATTAATTCTCATTCTCAAGCTTTAGCCAACTTAGAAGCTCAAGTTGAGCAAATTGCAAGTACTCTTTCTCATCAAGAGGAGGAGGAAGAGGCAAATGAAAAAATGGCAAGAACTTCAATGTATATAGATGAGGATGATGAGAGTGGGGAGAATGAAACAAGTGAGCTAATGCCTAGCACTCTATCTTGTATAGAGGAGGAAGTGGCAAGTGAGTTAGTGGCTAATCTAATAGAATATAACATGATTAATGAGGACTTTCCTTGTTTTGATTATGATTTTATCTCGGAGATGGCTACTCTAGAGAGTGAGGAGATGTTGACCACACTTGAGGTAGGAGAGAAGGAGGAGGAACTTGTTGAAGAGGGCCTTCCTTCTATTATCTCTAATAACCCTCTTGAGGAGTGTCTTTTGGAAATGTATAAAAATTGTGGTTTTGACTTTAAAAGCTCTAAAAATGAAATAAACTCTCTAATGGACTCCTTAGCTTACTTAGAAGGTGAGGAAATGGTAATTTATGAAGAGGAGAAGAGGGATGAAGAGAGGGTGTTTCTTATTAATCCAAATGAGTCTTTGAAAGACAATGCCTCACCAATTATCAATATGGATGATCATTAGAATGTGTTTCAAGAACACAACAAAGAGGCAAGCCTAACCATGATTGATTTTGTTTTCAAGACCGTGGATGAAAGGAACAATATCATCTCTTTTATTTCTTTTCAAGTCATTCTTTTGGAGGATGATTTTATTGTCATAAGTGGGACATTAAATGAGAAAAGTGAAAAGAGGATCAATAAGGATGTTTCATATCCAGTTTTTGATTCGTTTGATTAGTGAGTTGACCTAACGTCTTGCTAGAGACGTTAAATACTAGTATTCGTAGAGTTTCACAACTCTATTCCTCCCTCATTTCTTTTTATTTTTCATTCTTGTGTACATTCTTCCATCTATTTTTCAAATTTTCATTCTTGTTACCATCATTGGGGCTTAGCATAGGATTTTCTGCACTTTCAGTTCAAAATTAGGCATTTGGTGCCAGTTCGATCGATCACAAGAGCACCTTTGATCGATCGAATTGTTCTTCGATCGATCCAACTACAATTTCGATCGATCGAAGAGTACTTTAATCGATCCAATTTCTCAGTTCGATCGATCCAGAGTCCCAAAACTTATAAAAATTTTGGACCTGCATCCAAATTCCAAAATGCATGCTCTCGGGATCTCCAAATTTTCAAAAGTTCGATTGATCGTAAACTATTTCGATCGATCGAACTACATTTCGATCGATCCAACATGTGGTTTGATTGATCATGAGTCCCAACACTTAGAAAAATTTTCAGGCCTCATCCATTTTTTAAAAATGTATGCTCTCGGTATCTCCAAAATTTTACATGTTCGATCGATCGAATTTCATCTCGGATCGATCACAGCTATGTTCGATCGATCGAACTTCATCTTCGATCGATCACAACTTTGCCCCTTTGACCCTTTGACTTTTTCCTATTTCTATTTTTATTTTATTTTATTTTATTTTATTTAGTTACTTCTATCTTGGTATTAAAAATAAAAATATATATATAAAAAAAAATAAAAAAATAAATAATAATATTTCTTTTCTTTTATTTTATTTCCTTTTATCTTATTTCCAAAAATCCAAAAATATTTTGTTTAACTTTAATTTTTAATTATGAAAAAAAAAAAAAGAGAAAAAGTTGCAAAAGTAATAAAAGTGAGGACTTCTCCCAAAAGGTGAGAAGTAGGAAATGATTAGATGGTTGTTGTCTTGATTTGTAGCCTAGTTGATTTGAGTTTGTAAGTCCGTAGGGGTGTCTTAACACCTAATGCCCTAAAGCCATCTGGTTTAGGAGTCATTGACCTAAAGCTCGCTACATGAATCTTCTAGAAAGCTTAAGAGATCAACACATTGCACAATATTTCCATCTTTGATCCTCAATAAAAAAAAATAAAAAAAAGAAAAAAAAAAAAGAAGAAAAAGAGTGAAAAGAATAAGCGCACCTAGAACAATAAAGCTTTAATTAAAGGTCCACTCTCTTATCTTGATGATCGGTACTAGATTTGTGTGCTAGTTTGAGGGTAAGGATGTGATTACTTCTCTAGTTGGCTAAGATAGCAACACACTTGATGCCGGACCTCTCACATGGATTCTAGACTTGTTTCGATTTTCATGATCATTTTCTTGATATGTAGAGGACCATACTTGCTTGTTTGATGTTGAGATTTTGGGAGATTGCTTAGAAATGGTTGAAAAATTGCATACTTGAGGTAGTTTTCTCCCAATGCTTGTTTGTAATATTGGTGCCTCTTTTGAAAGAATGAGCTTAATGTTTGTGGGTATCATTTCTGGAAACCCTCATGAGACTTTACTCGTCCACTAGGGGTAACCTAGGGGTTTAAAAGACTTGTTGCATATGTTAAATGCAATCGTGTTCCCTACGAAAGTGGCGCTATCATTTTATCGCTTTCTAGTTCATAGTTGTTTAGTTGTTCATTTCATTCCTTACTTCGTAGTTCATTGCTAGGGACTAGCAATATTTAAGTTTGGGGGTGTGATGAGCGCTGAAAAGTACACATTTAAACCTCTTAAGCTTGAGTATTCTATGACCTTTATCTATCTTATTTACCCGTTTTAGTACTTATTTGTGTTTTTGTCTATTTCAGGTCAATAATGTTAAAATGGGCTAAAAATGAGTTCTTAAGGCCTTTTTGGAGTCAAACTAAGTCTTAACGATGATCCGGAGCAAAAAGAGGCTGATTTGGAGCAAAAAGAAGCTGATACTGAAAAGCTGAAAAGTTGGATGGATCGCAGAAAAAGTTGGATCGATCGAACTTTTAGTTGGATCGATCAGAAAAGTTGGATCGATTGAAAAATAAGTTGGATCGATCGAACTGGACATGCTGGCAGCAAGCTGTCACTTTTTTCGTGCGCACCCAAAAGTTCACCTACCAAAAAGTTGCGGGATTAGATATTTTTGGGCATATATTCTAGGCTTAGTGACTAAGAAAATGACCTTCCTGATAAGCGCCGAATATTATATATTCAAGCGCCCTAAATTGCATTAGTAAAGTCCGTTGTATGTTAATTTATGTAGATTATCTTCATTTCTATGTTTTTATGCATTTTCAGGTTCATTGGCCAAAATGGAACAAGAATAAGGCCGTGTGGAATCTTGAGCAACAAAAGGTGCCAATGCTGAATTCTGGCAGCAGTAGAACCTGGGCTTTGCTCGCCATTTTGACCTTCCAAACTCGAGAACTGGACTTCCATCATAACATAAAAGATTTAGAGCTCTGAATCAGCTTTCCAAATCTTCAAACGGTTTGTCATTCGGAGCTTGGAGCAGAGAGTTATGGCCTTGTTACCAGAGGCGCGCAGAACTGCCTGGCAGCAATGAAATTCTGCCTTGATCTTCATTTTCGACCAACCATCCTTGAGAATTGGATCTCCACCAAAACATGAAATATTTAGAGCTCTGAATTAGCTTTCTAAATCTTCAAACGGTTCATCATTCGGAGTTCGGAGTGCAAAGTTATGGCTGTTTAACCAAAGTAGGTCTGGGCGGAGCAAGTGAAGCATGGGCATTTTTACACTAAATTCGAGTGCTCGAGGCCTTGCTTAGAGTGCTCGAATTTTGGGCAGAATGCCCTTCGGAAATGGCTCATTTCAGCCCACTTGCACCTTGGTTTCTTCACTTTGCTTTCCTCTTTAATGAAGTGGTTGGAGATGTTGGTTGGTGACCTTTTGGGTGGTAGATAACGCAAGGAAGGCCACACATATCATGGGATCCCATATTCTACAAGATTAGAGGAGAGAGAAGAGAGCAAGGAGAGAGAGTTCTTCAAGCTTGAAGAAGGGAGCACGAAAATGGAGGAGGTCTTCAAGCTTCTTCCTTCTTCCATTGCTCCTATGGGTAACTAAATCTTCTCTAGGGAGGTGATGAAGCCCCTCCCTTGTAAGCATGTTCTAGTGTAGATTTTACTTTTGGGATTTCAATGTATTATTGTTGGTGATTTTATGATCTAGAGCATCATATGTGTTGTAATGAATTCTAATGTCTATACATGATTATTTTGAGCTATTCATCTTGTCTTAGATGGTTTCTCTTCCTAATCATATTGCTTGCATTTCCATAGTGACAATGGAAGTTAGATCATAGAATGGTTTTAATGGCATGGAGTTTGAGAACTTTGATAAATCATTGCTTAGGATGCCCTTTGATGGTTTATACTTGATTCTTAACTTTGTGTGCTCTCATCATTTAATTAAGGGCTTGATAATCTTTGGCTTAGGGAGCATGTTGAAGACTACACCCTAGTTTAGGTAGTTCAAGCATGTGAATCTTTGATGGATTATTCTTGTTTTTGATTTAATGAACCTCTTGAGGATAGTATAGCAACCAAGGGTTGTTATGTGTCATGACCATCATTTATGTTGATTTTCCCAATTTAATCTCAATCTAGAATTTGTATAGGGTTGGAGCGGATTCATTTCCCTAGTTTTTCTCTACTTGTATTTCATTTCTTTTTAATTCTTGCAAGTTTCTAATTTATGCAATTTCAATATTCTTAGCTTAAGTGACAAACAACAAAACCTTTATAAACCCTTCATCATTCTAGAAAGATTCTAGACACTAAGGTTGCCGTAAGACTAGCGTAGTCCCAGTGGTTCGACTTACCCGACCAATAGCCCTATTTTATAATGATTCGTGCTATTGCAAAGGTTGATGTTAATTGACCAACCGATCACTTCCATATAAAGGGAAGTAACCCATTTGTAAAAGGGGATTTTTTCAGCTTTTATCATTTTATTTTCTACATTGTAATTTTTATTTCTCTCTCTAGAAAAGTTAGAGATTAGGGTTAGAAGAAAAGAGAGAAGTGAAGGCACATCTCAAGAACACATCTCTAAATCTACTATCTCTCCATCTCTAGAGCTTAAAAGAAGAAGAAAAAGAAGAGGAAGAAGAAGATGGAGCCATGTTTGGAGCTTGATTCCATGACTACATCCACCTCCTCCATGATTGACTAGATCTACACTTAGGGCTTGGATGAGCCCTCAGTCTTGTGTAATCTAAACCCTTGTATTTCTATTTTTGGGGATTTATATATATATTGTTGTGATTAGTGTTTTAGCCTTGTGAATTTCATGAATCTTGGTATATTTCTATGATTTCCATGGTCTAATTATTCCTATTAATTCTCTAGTTTATTTACATGTCTATGTGTGATTAAATTAGGAATTATGTCTCACATGATTCATATGGGTTAATTCTTCCATTGATTCTCTATTTTAATTACATGTTGTCTTATGTGTGATTATTTGGGGAATTGATCTCTACACTAGTTTTTCTATATTAATTGCATGTCTATGTGTGATTGATTGAAAATCTAGTGATGGTTAGACATTAGTGCTTAATGGAATGCTCTTGTTATGTCTTTTGATGGTTCATACTTATTCCTTGATGGATTGTACCTCTCCCTTAGTTTATTTTCATGCTAGTAGTGCAGTTGTAGTGTAGTGTTAGATGGGGGAGACAATTCATGCTTGTTCTTTGATGTTCCATGTTTTTGAATGCAAGAAGCATATGCTCTAGTATTGTGGTGTAATGGAATTTTGAACTTAATGAAGGATTAATGACTTGTTATAATATATTGTATCTTTCACATGTGTTTAGACAATATATTCCTCTCTCAATAGATATATTGTGGCCTCTCACATGATGTTTAAACAATACATGTTTAACTAAGTCATCCTTGTGAATTATTTGGACTATGAGCTTAATGAAAGGTTTAATGACTTGATTTGATATTTTCTTCTCTTCACATGTTGTCTTGACAATATATTCCTCTTCCAATAGATATATTGCAGCCTTTCACATGTTGTTTAGACATTATACACTTGTTGAGTCACCTTTGCTAGTCGAACCAATTTTGTTCACAACAATGTATTCCCCATTAATGGAAAGCAAGTGGTTAATTACATAAGCTTAGTGGTGATTCCAACACCCTAAATCCTCTCTTCTCATCTCTTAAATCCCTATCTCTACTTAGTTTTATTTTAATTGCATTTTAATTAATTCTTTTCTAGAAGTAATCAACCAACCCAACTCTCTTTTGCAATCATTTGGTACGCTAGAGTCGAAGTTGAAATTCCAACACGTATAATCCCTTGGGACGATCCCTACTCACTCTTGCTACGTTAGTAGTGGTGTTGGTAGTGGTTTTTATAAATTTAAATTTGACATAAAAGGCTTTTCTTGAACCACACATTCACTACATTTAGTTTGGCGTATTGGAACGGCCGTCGTCATTGGGGGGCGATTGCCACTTGGTTATAGCGGGAATAACCATCAAGAAAACAATAGAAGCTTTGGCCGGCTAATCTTTCTAGGATTTGATCTATGAATGGAAGTGGAAAATGATCCTTCCTAGTTGACGAATTGAGTTTCCGGTAATCAATGCACACACGCCACCCGTGGTAGTCCGTTGTGGCACGAGCTCACCCGCTGAATTTTCAACAACGGTGAGACTGGATTTCTTGGGAACAACTTGTGTGGGGCTCACCCACTTACTATCAGAGATAGGGTAGATGATTCCCGCATCTAGCAATTTGATCACCTCTTTCATGACCACTTCCTTCATATTTGGATTTAACCTGTGCTGGACCTCTCTAGTAAGCTTTGCGTCATCCTCCATATGAATGCAGTGTATACAAATGGAGGGGTCAATTCCTTTCAAATCTGCCACTGTCCAACCAATAGCTTCTTTATGCTCTTGGAGCACCGCTAAAAGGTTGGTCTCTTGGTCTTTTTGAAGGTCCGAGGCAATGATGACTAGAAGGGTTTGCTTTGGACCAAGGAACACATACTTGAGATGGGCCGGGAGCAGCTTAAGCTCAAGTTGTGGCGGAGATAGCAATGATGGGACCGGAGGAGTAGTGGAAAGTTGGGGAAGTGGTTCTTTTGGAATTTTCCAAGGAGATACATCCATGATAGCATTAATATCAAGCAAGGAATTGACTTCTTGAATGGCTTGATCAACATCAAAGTTTGAGAAGTCAAAATGGGACATGCAAGTTTCAAGGGATCTTTGCTTAGAATGAAGGGGAGAGATTCTTCGACCACTTCATCAATGACATCCACAAGAAAACAATCATCCTCATTGGAGGGATGTTGAGTTGCATGAAAGATGTGGAGTTTGACTTGCATGTTTCCAAAAGCAATGTCCATCACCCCGGTTCGGCAATTAATTGATGCATTAGCCGTGGCTAAAAATGGCCTACCAAGGATCACGGGAATGTGCTTTTTTGGGTCATGGACCGGTTCCGTATCAAGAACCACAAAATCTACCGGGAAGTAGAATTTGTCCACTTTGATGATAACGTCCTCGAGAATACCTCATGGATGCTTGACCGATCTATCGGCAAGTTGCAAAACCACGGAAGTTGGCTTAAGATCTCCCAAACCAAGTTGTAGGTAGACTGAATATGGAATTAAATTCACACTAGCTCCCAAGTCAAGGAGGGCCCTCTCGATTTTTCTATCACCAATGACGCAAGAGATTGTGGGGGCACCCGGATCCTAATACTTCGGAGGAGTGTTGTGCTGAATGATAGCACTAACATTTTCAGTTAACCTCACCTTTTTTGGCAAATGATTTTTAGAAGTGCGCTTTTGAGTGCACAAATCTTTGAGAAATTTTGCATAGGGAGGGTTTTTGCTTGATAGCATCCAAGAGGGGCAAGTTAATCTTCACTTGCTTGAAAACTTCCCACATGTCTTGAATTTTATAATTCTTGTTCCCAAAATGTGTCAACTCTTGAAGACGTTGAGGAAACGGAGCTTTTGGCTCATAAGTAGTTTCCACATTTGGGGTGACATGTGTGGGATTTCCGTGAATGGTATTTGGACAAGAATTTGGATTAGAAGAGCTTGGATTTGGATTTTTCAAAGGAGAAACTTCCTCACTTTTGTCTCCATCGACCTTGTTGTCAACCACTCTACCACTCCAAAGGGTGGTGATAGCTTGAACTTGTTCATGAGTCGACCCACTCGGAGGAGGGGTTTCATCAATCACATGCATTCCTCTAAGATTTTCAAAAGGTTGAGAGGGAAGCTTGCCCTTGTCCTTTTGAAGCAATTGATTCACCGAGTTAGCTATTTGGCCCACTTGATTTTCGAGATTAGCTATGGATTGAGTATGAGAGTGAACCATTTGGAGAGTAGGCTACAAAGATGTCAAGAGTTGCTTATTGGAATCCATGATTTGCTTGTTCAATGATTCCATCATTTGCTTGTTTGCAGCTACTATCTCATCAGTTGGACACACAGGAGGTTGATTGGAAACATTTAGATTGTAAGGAGGACGGTAACTTGAAAAGGCTTGAAATGGTCTACCTTGATATTGAGAAGAGGGCTGATTTTGCTGCCCTTGGTTTTGGAATTGGGAATTTTGTAGGGCTTGTTGCCGCCACGAGAAATTCGGATGATCTCGCCAACCCGGATTGTAGGTGTTGGAATATGGATTGTTCTCGGGCCGTGAGAACATGGCATTAGCTTGCTCTTGGTTGGGATTGGGAAATTGCTCCGGTGTGGGGCAATCTTCCGAGAGATGGAATGGACTAGTACATGAAGCACAAACTGAACTTGCCGAATTTTGAGACAATGAAGGAGGAAGATGTGGTGCCATCAATTGGTAGAATTTATGAGCGATGGCATCCACTTGAGATGATTCCTCCCTTATTGATTTTGGTTGACAAGGGTTGGTGTTCTTTGCAATGGTTGAGGTCGGAGCCCTACGAGAATTATGTTGAAGTGAATTTTCGCTTAAATTCTCAAGTAGGGTCCAAGCCTCATCCGTATTCTTGGACATGAACATCCCACCATAAGAAGAATCAACCATGAATCTATGGGTTTCGGTCAAGCCGACATAGAAAGCTTGCACTAATTGCCATTTTGGGATCAAATGATGAGGACATTTCCGAAGAAGATCTTGTAGCCTTTCCCAAGTCTCATGGAGTTATTCTCCATCAACTTGAGAAAAGCTTAGAATGGAACGCCTCATTTGGTTGGTTTTACTCACCGGATAATACTTCTTAAGGAATTCTTGTTGCAATTGAGCCCAAGAAGTAATGGAATTGGGAGCGAGGGAGTTCAACCAATATTTTGCCCTATCCTTTAGAGAAAATGGGAAAAGATGGAGATGGAGTGCATTGTCCGGAAAACCTCTCAACCGGATGGTCGAACAGATTTCAAGGAACTCATCAAGATGCTTATATGGATCTTCATTATCAAAGCCATGAAATGATGGAAGCATTTGGATGGTGCTTGATTTGATCTCATATTGAGCTGCATCGATGTTTTGCATTACTATGCAAGAAGAAGAAGCATAGGTGGTAGGGATGAAATGATCTCTAAGAGTCATTGGCTCGATATTAGGAATTTCAGCCCTTTCATTCCCCAGATTTCCTATATTATCTCCCATTGTATTAAATTCAGTTTCAAGATCCCTTGTAAGAGTAGATTCCCTAAGGTTTCTTCTAAGAGTTCTTTCAAGAGAATTGATATCAATGGGCGAATCGATTATGGGTAGAGAGAGTGACCTACGACCGAACATCAACAGCACAGCATATAATCAACAAAGCAATTCATTATCTACAACTCCACATACGATATTCCCTTTCTCCTCAATTATCAAGACAGAAAATAAATGGCCACGACAAGGACCGATGCTTGTACACGAAATTAAATAAGATAATAGCCTCTACAAGGGCTTCACAACTAAATTAACTACTTCTAAGCTTAACACATGCACAATATATAACAATGCGAAACTAAAAGGTCAAGAAGCTTACCTAGGGTCCTCTAGACTTACACTTTGCTAGCGTTCCCACGGTGAGAGTCGAGTCCCTAGAATCTTACAACACGAAAATGGTTAAACCACACGAAAATAATGCACAAAACACAATATGCACAATCAAACTAAATTTAACCCTAAACTTTGGTTGCTAAACCGTTTGCAAGTCCCCGGCAACGGCGCCAAAAATTGATCGGTTGGTCAATCATACATCAACCTTCGCAATAGCACGAATCATTGTAAAATAGGGCTATTGGTCGGGTAAGTCGAACCACTGGGACTGGGCTAGTCTACGGCAACCTAAGAGTCTAGAATACTTTTAGAATGATAAGGGGTAATAAGGGTTTGTTTGTTTGTCACTAAACTAGGAATTCAAAGATACATTAATAATAAAATTGTAAGAAATTTAGAAAGAGAGATCTAGGTAGAGAAGACTAAGGAGATGAATTCACACTACACCCTAAGTACATGCTAGATTAAGTCTAAATTAGGGATGGACAAAATATATGCAATGGTCAAGAAATACATGACAACACTTAGTTACCATATATTTGTTAAGAGATCCATTAAATTGGCACAAGAATGATCCTTCAAAAGCTAACACATTGAACTACCTAAACTAGGATGTAGAGTCAAATATATTATCTTAAGCTAAAGGCCATCAAGCATTCAAGCAAATGACAAAGCACATGAAGTAGGAAACTAGCATAACCCATCAAAGGAAGTTCCTAAGCAATGGACTATCCATTTTTCTATCAACATGCCTTGAAAACATTTCATAGTTTTCTCCCCATTGTCACCATGAGAATATAAGTAATAAGATTAATGTAAGAATCATCAAGTCAAGCTAAATAACTTACATCAATCATTTAAACATAATAGAGTTCATTACAAGAAGTAATATGCTCTAAACTATGAAAAGACCAAAATCTATACATTAAAATCCCCAAAATAGAACCTAATCTAGAACATGAACAACAAGGGGAGGCTTCATCACCTCCCTAGATAGAGTTTAGTTACCCATTGATGCACTAAAGGAAGGAGGAAGCTTGAAGAAAGACTCCATTTTCGTGCTCCTTCCTTTGCTTCAAGAACACACCTTTTTTGCTCTCTTCTCACTCCTTTATCTTGTAAAAATGAAGCATAATTTAATTGTGTGGTCCTCCCTCTCTCTTATCAAGCTCAAGTCAAGGCTCTCTCTCCTCCAAGGAACACCTCCAACCACTTCATAAAGAAGGAAGATGGTATTGAGGAAACCAATGTGCAAGTGGCTGAAATTGAGCCATTTCCGATTGCAATCTGCCAGAATTTCGAGCACTCGAAGGGTGGTCTCGAGCACTCTAAATTAGTGTAATGAGCAACATGCAATTCTTGCCCATCTCTGACCCACTGTGGAAGAATAACCATAACTTTGTGCTCCAAACTCCGAATGATGATCTGTTTGAAGATTTGGAGAGCTGATTCAGAGCTTTAAAAACTTCATGTTGTGATGAAGACCCAATTCTCAAGTCTGGTTGGTCGAAAATGGGGAGAAAGGCAGTACTTCAGTGCTGCCAGGCAGTTCTGCGCACCTCTGTTAAGAAGATCATAACTCTCTGTTCCAAACTCCAAATGTCGAACCGCTTGAAGATTTGGAAAGCTGATTCAGAGGTCTAAATCTTTCATGTTATGATGGAAGTCCAGTTCTTGAGTTTGCTAGGTCGAAAATGGCAACAAAAGTCAGGTTCTACTGCTGCCAGAATTTCAGAATTGGCACCCTTTTTGTTCAAAATTCCACCAGGCATCATTTTTGCTTCCTTTTTGCAATTTAACCTGAAAATATACAAAAACATGCAAATGGAGATAATCTACATAAAATAATCAATTAATGGACTTTGTTAATGTAATTTAGGGCGCTTGAATATACAGTATTCGGCGCTTATCAAACTCGGTATCAAAAGTTGGTGGGAAAGTTAATTTACTTAGCACATACACGGCCCGATATTGCTTTTGCTATGAGTTTGGTAAGCCAATTTATGCATTCACCCTACAAGAAACATCTTGAAGCAGTTTATCGGATTCTCAGATACTTGAAAAGTACACCAGGCAAGGGTTTACTCTTCAAAAGACCACACAGCAGAACATAGAGGCATACACTGATGCAGATTGGGCAGGCTCGGTTATTGACAGGAGATCCACGTTAGGATACTGTACTTATGTCTAGGGAAATCTAGTTACGAAGTAAGAAACAGAATGTGGTTGTAAGGAGCAGTGATGAGGCAGAATATAGGGCTATGGCTAACGAAGTTTGTGAGATACTATGGTTGAAGAGAATTCTTGATGAGCTGCGGATGCCGATGAACATGCCAATGAAGTTGTATTGTGACAACAAAGCTGCCATAAGTATTGCACAAAATCTAGTACAACATGATCGCATGAAGCATGTAGAGATTGACAAACACTTCATAAAAGAGAAGATTGATAGTGGAGCTGTTTGCATGCCTTTTGTTCATATTACTCAACAAATAGCTGATATCTTCACCAAAGGACTTTTCAGACCTAGTTTTGAGCTCTTTATAAGCAAGTTGGGCATGATAGATATCTACGCTCTAACTTGAAAGGGGGAGGGGTGTTAGATTTCTAGGAAATAAATTAGGAAATTCAATTTTTGAAAATAAAATCTGAAACTACTATTTCATATTTTAGTAGTTTCTGTTTCCTGTTTTCTAGCCTAGAGTTTTGCTGATTTGATTTGCTGATTTTGTGGGCTTCCTGATTTGGTGGCCTTCCTCTACTATTTATTTTGTAATTGTCTCTCTTGAAAAATAAGAAGACTGAATATTTTTCTTCTTAAAAAAACCTTCAAAAGATATTTCTCTCTATTATTCAGGGACTCTTTTTATCTCTATCTCTTCTGATATGCCACTTGCCTGCACTTTGCACAGTTTCCATACCCTTATACCATTTATGATCTTGATAAGGCTTGTACCAGTGTGATCTTTTCAGGACCATAATTGAATCCAATTTTTTTTTTTTTTTTTGGGGGGGGGGGGGGTGTGCGGCAATGCTATACTGGTATACCATTTCCCTCTTTTCCATTGTTCTCATTGCATATCGAGGACAATGTGCGGTTTAAGTTTGGCGGTAAGGTGACTTTGTACATTCTTTGCAAGTTCTGACTCTTAAGTGTGCAATTGAGATTTGAGATTCATTTTGGCCATAATTTTGATCTTTTGGAAGCATAAATGTTGCCTCGATATGGCGAGTTTTAGGAGTTTCACTTGTAGTGTGGTTTCGGATGCCATTTAGGGAAAAAAAAAAAAAATTATATCATGCTTCTTTTGTGATTCACGTCATCTTACTTGTTAAAAATGTTTTAAAGATTGATTCTAAAGTACTACATTTGCACAAACGTACACTAGCGGTACATGCTTAGATTATCATTGTTTTGGTTATATCCCATTTGAGCTAGTAGGCTTTGAAAAGTCATCGTTCTTGACAAAATGACTTTGCATGCTAAATTACAACTTCTTTTTTCACCAAGTAACCGGGATTCTTGCCTCATTAAGCATTTAATTCTCGCGTCAAAAAGTGAAGGGCTCAATTGAAATAAGAACTTTTTCACCAAGTAACCGGGATTCTTACCTCATTAAGCATTGAACTCTCGCATCAAAAAGTGAAAAGTTGGGAAATAAGAAGTGAGAGTTGTTTTGATTTGTAGCCTAGTTGGCTTGAGCTTTTAAGTCTTTATGGGTGTTTTAACACTTAATGCCCTAAAGCCGTCCAGTTTAGGAGCCATTGACCCAACGCTTGTTACACAAGTCTTCTAGAAAGCTTAAGAGATCTTTACATTGCACCATGCTATTATCTTAGATCCCATTCTAATATATATATATATATATATATTATTTTGATGAATAAAAGGTTCATTTGTAGTCTTGATGATTGGTATTTGAGATATGTGCTAGTTTGAGGCCGATTTGTAATCTTTACATTGACTATACTAAAAAAAACAACATATTTGGATGTCAGTTCACTCTAAAAGGATGCTATAATTGATTATGATTTGCATAATTGACTTGTTTGATGTGTGGGGGCTATATTTGCTTGTATGATGTTGAGATATTGAGAAAAGCTTAGATATGGCTGAAAGTTGCATACTTGAGGTAGTCTTCTTTTGACACTTGTTTGAAAGGTGTGTTAATGTTTCTTAAGTGAGGAAGAGTCCTTAATGTTTGTGGGTATCATTTTTGGAAACCTTCGCAAGACTTCATTCGCCCTCTAGGAGTAACCTATGGGTTTAAAATGCTTGTTATATGTGCTAAATGCAACCATGATCCCTATGAAAATGGCGTTATCTTCTTATTTGCTTTATTGATCTAGTTCAATAGTTGTTTCTTTTTATTTCCTTTTTTGCTCATTGCTAAGGGATTAGCAATATTTAAGTTTAGGGGTGTGATAAGTGCTGAAATATGCATATTTCAGCCTTAATCTTGGGTACAATAGAACTTTTATTTATTTATTTATTTTTTCATGCTTTAGCCTTATTTTGTTTTATTTCCAATTTCAGGTTCATAAGGTTGAATTGAGCTAAATCTGACGTTTTAAAGCCTTGGGAAGTCAACTGAAGCAAGAAAGGAGGCGGAGCTGCAAATTCAACCACCTTGATCGATCGAGCAATATACCAGATTGATTAAGCCTTTGGCCTTATCCGGAATCAATCTCCAACAACCTCGATCGATCAAGCAACATCCCAGATCGATCGAACCCTTTGATCTTATCAATAATATCTACAACAACCTCAATTGTTTAAGCTTAAGCCTTGGTTGATCTGGCCAGATCGATTGATCGAATGGGCCTGACAGCTACGAAAATCAGAAATTAAGCCTTGATTCAAGGGGGCTCGGGGTGCAATCAATCAGGTGTCCTTGTGTATGTGGTATAACCATTTTGGAATGATAAGAGTAACCTATAAATAGAAGATTAACCCAATTTGCAAGGGGGTTGGAATTTGGAGGCTAAAAGAGAATTCTAGATCTACTCTCTCTCTAGGGTTTCTCTTATGCTCTGTTCGGTAGGAAGGAAGGAAGAGGGGTGGAAGGAAAATAGAAGGGAAAGAACAAAATTCCTTCGTTTGGTAGGAAGGAGACACGGAGAGAAAGGATAATAGGAGGGATGGCTTATCCCTCCTTCTTTACAAAATTTCATCCTCCCAAATTTGGGCGGAAGACCGGAGAGAAAACAAGTTGAGCTATTGTAAAAGTACTAAATTACAATATTATCCTTCCCAAATATTAATTAAAATTAAACTCTACACATCTTATCTCACGCAAAACGCTCTCTCCAGCGATCTCTCTCACACAAGAAACTCTCCTTGGTCTTGCTCGATCTGTACATATACATAGATCGACAGTATTTACAAACAGGTTTGATTCATGTGTTATATATATATATATATATATATATATATACCTTCCCCTTTATCATGCTTTTGTACCCCACACTTGCCTTGAAACCTAACCTCTGTAACCCTTATTTGGTTGAGATCTGGATCTTACATATATATCTATATGGATTGTTTGTTATATAATTGCCTTATTAGTAAAAAAGAGGATTCAGAAGAAAAAATACACAGTTTATATAAAGAACCATACAATGCCATAAAGCATTTTTTTAGAACATATTTAGAACCAAAAAAAAACTCCATGTTCACACCTAATTCAAAAAATAGTAGTTATATATGTATATATAAATAAAGCAAACAACAAATTAGAGTGAAATTAATGGTACTGTTCAAATGAGTAGTAAAGATGACGGCTATTTACAGGGAAAAAAAAATAATGAAGGGTATAATGATAAAAATAATTTTAAATTCTCTCTTCCCTTCTCTCGTAACAAATAAATGAATTTGGTAGGTTCTTCTCTTCTCTTCCATCCAACCGAACAAAACGAGGGAAGTTCATAATCTCTTCCCTATGGATGTCTCATCCTTCCCTTCTTCTCTCCCTTCCATCTAATTTTCTTCCTTCCTAACGAACGGAGCATCAAGGAAGAAGAAGAAAAAGATGAATCCAAGCTTGGAAATGGTTTATGATACCACCATGATGACATCTACCTTCTCCATAAATGGCTAGTTCTTCACTTAGGGCTTGGATGAGTCCTAAGTTTGTGTAATTAAATATCTTGTCTTTCAATTTTGGAAATTATTAATTGTAATTAAGTTTTTGGTCTTGTGAATTCAAACTTGGTTGTACCAAGGTTTATATTGTTAATTCTTCCAATTAATTCTCTATTTTAATTACATGTTGTCTTATGTTTAATTAATTAAGGGTTGATCTCTACATTGAGTACTTGTTGTAATTGTGCTTAATGATAGCCATGCATGGTTTTTATTGGATACAATTGCTCTTAGTTTGATGGATTAATCTTACTCTTAATGGGTTGTTCTACATGTTAGAATAATTATAATTAGGTAGACAATTCATGCTTGAGTTTGATACTTCATACTTATTCATTGCAACTTGTATTATCTTCTTGAATATTGATGTGTGCTTGTAGCCACATTCTTATTACAATTTGTTTTCCCCATTAATTGAATGCATTTGATATAATAGCATAAGCTTAGTGGTGCAATCCATGTCTTAAGTCTCTCTCCTTATTACCTTAATCCACTTTCAGCTTAGCCTTATTTCATTTGCATGATATAGATAATAAAGTCATCATGAGTATAATCAAATCAATCGCTATCATTTCAATCTCACGCTCATTGACGTTAAGTTAAATTCCAAGCCAATAATCCCAGTAAACAATCCCTTCTCACTATACTAATGTATAGTGGTTTTGTGATTTTATAAATATAAAAGTTGATGTCCCATTTGCCACATATAAACATCTATTTTTTGTAGACCCGCGGGTAGCGTCACATAGCTTTGTATCTGAGCCACACCCAACTTTGTGTCGAGTAAGGCATCTAATTATACTTCGAGCCTAAGGAGCTTCCTCCAAGAGCCTGAACTGTAAGAGGTAGCTTTGACTGACCAAAAACTTTTATTCTTGATGAGGTAGCAGTGAATCCAAGAAGACAAAAGCTTGCTGAAGAACATTTTCCAAATATATGCCCAAGTTTAGCAACTTTGTTGGCCATGTCCAACGCATGCAAGCACATTCCAGGGCAACTTTAGCTCCTGTGGACTTCATCTCATGACCAGTCCAGAGGAATGACCTTAGAATTTGGTTGATTTGTTCAAGGACCTTCATTGGCCATTTCCATGTTTGTGGTTGATTATGAGTGAATGGCCAAGACAATAGATCTAATCAGAATCTTCCTACCAGCAAAGGAAAGGTGTCTAGCAGTCCAAATCCTGACCCTAGAGGTCATTCTTTCCACCAGAGATGTGCAATCCTTTGCAGATAAAGCTAAGGAGGTCAAAGGAAGACCTAAGTATTTAACAAGAACTGTGCCAAGCTCAAAATGAAGATAACATACAATATCATATTTGACTTGAGCAATAACACCAGAGAAAAAGGCAAGACTTTTTAAATATAAGATGGGTAAATGAGTGAATAATAGAGGAGAGCGCTCGCATAACTACGACGAAGAGCAAAGGTGAGATGGGATCACCCTGTCTAACCCCCCTTTAGCCTTTAAAGAAACCAAACGATTTTCCACTCAAGGAGATTGAATAAGAGGCAGTAGAGATACATAACTTAATCCAATGAATAAAGCATGGTGGGAACTTGACCAGATGGAGAGAGTCAAAAATGAAGTCCCAATGAATAGTCAAATGTTTTTTTTGAAATCAATTTTAAGGGCACATCTAGGCTGAGGAGAAAACCTGTGGTATCCATTAATAAGCTCATGAGCCAAAAGGGTGTTCTCAGATATGTGTCTACCCTGAACAAATGCATTTTGATTGGAACTGATGTGAAAAGGAAGAACAGGCTTGAGCTTAAGAGCAAGCAGCTTGGTTACAACATGAAATAGGCCTAAAGTCATTAATGGATTAGGCACCTTAGGCACTAATGCAATGTAAGAACAATTGATGTTCTTTCAAAATTTTGCATTAGGCAAAGAAATCCTTAATAGCAGCAGACCTTATTGATTTCTTTCAGCTTTGCTACTGATTTGTTGCAAATATCACAAGTATACTGATCTCTTGTGAAGTTTTCTTGAATAAAAATTGTTTTTATCTTTCCATTTACCCATAAAAAAATGCACTCTCACAACTCATATATCGAGATTGATTATTTGCATTTCAAAAATACTACTCTAAAAAAATGCACCTAAGGGCAGATACTTTCAACATGTTAACTAACTTTTGGCATTACTCTGTGAAAAAAGACTACATCCTTGTCGTCACACACAAGCTTACACATAAAACTGAATATTTGGTCAGGTTGCAAAAAACTTACTGCATAACTGCTGTAGGAAATTAACATGTCAGAATGTCCCTGTTTGGTTGAATATGTGCCAAATAAATCATGTAAACATAAAAGAAGTCCTTAGCATGATTTTACTTTAAGGGATATGACAGCAAACTTCTCAGTGAGAGTAGATGAGAACGACAAGCATCGACATGTAATGACTGAAACGAGGTCACTGTTCTATATTGGTAAAAGGGTCAATGAAAATAAATAAAATTATCCATCTATTAGAAAACTGCACTTTAATCAGTGACTCAAAAGTTATACATCATTAAATTCAATTTCTTTCATGCTATTAACTATGTCTTCAACTCTTATGGACATGAACTCAGCATGTTCCTGAATGTCCTTGAGAATCACACATACCTGTCGTCGCAATGCTGCAGATCGTTCTCTTTCATGCTGCAGCTCATCAAATAGATCCTGGATTTTCTTATCCTTCTCTTCCTGCAAAAACATGTGACTCTAGAAATCAACTGCTATAAACGAGTTAATGACAAATTAATGGAAGAATTCAACTTCAAGCCCTGCTATAAAATGAACTGAATACACCAAATTGTTAGTGGTGCATTGGATGTATTTCAATAGAACTAACAATATGGATTGCAGACTAAGTTCAACAAACAGTTAACCCAGCTATGCAACGTTAGACAGTTGAATCTGTTTCACCATTTATTTACAAGGGCTACAGTTAAATTTCCACATTCAGCTATTCAATCTTGACACTAAAATGCTCCTTGATGCCTTGCAAATGGAAAAGGCATGGAGGGCATTTATGACTCGGCAGGCTAATAAAAATGTCGCAAAATGGAATTTCCATATGGGGCCTGCTTGGACATTTTTTGTTGAAGCAAATCTTTTTACGATATTAGATCAGCATGTTGAAGGTTTTTAGGAACCATTGTTTGATTCAGTTGTAGAAGCTCAGACTATATCCAAGTTTAAATGTGACTAGTTACTTAGAGTAAATAATGCTCTAAGTTAAAACTATATCCAATTCCGATCCACCTTTCCCAGTATTCTTGATGAACGGAAACCACGTCAGGTAAAGATCTTTGAAGGCTTCTGTATTTTGTGTTAACAAGAGTCAAAAGTACATAGAATTAGGAGACAAATTGGACTCCAGTGTATACTGGTCAATGTATAAATAATTTGTAAATGTGAGGTTGAGGTCAGAGAGCTTCCCTTTCTAGAGCCTTGCTTGTGCATAGCATTCGTTCCTGCTAGTTGTATTAATTCTGTGCCCAATGGGTGTTATGATATTGTTCTAAAGTGTATGGGTTAGATTAACTAAGGGATTAGAAGTTGGTATTGTTGAAGATTCACTGAAGATGGTTCAGTTGTAGGGGTACTCACTCACATTACTACTGAGGTTGATGAATCTACTGAAAATCGAAAGGGTTCATTCCATTTGGAAGCCGGTAGAACTAGCAATGTTGTTGCTTGGAATGGTGGTCTGCTGGAATACCAACACTACTGAAGATCAGACCTTGACGAAGCCCTCAATGTCTCTCCTATTCAAGTACAGTTTTTTTATTTCTTTCTATTTTTCTTTTTCTTTTTCTTTTTCTTTTTAATTATCATGGCCTGATACGGCTAAAAGTAGGGGAGTTCCATTCTGTTGGTTTCTCCAGAATTAGAACCAGATTTTGGCAAACGTATTTATGTTGCCACCTTATTGTTGAAGGTCTGTGCTCAATTCAGCTATGACCTCCCCTAAGAAGCACTTGGATGTATGTAAGCCCCAAATTTGTTGCTTGTACATTGGACAGAAAATATAATAAGTCAAGCATGCTGACAAAGCAACAAATATTGCACTTGATGCACCGAGGACACAGACAGGAAGGGTCATTGCTCAGTTTCATGCAAATGACATTTCCTTTACAGAAGAAAGGTTACGGGTGAATACGTTTTTAGTCTCCAAGTTTTTTGCCAATAAAAACAAAGGAAAATTACCCTAACCTCCCATGAGGTTTTCAATTTGATCCCTCAGATTAAACTTACAGAAACACCCTTCTTCTCTCATGCATCATATTTACCGTGTCTATTCAAATATCAATACCTATATATTCCATATTACCAAATAAGGGCTATTTTCTGGTGGTGTTCTTATCAATCCAGGGTGCAATGAGGAGTTCACTAAATATTCATTTTATTCTCATCAAGTGAGTGACCTCATGCTCGAATCCATATCTTCACACTTGACGGTCCAAGTTTTTACCATTGCACCAAGCAATGGTCCCTACAAAAAACCATGGCTTTTTCTTGTAGAAGTTGAATGTAAAATTCAAATTTGTATAACGTAACATAGCCACAACATAATTTAAATCATAAGCATATTATATTATCAGATGACATATCTCATTGATCTTGTCATACACATCCTTCTAAATGATGGTGAAACTTGGACATACCTCACTGAGTATATTTACGATTGGCAGCTCCCCAGGAAATTTACAGTTTGTCATTAGCTTGTGGTTGTGTTCTCGCACAAATTTGGTAACTTCCCACTTACCTCCATCCCGTGCTGCTAACCTTATCATTGCTTTACACCCTTCTCTTGTAATTGGCCTTGGAGGTAGAACCCTGTCTTCTCTAATTGTATGCTTCGCAGCACGGAAGCCTTCTCTTGAACATACGAAGTCCCGACCTATTATGCCCATGTTCTTTAGCGAGTGTCGGATTCGATTTGTTCGAATGGTGAAACCTGTACGCTTGGCGTAGCCATAATAGAAGTCTCTTGCATCATCTAATGAAGGAAAAGTCATCCCACTAAATGGTTCTAAATTTTCCACTTTTAAACTGTTCGCTGATGGTTCCAAAAAAACCAACCCATCATTTAGAACAGTATGTGAGTTGCAATTATGGAACAACCCATCTTCTCTGGCTTCAAGTTCTAAGTTTTCAGAAGTTTCTTCGTCTGAACCGTGGTCAGCATCAAAAAAATCGGGCCCAGCTGAGGTTCCCGCCATTATGTTCCTACAAAAGGAATTACCAATTAAGAAATATCCCCCATTTGAAAAACTAATAAGTTTTCTATTTACAGAAGTAGACACTTCATATCACTCTAGAACTTTTTTGCATCCTTCCATCCCGAGAAGATTCATACCGCCTCTCAAGAGGTTGTGCTTGAATGTTAATGGCTCACATTGCACATAAGTCACATGGAAATCATCTAGAGGGAATAATAAAAATAGTGTTGTCTGTTGTGGTAAATGAAGATCAGTTTGAAAGATCATGAAATTCTGGTTTTCCAAATTTTTACTATAGATGTTTACGGCAGCAACTTTCAATAATGGTACAATTTATCATATCAGATTTACAGAGTAATTACCAACACTAACTCTCCACATTAGAAACAAGTAATAGAAAATCCAATTCTAATCCATCACACATCGCTCATAAGGATCAACTTATCAACATTAAACTCAAAAAACACAAATTTAAATCTTCTCCTAAGTTTTTATTCTGTTTCACAATGTATCCCCAAGACACAAAACAAACAATTGTAACATGGAATATAGAATATTTATTTTAAAAATAAAAAATAAAAAATTCTGAAGAAAGAATCAAACTCCAATGTCCGGCATAATCATTTCAAGGGGAAGGTCTTTTAGGAGAATTTTTTTTTTTTTTTTAAATTGAGTAAAGATATTCTAATTCCCCAATTCTAAATGAATAAAAATAAACATGTTTTCACATAGTTAAAAAGGGCACCTTGAAGGAGAAAAACATCCAAAAAAGTTCAAGAATAAAAATTGATGAGCCTTTGACATTATATCAGCCACAATGATAGAATTGCTATACAAAATTTCTCCACTAATTCATCACCTGCAAACAATATAAAAATTCTTCCATCGATTGTTGGAAAAAATCTAAAAGGAATTTTGAAATTTGGAAAACCTTAGAATTTTTTTTAAAATTATTTGGGACCTGAGAAAAAAAAATGGCACACCATTTAAGACCGAAACAAATCTTCGGCAAAGTTAATGTAATCCATATAACTTTTACACACTTTCAAAACCTAAAGCATGGAAAATATATTACATTAAAAAAAAATAAAAAAATTAATCCTTTCTATTTTTCACTTAGTTTTCTCAGCAATCAAAAGGGTTCAGTATAATAAATAAGCTCATGAAAATTTATGTATTAAGGAACCTGCTTACCATGTAGAATCTTTTTCTTTTTTCACTCTTCAAAATTATTGTTCTCTAGGTTTTTTTTTCCCTTCAGCTACGAAAAATATTGTTCCCCAATCCTCCGTTTGGTTGCTGAGAAAGATGAAGAAAATAATGATATAACATTCCGAACATCTGCTCTGTTACTTTTTTTTCGATTTCCACCTTTCTTCAGCAATCAAATTGGCATCGAATAACAAAAATGAAATGAAAAACGGAGAGTTTTGATGAATTCAGGGATTGAAAAAGTTGACTAAATTTAAAATACATAGCAAAAATTAAATTAAATTAAAATGAAATGATACTTGAATCAAATTAGTTACTTACTTCAATTTCGATTTCGAGCTGATCTGACAGAGAGATTGAATGCTAAATCCTCTTGTTGTATTTGCCTCAGTAGTACTATTTACTCAGTTCTTCCTGCTCAGCTATATATATAGACACACACGCACATGTAGAGAGAGAGAGAGTATATCTGTCTGGAAATTGTAAGGCGAGGCCTTGTTGTTGGCCCAAATGGAATTGACACCAAGTTCGGAGTATCTAGGGGGTGGGCTGGGTGGGCTTGAGCCCATCCCAAAAAAATAAAATTACTATAATCAATTTTAGCCCAGTTAAAAAAAAATTCTTATTAGTATTAATTCACCCAAAAAATATTAGCCCACTCCATTAACAATTTCTAGATCTTCATGACCCAAACATACTCATATAGTGTAATGCAACAAAAGCCCAGCCCAACCCAAACAGCCCAGTCCAACTAGTAATCATCTTGATTAGCAAATTCTTTGCTTTCATACTTTAAACCCACACGTCTTTACCTTTGTTAGTCCAAATTTTTACGACTAGACAAAAAAAATTATAAATAATTCTTCAATCTTCTCCTTCCGGTATGAATTCAAACATGATTGGCATTAACCATTAATATTATTTATTTGCTTTTTTCATTTTGTTTTAGATTTGGACCAATGTGAAATGTTTGTGTTCTATATGAATTTATGACTTAGGTGTTGGTTGATTATTCAATTAAGTTCTTATTCAATTAAGTGTGTTTGATAACATATTTTAAAAATCGTTGAAAATGGTAAGCGTCACTTAAAATGAGGTAAAATTTTAAGTAACAGAAACATCACTTAACATTGAATGCTGAAAATTCGAAAAAAAATAAAAAAATATTTATTTTTTATTTCCCACTTAAAAATTTCGCTACTTGTTATCTTTGTCCCATATCAACCACTTAAATTTTCAATTTTCATTTTTTCTTAGTATAAATCACCTTTCTTACAATATTTAGCTTTTTTAAAAATCATTTCTCCTATTTAGCTTGAAGTGTTGTGTTGAATCCCAATTTAAGTGTGTAAAATCTCTCTAATACACGGTAGCAAAGGACCCTTTTCAGCAAAGAACAGTCCAATTAAGAATTTGATCAAAGCTCTTCATTTCAAATATATATGTATATATATATAAAAGCGAATGATGATGTACAAGTTCACTGTTAGAGGTGTTCTAAAGTGAAGTGAATATAAATGAGTGAGTATGTAATACTATCCAATAACTTAAATTTTTAGATTAAAGGGTAATTTGATTGATTCTAAACTCCAGCCAAGCTTCGCCTCCCCGCATAAAAAAAAAATAAAAATAACAAAAAGAAAAAAAGCCATCTGCATGTGTTCCTTTCATGTGTTTATTGATTAAGGACCATGATTCGCAAAATTGATTACGGTCGCAGTATCGATCACAGTGTAACGGACTTAAACAAAGTTAGTATAAATTGATCGATACGAATTTTGTATCGAACTTAAAAAGAAATTATGCATCGACCAATATATCGCATATTAGACAATACGAGAAACCATTCTAAGGACCGGGTGAAGTGCATCTTTACCCAGAATATTTGATCTCAATCAACCTTTTTATTTTGTTTTACAATAAAAAGTGGTTGTCATTTCTTTCAAGTAGGCCACTTTTGTTGAAACACAGTTCACAATAATCATAGCCGTGTTGAAAATAATAATAATAATTATTATTATAGCCGTGTTGAATCCTTGCCGACTAGTTAGCAACGCGTTCCATTTCCTAATATTTTTTTTTTTTTTTTTTTTTTTAAATAAAATAAATTACTCCAAATTTTTTTACAGTTGCTTCAATTAAATTACTCGTTTTTTTATTATTATTTTTTTTTTACAGTTGCTTCAATTATTGGATTGAATTATGGTGTTCAAACCTTTATTTTCATTTCTCTTCATTTTCTATATCCATCAAACAAAGTCTTCTCCATAGAAGTGTTTTAACAAATTTCTTCTACCTTAAAGAAATATGTCCATTGTCTTTGTCTCACATAAAAAAATAAAATTATTTATTTATTTATTATTATTATTATTATTATTATTTTCATAATTGGTACCCATACACACATGTCATTTGAACCCCTAACCTGAACCCCTAACCTCTCATTTGGAAGGTAAAGGTTTAATACCACTAAATCACTGGCCCGTTAATCATTATTATTATTATTATTATTATTTTCTTTTATTATAAATCATGTCTTCTTGTACAATATTTAATTTTTTAAAACTATTAGTTCTATTTACAATTTGATTGTCGCAGTTTATAGCAGAGGGTCCAAACATTATATATATAAGAGCATCCACAAGTGGGGAACTCCAAATGGAGTCTTCACTTTTTTTATTTTGGAGATTCACATTAGCAATTATTTTGACTTGACGATCTCTTTTATTCGGAGACCCATTCATTCTGTGTTTTAAAATGAATTAAAATAGGGTGAAAAGTCTTCATTTCAAATGCGAAATAAGAGAAAGTGAATGACATACAGGCCCACCAAGGTTATCAAAATTGACCAAGGTTATACAAGTTTAGGGTTTCTCGAGTACTCTCTGTGTTTTAGCTTCACGAGGCCTAACAAAAGAAAGTATTCTGTTCACACAACAATGTCAAGGTCATTATTCCCTGGCGTGGTTGTTACAGGTAGTAGTAGCCAAGCCTTAATTAAATTTAATTTTTTCATTTCCAAAAAAACTCCCACATGTGCATTTGTTCCACTAGTTTTTAAGGAGACTAGAACTAACTACAGATTTTTTAAAAAAAATTAAACACTTCGGAGATAGAGGAGGTGTCATTAAAGATCAAATTCTCTTTTAACTAAAGAAGAGTCGTGATATTCATGCCGAAGAGTAAAAAATACTTCCTTGACCAAATACACTTGATTAGTCATTTATGCAGGATATAAGAAAGCGAATCTCACTTCTTTATATTTTTACATTGACCAATTAAAAACATTCGTTCAAGGTATTTAGTATAACTTTTCACTAAAGAAAGATAATCAACGCTCAATTAAACATATCAACCTATATCTAAAAGAGATACACACAAACATTCAGTCGGTGTGGCAATTAATGATCCAGATGAACATTTAGAAGAGAAATTTTATTATTTTTAAATGCCGACAAGAGTCTATGTTGGACTTTATCCATTAGATTGCTACAAAAACTGATAAATTTTTGTAGCACTACTCTTCCGCTTAATGAGTGATTTACTAAGGTTAAATGATTTATCATAATAAAATGTCCCAATAGTTACTCCATTCGCTACAATGCCTCTAGTACATTTTCTTTTCTTTTTAATCAAACTAGAGGAGGGGTACTTGAACACGGACATACCCGCTTGGAAAGTTGCGCGCTCTGTCAACTAGATTATTGGTAATGCCAAAAGTACAATGCCAATTATTAAACTAGAATATGGAGCACACCTTTACTTTTTGAGAACCCCTTTTGACTTTTTTATCATTCCTTTGGTTGATTCTCTTGATCAACTCAATACATACAGATCTAGTTTCATTTTTCATATCCATCAAACAACGTTATTGACAACTTACTGGTTCATAAAACTCTATACTGGATCAAAGGAGCAAAGCAATGGCAGAAAGTGCAGTAACCTCTGTTATTGACAACTTCGTGCCACTCTTAGTCCAACAAGCAAAATTGTTGAAGGATGTCCATAAAGAAGTTGCCAGCATCAAAGGTGAATTGGAGAGCATACAGTGCTTCCTTAAGGATGCAGACGCCAAGGCAGAAATCCACGACGGCATTAAAATTTGGGTGAAACAAGTAAGGGAAGTAGCTTATCGAATAGAAGATGTGGTTGATGAATACATACGTCACTTTGTAGAACAATCTCACCGCCATGGTTTCATCATCTTCTTCCGCAAAGTGGCTCACTCCATCGTCAAACTAAAGCCACGGCATGCGATAGCCTCTGAGATTCAGGATATCAGAACAACCATCAATGAGATTAAGGAAAGGGCTGACAGATATGGATTCAGTTCCTTAGAGCAAGAATCAAGCAAAGGCACAAAAGAGAGCACGTGGCATGACCCTCGAGTGGCTTCCCTTTTTATTGCTGAAGATGAAGTTGAAGGCATTGAATCTCTCCAAGATGAATTGGTCAGTAAGCTATTGGCAGAACAACCAGTCCGTGGAGCCATTTCTCTCGTTGGCATGGGTGGATCCGGAAAGACCACTCTTGCCAAGAAAGTTTACGACAACCCAAGAGTGATGGGACACTTTGATTGTCATGCTTGGATCCCTGTCTCTCAGTCATACAAGATGGAAGAGCTCCTCAAAACAATGATCAAGAAACGAGCTTGTTCCTGAAGGAATCGACTCAATGAAAGAAGTTTCGCTCATTGAAAAGTTAAAGGAATATCTACAACAGAAGAGGTATGTGGTTGTTCTTGATGATGTATGGAAAATCGATTTCTGGAGTTACATAAAACATGCTTTACCCAAGAATAACGAAGGCAGTCGAGTAATCGTCACAACTCGTATAGATGATGTAGCTTTTTCATGTAAAGAATCTTCATTTGATTACATGCACCAACTCAAGCCTCTATCCGAAGATGAGGCATGGGAACTCTTTTGCAAGAAGACGTTTCAATCAGATTTTGGGGGTGTTGAAGGAATTTTCTCTTAAAATTGTTCGCAAGTGTGAAGGATTACCACTTGCAATTGTGGCAATAAGTGGTTTGTTATCAACAAAAAACAAGATTGTATCCGAATGGGAAAAGTTTTACAGTAGCCTCAGTTTTGAGTTACAAAGGAGTCCCCATCTTACAAGTATCAGAAAAATTATATTGCTCAGTTACTATGATCTTCCTTACTACCTCAAATCTTGTTTCTTGTACCTGAGCATAATACCGGAAGACTTTTCTATTTGTCGTGGAAGATTGATTCGGTTGTGGATCGCTGAAGGGTTTGTGAAGCCAGAAAGAGGAAAAACTTTGGAAGAGGTTGCAGAAGAATACTTGACCGAGCTAATTCGCAGGAGCTTGGTTCAAGTGACAAAGCTAAAATTTGGTGAATCGAGAACTCGTACTTGTCGGGTGCATGACTTGATCCTTGAAATCATTGTTTCAAAAAGTGAGGAGTTGAGTTTTTGTCAAATTATAGAAGAAGACTCAAGTTTTGATGGACAATCTCGGCGACTATCATTCCATAACAGTGTTCATAATGTTTTAGAAACCATTGGTATGCTCCGAATTCGTTCATGTTTTATTTTTAAAGTCGATGACCAGTTGCCAAAGCCATTTTTAGGTACGTTGTTTTCAAAATTCAAGCTATTGAAGGTCTTGGATCTTGAAGGTGCTCCTCTCGATGATCTTTCTAAAGACGTGGGAATGCTATTCCAGTTGAGGTACCTAAGTATAAGGGATACAAAAGTGAAGGTCCTTCCAAAGTCTATAGGCAAGCTATACAACCTGCAGAATTTAGATCTGAAGTTCTCTCTCGTGGATGAGCTACCCATTGAAATCAATAAGTTATATAAGCTACGACACCTTTTGGCCTTCAAGAATAACTTGTACGTTAATAAAGTTATTGATGTTACAAGAGGAGTGAAAGTGCATGAAGGAATTGGCCATTTAAAGAAACTGTAGAAACTACGTTATCTGGTGGCAAGTCATGAAGGGTTCGACCTTATAAGAGAGTTGGAAAATTTGAGGGAGTTGAGAAAGTTGGCTATCACAAAGTTGAGAAGAGAAAATGGGAGGACTCTCATAGACTCCACTGAGAAAATGAAACACCTTAACACTCTTGATATTGGGGCATTAAGTGAAGATGAGAATCTGGATTTACAATCCATTAAATCTCCACCTCAAAGTCTTCAACGTCTCTCCTTGTGTGCACATTTAGGGAAATTGCCGAATTGGATCCCTAGACTTCACAATCTAGTCAGATTAGGTCTAAATTATTCAAGATTAACTGATGATCCGATGAAAGCCCTGCAAGCCTTGCCTAATCTGATATGGCTACATCTTCATAAGGGATATGATGGTAAGAGATTGTATTTTGGGGCACAAGGGTTTCAGAAACTTAAGATGTTAAGTCTCCATGAGTTGCAAGAGTTGAATTCATTGATAATAGAGGAAGGAGCGTTGTCACTTCTTGAAGAGCTATATATTGGGCCTTGCCAGCAATTGAAGGAGGTACCCTTCGGCATTCAACACCTCAGAAAACTCACAAAACTCCGGTTTTATGATATGCCAACAGAATTCTTAGAAAGAATGAGAGGAGACCAAGGCCAAGACTATCAGATTGTTAAGCATATACCATCTATCTATTCCTGGATCAAGGTTAAGGGATTCCAATATAAAACCAACAAACTGCAGTGATAGATTCATCTGATACACGCAGAAGAAGCCCATTGGAATTTATTGTGATTATTTCAATTTCTTTTATTACTCAAGTTTGTTTGTCATGATAGGGAACACGAGGAGTACTCAAGCTTTACACATTTTCATAGTAAGTTTGTTCCTTTTTTGCATCCATGTAATGCATTAATTTTTCATTTACATAATAACTTTGGATGATTGTTAGGTTTCACTATCATTCGGAGAGTTCAAGGAAATCCAATTGATGAAACATGAAGAATTACGTTGTCAAATGAGTCAGCTACTTGTCTTTTTTCATCGTTCACTTGTATTTTCTTTCAGACCAGATAAAAGTTATTTACTTCCAAACCTTCCTTTTGTTGTTATTGCATGTTATTGTAATAATGTTGCTGTTTTTATTGTGGCCAGTGCTATTGATTGTCATCATTGTTGTTAATGTCGTTACTTCTTATATATTATTGTTCTTATTAAAATCTCTCTTAACATGAATGATTTCAAAATATGCCCTATCCTTGCTATGTTATTTAATCCTCTACTTAGTTTGCATATTCTTTTCACTACTCTAGGCAAGACCTATCTCCAAGAAGATTTAATAGTCAAGAGAAGAATAGCTATGCCCGCTTCGACTCGTATGAATTGTAATTAGGAACCTTAGTTTTAGGGATTTGAATATTTGTATTTCAGAAATATTACCTTAGTAAGAGAAAAAAAGAAGAAGAAAAGAAATTTAGCATTTGCTCCTAAAACAAAAACAAAAACAAGTCTCCCCAAGAGCATTTTGGAAGTTCTTTGCTAGAAAAAAAAATATATATATATATATATATATATATATATATATATATATATATAAATCTGTTATCCGTTGCATCATAGGTGTTACTGCGTCCTGAGATCCGAAAATATGATGCGTACTATCTCTCCCAAGAGCTTTAGTAAAGAGATGTCATTCTATTAGTCTTCAGATTCACGTATGGAGTAGAAATTTCTTTCTTGGCTATCTTTTCACAAACAAAATGCCCTTCTCTAATAATAAGGTAAGGTGACTCTCTTCTATATTCTGATTTTGCACTCAACCATGCTACAACCATTTGCTTTTTACTCTTCCACGTCAGAGGCAAATAACTTACTCCATTACATCTTACACAAACTACTGATCCACACAGAGAGAGTTCTTTTGAATGCTTAGTCTGGTTGCAAATAACTTACTCCATTACAACTCTAGTAAATTAACGTGCTAGAATGCTCCCGTTCAGTTGAATATGTGCCAAACAGAATCTGGAAACATAAAAGAGGTCCTTGGCATGATTTTACTTCAAGGGGTGTGACAGCAAACTTCTGAGTGACAGTAGATGAGAACGACAAGCATCGACATGTAATGTCAGAAATCAGGTTGTTCTATATTGGTAAAAGGGTCAATGGGAATAAATAAAAAGACACCCATCTATTAGAAAACTACACTTTCATCAGTGACTCTAAAGTTATACATAATTAAATTCAATTTCTTTCATGCTATTAACTATGTCTTCAACTCTTACGGACATGAACTCAGCATGTTCCTAAATGTCCTTGAATATCACGCATACCTGTTGTCGTAATAATGCTGCAGATAGTTCTCTTTCATGCTGCAGCTCATCAAATAGATCCTGGATTTTCTTATCCTTCTCTCCCTGCAAAAACAATGTGATTCCAGAAATCAACTGCTAGAAACGAGTTAATGATAATTAATGGAAGAATACTACTTCAGGAGCTGTTATAAAATGAACTGAAGACACAAAATTTTTAGTGGTGCATTTGCATGATAATAATCTCTGCACTATTTGATGATCATCATAATCTCTGGAGAGATTATGGAGAATATACTGTTTTGGTGTACTCCATGCACTCCATATTCTCCATTATCATCATCTCTCCTATTCACCATGAATTCTATACTAAAAGGATTTTGTAGGGGTTCAGATAAGATTATAGACCAGTGAGCTACGATGTGCTTAGGGCATATGACCACAAGGCAATACAAGCGACCGGAGACATCCCACTGTAGCATCTTAAATTATCCTGTAAATCAGTAGATAATCTTTTCAATATAATTGCCCTTCCATTTCTCGAAAATAGAAGTCTTCAATATAATAAAGAAATTCAAGGAAATGCTTGATCTAACCAAAATTACCTAACTTCATGTTGAAAATGTATTTTAATAGAACTAACAATATGGATTGCAGAACTAAGTTCAACAAACAATTAACCCAACTATGGCATTGTTAGACATTAGAATCTGTTTCACCATTTATTTAAAAGGGCGGCAACAGTTTGCCAAAAATATCCGAGGATAAGCAATTTTTCAAGAATCTTAGATTAGGTGCTCATAAATCCATTTGATTATGGAAGGTTTACACTAGCTGTCCAACAGGGTTCTTCCAGGAGCATGGAAAGTGTATTGAATTCCAAATTCCAACACGACAGTAATCTCCACATTCAGCTATTTGATCTTTGACACTCAAATGCTCCTTGATGCCTTGCAAATGGAAAAGGCATTGAGGGCATTTATGACTCGGCAGGCTAATAAAAAGGTTGCAAATTGGAATTTCAATATGAGGCCTGCTTGGACATTTTTGGTTAAAGCAAGCCTTATTTCTAGTTTTTAGTGCCTGTTGTTTGATTAAGTTGTAGAAGCTCCGACCATATCCAAGTTTACATGTGACTGGCCACTTGGAGCAAATAATGCCATAAGTTAAGACTATTCCAATCCACCTTTCTCAGTACTCTCGATTAACAGAATCCACGTAAGCTAAAGGCCTTTGAAAGCCTTATGTATTTTGTGTTGATAAGAGTCTAAAGTACGCAGAATTAGGAGACAACTAGCTACTTATAACCACCCATAAAATTGAAAGATTAATTTAGAGAACTTTCAATGACTTTTTAAAGCTTTTGAACTTATGCAAACCTTATCTTAGGATGCAGAGCACAAGGGAATCTAGGAAAGATCCCAAGAATATTCTTCACAAGCAAAATGTTACAATCACAATCAAACCCTATTATTTTAAAAGGTTCTCATCTCATCCTAAACTCCAATACAAGGCTTAAACCCGTAAGCCTTTCTCAAACATCCAACAGTCCGCAAAATTTGTAAAATTCTAGCAAATTACAGCATCAAATTGAAGCCTATTTAGAGCCTTTGATGCTACCTTTCTTCCGTCCATTAAAACCTAATGCAACAAGTCTCTATAACTTAAACCACGACAAAACAAATTATCGACAACATAACAGAGTTATTGAAGTGTTGTGCTATATATGATTATTGAAAAGCCTATTGTGGTGAAAAAACCTAAGACAAGGAGAAACCAAAGGTTTATGTAATGCAGTAGCCATTGCTTGGTTAGTGAACAATTACACTTCTGTAACCTCAAAACAAATTAGACTTGGAGCCTTCATCACAAAAGCACCTTCGGTACAATAGAAAGCATCCGTGACAAAGTACTTGAGCCTGTAGGTTTTGGTTTCCTTAAGTTTTAATGTATCATAGTTATTTTGATCAAATAAAAGTTAGGATTATATGAGCTGAGCACAGCAGTTCTTTCGTTATAGATTTCTTAATTCTTATTCTTAGTAGGAATTAGATGATACCTTTCTAGAATTTGAGTATTCACTAGGACGGAATTTTAAGAAGTGCCTATTATTTTCAGCTTTAAATTTTTTTTATAGGCATCTATTTTCTTGAGATCCTTGTTTAATACCAATTAGGAGTTTTTTCTTGGGCTTGCTTACCAGCAGATTTACTTAAAAGTTCTATTTTAAAAAAAAAATGGACTCGAATGTATAATGTACCACTGGGAAATGTATAAACGTTTTGTAATTGTGAGGTTGAGAGCTTCCCTCTCTGGAGCCTTGCTTGTGCATAGCATTTGTGCCTACTGGTAGAATTAATCCTGTGCCCAATGGGTGCTATGATATAGTTCTAGACACTGCAGGAGTATGGGTTAGCTTAATTAACAGATTACAAGTCGGTATTGTTGAATCTACTGAATATCGAAAGGGTTCACTCCACTTGGAAGACGTAGAACTATCAATGTTGTTGCTTGGAATGATGGTCTGCTGCAACACTACTGAAGATCAACGATGAACGCTGAAAAGTGCACATTTAAACCCCTTAAGCTTAGGTGTTCTAGGACCTTTGTCTATCTTATTTTCCCGCTTTAGATTGATTTTGTATTATTTTTATTTTCAGGTACTTATCCCCAAAATAAGCTAACTCAGCTAAATAAGAGCATAATTGAAGCAATCTTGAAATGAATCAAAGAAAGGAGCAAAAGGAAGCAAGTGGTGGAAATTCTGTAAGTTCGATCGATCTCAGCAAATATTCGATCGATCGAAAGTTCATCGATCTCAGCATTCCAAGATGGATCCAAGCTCTTTTGTCCTTATCCAAAGATCCCACAAAGTTCGATCGATCCAACTTTCTTCCGATCGATCAAAAAGATTCCATTTTATCCACTTGTACCACATTACCTACCACATTTGCCTTTCCAAAAAATATCTTCAAAATATCTCAGATTTGTTTTTATCCAAAAAGGCGCCGCCATAGAGGATCGATCCAGCTTCAATTCGATAGATCTTATGTAACGACCCGGATTTCTCAACCCGGTGCGTTAGTGATGAACCGGAAATTGACTCGATAACGGACTCGAAATGCGGAAGCGAAAGAAGCTAAATGATCTCAAGAGATGTACGTCATCCTTAAGGCCCCAAAATGACTCTCCATGAAGCCACAGAACTCAAATGAGCCAAGCAAATGAAGCAAGAATGCCTAACCCGAAAAGAGATGAACTAAGGGCAAAATGGTCATTTCTCACTGAAAAGGGTGGCACCGTGCACACCATTGGAAGGACAACGAAAAATGAACAAAATTAGACTCAAGAATCGTCTGATTCTGAGTCCGGGCAGAAAAGGTATAAAATTCCAACACCCGATGCGAAAGTTATGAAGTAATGACTTAACATTTTCCAATATTTTCATAATAAACTTTGAAAACAAAGGTGCATAGAAAACGAGATACATGTCATTGACCACCAGTCTCATTTCATACATGTTAAATACATTAAAAAGAGTGCACTTACGTACACTTTACATATACGAATCAACGAATACAAGTTTAAACAAATAAGGCTACAAAGAGGCATCTTATGCTAACGCTTGCATAAAATAGAAACTTAGAAACTGTAAACCATCCAAGGAGCAATGGAATCTTCAAATCCTGAGTCCTGTACCTGAAATATGCCCCAGTATTATAGGGGTGAGTAACATAAAGCTACTCGTAAGAGATGAGCATGCATCGACTTATCATTTTACAATTTTATAATCTTATGGTGAAACATGTTAAAGGGGCTCATGCCACCTAACGTCTATGTCAAGATGAGACCCAGGGAGCATCCTAAGCTACCTAGATCATTTCAATCATATCACATTGTTCATGCAATTCAAACAACATGGAAACATGTTATACAAGGCAACAAGATATAGATTCTCAAAGTCTTCAACTTGAAATCCAAAATTACGAAAACAATAAGTGTGGGTCATGTCACGTAACGTCTATGTTCAAAATGAATCTATAAGGTCATTCCTAAACTACATTTGAATATCAAAACACAAATTATGATATCGATGCAATTTAACCAATAATGGAACTTCCAATACAACGCATGAAGCATGCTTTCACAAAGCTACATCTTAAGCTCAAAATAGGAAATCAAATAAGGAACAACAAGTTACGATATCATCTAGTTATCAACTTGAAATGAAATACGAAATCAAACAAAGTGGATACTCGGAAGTCACGCCGGATCAGACCGATAACATAGTTACTTTAGGGTTACTAGTCTATGGGTAACCTCCCTATGTGCGCACTAGACTATATAGAAGGACAATCCCCCGTACTAGAACCAAATCCTAGCCGTTGCCAAACAACGACATCCCCAAGTTTCCAAAATCAACAACAAATTGTGCAACAACGTATATATATCAACATGTGTATACAAGATATCAACTATTTACCAAGTACAATTCAAAATTTGAAAACTTATACAATACATGCTCAAAATTCACAACTACTATGGCATGTAAGATGTCAAATGCAAAGTGTGCAATTCCTTACACATAGCAACAATATATTCAATAAGGAAAAACATATTCTCATGAATATAAAAGTAACAACTATGTTATCCAATGCTCAAAAGTAATCAAGTGAACATACATCAAATCCAAATCCATGATTTAAATATAGAAACAACTTCCAAAATGCAATTAAATCCATGGAGTAATAAAGTAGAATTTAATTAAACATAAATAGTTAAATTCTCTAAATTCCAAGTTAATCCAAATAACCTCAATTTAATATATATTGAAAGACATGTCATGGTCATTATATATATAACATCAAATGACAAGTTAAGTGATTAAAACACTTAAAACAAAATTAATCAAGCTAATTAATTAATTTCCTCTAGATTTTTAAACAATTCCAAATGCCCTCAATTCAATCTATGTTAGAGAACATGCCAAGGCCTATTTAAATACCACATTACAACTTGATTTAATGCTTAATACAACCATGTGAATTAAACTTTCACTAAAGATAAATATTAAATAAAAGTTGTAATTCTTAATCAAATGATCCAAATTTAATATATGTTAACCAACATATCTAAGCATAATTTCCTAACATGTTACCATTCAAATCAAAGTTATACATCATCATAAATTTTAAATCTCATATAAAGAAATAAAAATTACTAACTTTCTAGATTTGATACAAGGCATACATATATATTGTATAATCATGGAAAACACACAATACAACACACAAATAATCCTAAAACATTCCCTACCTCAATTGGAATGAAAATCCAAATTACCATTGAAATGAAATCGCCCCAAATTTTCGGTTCGCAAAACAGACTTTTCAGCTTGCTACCTTCAACTTGTAAAATTCATAAAAAATTCAATTCTGAACCAAATTGAATGAATCCAAAGCCCAATGAAAGCTTAAACACTGTAATTTGATAATATCAATTTAGTTTAACAAAATATTTTCCCAATTGAAATAGTTTTGACCCACAACTTTGAAACAAATTCTGCCTAGAAAACACATTTTCAGCCTGTAACTTCCAACTTTGAAAATTCATGAAAAATTCATTTGACATCCAAATTGGGCAAACCTAATTTATTTGGGAATTAAACATATGAGAGTGTAAAACTTAAAATTTAAGCCATGATCCAATGTCAAAAGGTTAGTGAAATAAATCATCTAAAAATTTGTTTTCCAACTGCAATAAAAACATAAACAATAGATAGTTTCAGATTTTTAAAAAATTTTAGAAATGCTCTAAAATCGTAAAAAAATTCTGAATAGTGTAAAACCCATGGGGGAAGTCCCAGTAAAAATTTCAAGGCAATTGAAGCACCACAGCTCCATATCAAAATTTATTTCAAGACCAAAAAAGAAAAGCTTCAAATTTCCAGCAACTAGCTTGCAACTTCAAAAATTCATAACTAATTCATTTTAAATCCAAATTACATGAAACCAAAACTAAATGAAAGCTAATTGAGTATATTTTCATATTCTATATTTAATTTAACATGATTAATTTCAAGTTAAAACAGTTTAAGGGCAAAATACAAGCCCTTTTCTTCCATGCATGTAAAACACTCAATAATGACATAAAAATACTTCAAAATAATAGATCATTACCTCACTAGAGAATTGAATCTCTAGATACCAAAGAAAAACTAGGAGTTAGGCTAGATCCTTCAAGGGTTTTGAAGAGGAGGATGAGGGAAACAAAAAGTATTCCAAACTTTATGGTCTAAAGTAAGTGGAAGGCCTCAAAGATCAAGGTCAATGCCTAAGGCTTCAAGCTCCATCCATGGAGGCTAGGGTTTATTGTAAGGAAGAGAATGAAATAATGTGGTTAAGTATGAGTGGAGGAAATAGAAATCCTCTACTCACTATGTGCTCCTACACCATGGTCAACACACACATCTATGGTCAGTTGCACAAAAACCCTCATTTAAAACCATAATCCCAAAGTGGCCCAAAGATATTTGTAAGACTAAATTGTGAACCTACACTTGTCACCAATCCATGGCTCCTTCCTAGGCTTAATCCCGCACCTACACTTGTCAACCATCCAAGCCAACAAGTGCACCAATCCTAGGCCAACAAGTGGGTGAATCCTCACCCTCCAAATGTCATCATCCAATGCATTAAAGTGTTTCTACACAAATGTCAACAAGTGGACCAATGAGAGTGTGACACTTGTCACACTTTTCAAAAATTGTAAAAAGGTCATTTTTGAAATATCCTCCAAATTTAATTGCAAAATGGTTCCTAAGATGAAAAATAATTACTTTATTTAATTACACTAAAACTCCACAAGTTAAGAATAATTACACTAAAGTATGCATTAATGCCCATTTATGAAACAAGTAAGCAATCAACATGATTTTCTAGAAAAGTAGAAATACCACTATCATGGAAATCAAATATCATGAATGCATGCAAAGCCGGAATCAAATCCAAGCACAAAAAGTGAGGTTGTGCAAGGAAAAAGGATAAACGAGAAAAAGACAAAATGTGAATAGTGTTCAGAAAAATAAAATATGGAAATGATATAATCCCCAAAGGAAGTTGTCAATCCAAGGAAAAGAGTCTCGGAAATCATTCCAGAGCACTCGAGATGACATCAAGTGATAAAAAACCGAACCCAAAAAGGAAAAGACAACGGAAAAAAAATATCCATTAAAATCTGAGAAAAAGAAAAGGAAGAAAAATGACCGGGTCATTACAACCTTCCTACCTTAAAGGGATTTCGTCCCCGAAATCCAGCTCCAACAAAACAAAAAGGCGAAACCAGGATAACTACGGAGTACATCTCTAAATATCCCTCACAGCATGCTACGAAAGCAATCCCAAAACTGAAGACAACGTACAACCCCATGTCATTCGCACCCACATGCTCACGATAGGACAACCCCTCAAAAGAAAAGTGATCACATGGCCACACCATAAGTTGAAACTCACACATAGAACTTAAGGCCAGACGAGGGAACGGAAGACAACAATCGAAAGCACCCCTCCTAACGAACCATCATAAGGAACCAAAAACAACCACCAACAGAACTCCAAGATATCTATGAATCAAATCAAAGTACTAAACAAAGACGACATAGCAGTATGAATAGCGACCAGAACCCGCCCACAGTGTACTCAAATGTGTGGTAGCAATGACAATTACTAGTGTTCGCCCACACTTACTCGTCAGTAAGGTAGCAACGACGGCAACTAGCACCTGCCCATAGCATACAACTTGTATTGTAGAATGATAGTATAAGGCACCAATTCATAACCTGCCCCCACTAGGTCTACCCATGAAACCTCTCGATACAAATGACTTCAATGTAAAAAATAATAATTACCAAAAGCACTACGGAAACCAACATTTTGTGAGAGTCGAGATATGGTTCAAAGATGTCCGGCCGGACCATCCTGGCCAATCCCAAAACTCTAATAACAATGCCATAGGTACCGCTATGCTTAAGGCCTTAAATCCTCAATACAAAAAGACCAACAATTTTAACATCTCAAAACACTACTATCAACAACATCAATTACGAATCCAAAATCTGACAAGCAAAACAGCATCTCTAAAATCCCAGATATCATCCTAAAATAGATCAACTATAAGACTACTCACCGTAATCAAACATTGGATCAAAATCCCTATCACGGATAATTAGATCCTCGAAATATAAGTCCACGAAGTGGCACACACATCAAAATCTTGACAACCAAGGTCATAGAATGAGTCTCTCAAAATCGTACTTGACAACACCAAGCTAAATCAAAATTCCTTAATTTCGATCCATCTATAAACAACCACTGGAACTACGATTCCTCAAGGCCATGCCTAGTCATAACTAGGACGAGAAAACTCCACAAGCAAACCATATCCAACAACGATCCTCCAAAACTCCTCCTAAGAGTCAACCACATCTAGGCCTCCAAAACTGGAACAAGTCTCCAAAAGACATTCTCAAAAGAACATCAAGCTCACCTCACGAATCAAACAATCCTTTAAGATATAGACATAAGTCTCCGTAAAATGATCTCACACCAATCAATTCACTTGAGCACCACAATCGTCAACACCCACTGCAGGAACTCCCCAAGGGAAAACACGAAAGAAAGGGGACCACCAGTTCTAAAAAGGACAACACCACGACTCCATCTCTGAAATGAAAGACAACAAAGTCAACGACTTCACCCCCTACATAGAAGAAGTCGACCAAAATCTATCAAATCCTCACCAAGGACTCAAGACAACAACGATGATCCTCATGGACCAACCAACCCCAAAACAGTGCACAACGCAACGGAGGGAAGAGATTCACTCCTTGTGAAGTCCCTAACACGAACCAGCACAAAACCATTGTGGAAACCCACATACAGACTACGTGCGACCAAGGGAAACAAATGGGAAAACCAAACCTGAAAGTCATGCATATGACAAGGAATGCAACTTCTAGAAAGAAAATCTACTTACATAGATGAAAATCAAAAGCAAATGCTGCACATCTCCACATAAACACAAAAGCATGTCATTAAAGAGCAATAACAACATGGCATCTTGAAGTATATAAGAAAGGCATGCCATTGCCACATAACAAGAAGGCAAACGTGGATAGACCTCCACCTACTCATGTATCACAATATCATAAATCATACTACTAACATGGTAGTAAATGAAACTGCAGAAAATAAAAGTGATGCAACAATGAACCCTATTGACATCGTGTCCTAGAGTGCCTAGGTAAAAAAGAAAGGACCAGTCCTAGCCATACACTGACTCCAAAAACCAATGCAATAACAACCTGTCTCAAAACAAACGTGAGCCCTTACCACAATGGTAAGACTCTTACAATCCATCTCTGAATCTAAGGGTGATACTACAAGTGACACTAACAATGCAATGCTCTCTCTACTCGAAGCATCTATCAATCGACTTGACCCCAAAAACGTCATCGCGCAAGGAGAACTCAAAGAAAATGACAACTCTAGCCATATAATCAGACAACCAAATCGATCACTACGACTGATCCCCGAAACAACCATCATCATTATCGATCAAAAGGACTACACCTGTCGGAACAAAACCTAACGCTGATTCCATCCGAACTGCACTCGTAGCTTGCTAGTATGGTAGCATGACAGTGCCATGCACCCGCCCACAACATACCCGCCCACGAAAATTGCAATCTCAGAGGAACCTTCCAAAACAACCAAGGATCCCAAAAGGTCCAAGACCTAACCATGGCCTAAAATCAACAAATCCAGTACTACGGTTGTGCCTAATGGCTCACCCCATGAGAGCCTAAACAAAAGGTGTCTCTCCACCTACCTCAAAACCAACTCTAGGTCAATAACAACCTAAACTACAATACAACCGTGACTACAATCACCATCAACCTCAATCGAGCCTCAATGACCAATCTCGTGTCATGCCAAATATGCAACACAGTTATGTATATACAAATTTGATCTAGAATACATCATATGTCATGCTCTTTACATAATAATTAAATCATGCTAAACAAACGGCATACCACATGTAACACCTAAGTACATAAACATGTTATCAAACCAAAACATGTTATCATGAAGCATATAAACACTTAGAGCATGGCAACATAAGCATGATATGCACCCAAAATCCGTCGTCCAAGGTATTCAAACCTAGGAGCTCTGATACCACCTGTAACGACCTGGATTTCTCAACCCGGTGCGTTAGTGATGAACCGGAAGTTTACCCAATAACGGTCCCGAAATGTGGAAGCGAAAGAAGCCAAATGACCTCAAGAGATGTACGTCATCCCTAAGGCCCCAAAACGACTCTCCATGAAGCCACAGAACTCAAATGAGCCAAGCAAATGAAGCAAGAATGCCTAACCCAAAAAGAGATGAACTAAGGGCAAAATGGTCATTTCTCATTGAAAAGGGTGCCACCGTGCACAACATTGGAAGGACAACGAAAAATGAACAAAATTAGACTCAAGAATCGTCTGATTCTGAGTCCGGGTAGAAAAGATATGAAATTCCAACACCCGATGCGAAAGTTATGAAACAATGACTTAACATTTCCCAATATTTTCATAATAAACTTTGAAAACAAAAGTGCATAGAAAACAAGATACATGTCATTGGCCTCCGGCCTCATCTCATACATATTAAATACATTGAAGAGTGCACTTACATACACTTTACATATACGAATCAAAGAATACAAGTTTAAACAAATAAGGCTACAAAGAGGCATCTTATGCTAACACTTGCATAAAATAGAAACTTAGAAACTGTAAGCCATCCAAGGAATAATGGAATCTTCAAATCCTGAGTCCTGTACCTGAAATATGCCCCAGTATCGTAAGGATGAGTAACATAAAGCTACTCGTAGGAGATGAGCATGCATCGACCTATCATTTTACAATTTTATCACCTTATGGTGAAACAAGTTAAAGGGGCTCATGCCACCTAACGTCTATGTCAAGATGAGACCCAGGGAGCATCCTAAGCTACCTAGATCATTTCAATCATATCACATTGTTCATGTAATTCAAACAACATGGAAACATGTTATACAAGGCAACAAGATATAGATTCTCAAAGTCTTCAACTTGAAATCTAAAATTACGAAAACAACAAGTGTGGGTCATGCCACCTAACGTCTATGTTCAAAATGAATCTATAAGGTCATTCCTAAACTACATTTGAATATCAAAACATAAATTATGATATCGATGCAATTTAACCAACAATGGAACTTCCAATACAACGCATGAAACATGTTTTCACAAAGCTACATCTTAAGCTCAAAATAGGAAATCAAATAAGGAACAACAAGTTATGATATCATCTAGTTATCAACTTGAAATGAAATATGAAATCAAACAAAGTGGATACTCGGACGTCACGCCGGATCAGACCGACAACATAGTTACTTTAGGGTTACTAACCCATGGGTAACCTCCCTATGTGCGCACTAGACTATATAGAGGGACAATCCCCCGTACTAGAACCAAGTCCTAGCCGTAGCCAAACAACGACATCCCCAAGTTTCCAAAATCAACAAATTGTACAACAACGTATATATATCAACATGCATATATAAGATATCAACTATTTACCAAGTACAATTCAAATTTTGGAAACTTATACAATACATGCTCAAAATTCACAACTACTATGGCATGTAAGATGTCAAATACAAAGTGTGCAATTCCTTACACATAGCAACAATATATTCAATAAGGAAAAACATATTCTCATGAATATAAAAGTAACAACTATGTTATCCAATGCTCAAAAGTAATCAAGTGAACATACATCAAATCCAAATCCATGATTTAAATATAGAAACAACTTCCAAAATGCAATTAAATCCATGGAGTAATAAAGTAGAATTTAATTAAACATAAATAGTTAAATTCTCTAAATTCCAAGTTAATCCAAATACCCTCAATTTAATATATATTGAAAGATATGTCATGGTCATCATATATATAATATCAAATGACCAGTTAAGTGATTAAAACACTTTTAAAAAAATTAATCAAGCTAATTAATTTATTTCCTCTAGATTTTTAAACAATTCCAAATGCCCTTAATTTAATCTATGTTAGAGAACATGCTAAGGCCTATTTAAATACCACATTACAACTTGATTTAATGCTTGATACAACCATGTGAATTAAACTTTCACTAAAGATAAATACTAAATAAAAGTTGTAATTCTTAATCAAATGATTCAAATTTAATATATGTTAACCAACATATCTAAGCATAATTTCCTAATATGTTACAATTCAAATCAAAGTTATACATCATCATAAATTTTAAATCTTATACAAAGAAATAAAAATTACTAACTTTCTAGATTTGATACAAGGCATACATATATGTTGTATAATCATGGCAAACACGCAATACAACACACAAATATTCCTAAAACATTCCCTACCTCAATTGGAATGAAAATCCCAATTACCACTGAAATAAAATCGCCCCAAATTTTCGGTCCGCAAAATAGATTTTTTAGCTTGCTAGCTTCAACTTGTAAAATTCATAAAAATTTCAATTCTAAACCAAATTGAATGAATCCAAAGCCCAATGAAAGCTTAAACACTGGAATTTGATAATATCAATTTATTTTAACAAAATATTTTCCCAATTGAAACAGTTTTGACCCACAACTTTGAAACAAATTCTGCCCAGAAAACACATTTTCAGCCTGTAGATTCCAACTTTGAAAATTCATGAAAAATTTATTTGACATCCAAATTGGGTAAAACTAATTTATTTGGGAAGTAAACACATGGGAGTGTAAAACCGGAAATTTAAGCCATGATTCAATGTGAAAAGGTTAGTGAAATAAATCATCTAAAAATATGTTTTCCAGCTGCAAAAAAAACATGGATAGCAGATAGTTTCGGATTTTTAAAAAATTTTAGAAATGATCTAAAATCATAAAAAAATTCTACGTAGTGTAAAACCCATGGGGGAAGTTCCAGTAAAAATTTCAAGGTAATTGAAGCACTAAAGCTCCATATAAAAATTCATTTCTAGACCAAAAAGGAAAAGCTTCAAATTTCCAACAACTAGCTTGCAACTTCAAAAATTCATAAGTATAATTCATTTGAAATCCAAATTACATGAAACCAAAACTAAATGAAAGCTAATTGAGTATGCTTTCATATTCTATATTTAATTTGATAAGATTAATTTCAAGTTAAAACAGTTTAAGGGAAAAATACAAGCCCTTCTCTTCCTTGCGTGTAAAACACTCAATAATGACAAAAAAATACTTCAAAATAATAGATCAATACCTCACTAGAGAATTGAATCTCTAGATACCAAAGCAAAACTAGGAGTTAGGCTCAATCCTTCAAGGGTTTTGAAGAGGAGGATGAGGGAAACAAAAAGTATTCTAAGTTTTATGGTCTAAAGTAAGTGGAAGGGCCTCAAAGATCAAGGTCAATGCCTAAGGCTTCAAGCTCCATCCATGGAGGCTAGGGTTTCTTGTAAGGAAGATAATGAAATAATGTGGTTAAGTGTGAGTGGGGGAAATAGAAATCCTCCACTCATTATGTGCTCTTACACCATAGTCAACACACACATCTATGGTCAATTGCACAAAAACCCTCCTTTAAAACCATAATCCCAAAGTGGCCCAAAGATATTTGCAAGACTAAATTGTGAACCTGCACTTGTCACCAATCCATGGCTCCTTCATAGGCTTAATCCCACACCTACACTTGTCAACCATCCAAGCCAACAAGTGCACCAATCTGTGATGTTTCTGCATTTTTATTTTTCCAATAATTCGTGGAGACAAGGGTATTTCGGTCCATTTGCATTGTGCATTTTAAATTATGTGGATTAAGTAGTATTTGCATGTGGTTCACTTGTGTGTGTATGTAGTGTAAAATTGGAGAAAAAAAGAAAATGGAAAATAAAATTGGAAATTGGCGGGACCCACCATTAACCACAATGTGGTCTAGAGGACACATTTCTTCATTCACATTTTCTCTCTCTCCCGTAGCTTTTCTCCCTCTTTCATTTTCCTTTTCTTTTTCTTTCCACTTGAAAGGCAATCTTTGAGCTTTAATTATTCTCTCAATTCTTGGCGGATTAAGGTGCCGTTTGAGGCAAAACGGAGAGCACGACGAGCTCTACGCACTCATACCAACAATTTCAGTTTTGAGCCTTCCTTTGGAGTTCGAATTTGAGGACCCATTTCAAGGGTTTTGTCCATTTTCGAGGTAGGGGCCTTAATCCACTTCTTTCTTGTTCCATTGTGAGTTATATCTCCTTTGTGTGATAAACATGCTTAATTTGAGAGTTAATTGTTTCAATGTTGTGTAATTGATGTCTAGAGAAATTCATGATTTTGATTATGATTTGTTATATGTGAAAAACATGTTGTGGTGATAGTTGTGTTGTGTTTAATGTGTTGATGACTCAATTGATGATGTTGAATATGGTATATGCTTAGTTGTGAAGTAATTATGGAATGTAAAACTTCTGCATACCATAATATAGTAAGCTTGAGACACATATACATGTACATGTCATTGGGTTGCATGAAATGGGAGAAATCAGTTTTTGAAATGAAAACGGGAATTTTGGGAGAAGAGTTTTTGTGAAATGGATTTGATAAACCCGGTCGCTGCGGGGTTACCAACGGGCCGGAGGTTAATATAGCCTAGAGGGGACTAGGGAGTCGCCCTAGCGTGGTTGAGCTAGCTGGGCCCCATAATGACGCCGCGGGGTTACCAAGGGTCAGGGACACTAGCCAATCCTCCTCTCGTGTCGCGGCGGGGTTACCAAAGGGCGGGCTGTATTAACAGTTGGAAAGTATGATTTTGAGAAATGAAAATGGGGAGTGACATATCATGCATTGCATTGCATTGTTTACACTTGAATTGACATTGAAGTTATTTTAACCCTACATTGCATGATCCCCGTTTCCCATTGGCCTATACTTTGATTGGATTCACAAGGACACAAGATATGTGCCTTAAGTGTCACCTACTGAGCATATAGCTCACCCTACTATATATTATTTTTTTCAGGTCTTGGAAAAGAACCGGCGGATGCCAATCCACCTCAAAATTGAAAGTTGTTAGAAGACGATTTTTTTTGCTATTTTGTTTTCGGCCATTCCATGTATAGACATAGTTTTTGGAGAATGTAAATAATTTTGCAAATGTTGGCTATTGGGTAATGTAATTAAGTTTTATTCAAACATAAATCATCTAGTGTATTTTAGTGACATGTGGTAAATTACGTTAATAACGTGGTTGTTGTACTCCAATTTATTGTTAAAATGTATTAATTTTGCACGTAAGTGTTGTGACGTGGGTGGTTGAACGATCAAAAGTTAGTGTATTAGGGTTACACTGGACAGCGAAAAGTGGGAGTGAAGAATTTCAAGAACCGATCGATGTATAACCCAAATCGGTCGACCGGTATCTTCATAGTATGTTTGAGTTGTTGACATCCCAAACCAGTCGATGTATGGCATCCCATACGTCGACCGGTACCCCAAACCAGTCGACCGGTACCCCAAACCAGTAGACCGATATCCCAAACCATTCGACCGGTATCTTGGCAGTGGGTTTTCCCACTGTTCATATCCCAAACAAGTTGACGTATAAGGTGTATACGTCCATCGGTTCTGCATTTTCATGTAATTACCAATTTAAGTTCTTAAATTGCACTTGGCACCCAATTGATGTTGCAAGTAATTACATTATGACCCAATTAAATGCCATAATTATTTTTTTACCCCGAACCTTATTTTATTTACTTCGTGATTCAAGTAAAGGACTGTTTTACCCTTAAGTCTCAATGTATGGATTCATGGCAAATTACTAATTTGCCCTTTTTGGACCTTGTTATTTAATTTTGACGTGAAATGACCATTTTACCCTTGGATGATTTTAGGTCGGGTAAGGACCCGTTTAATGATCCGGATCCATGAGGATTTGGGTCATTACAGAATGGTATCAGAGCGTGGCTTCGAAAACCTTTGGGGCGACGGGTAGAGACCTACATAGAGTTGCGTGGGGTGTTGTTTACATTATTTACGTGATTCCTTGCTACGTGTTTATTTATTTGAACAAGTATGTTTAATTGTCTATGTGCTTATGTGCCTAAATGTTACGTTAAATGTTTCTTGTATTGTTGTGCATGCTAAGTGTTGGTACGTCATCATTTTATGTTTAGTCGTCCGCGGTGGACTTTAGCGTCATGTTTTTGAACCGTTCTCTTATTTTATAGCACGATGTCACAACGTGAAGAGTTAAGGGAAGTTGGCCCTAGGCCAACAAGCGGTGACGTTGGTGAGAGCTCTAGCTCCAACCCGGCAGAGCTAAATGATAAGGACACACTTCTTAGGGACTTAATTCCCCCAAGAGTTGTTCCCCCGAGGAGGGATAATGTTGAAGCACCCGTAGAAGTGGGTGAAGGTTTTGTGGCACTGGAGTTTAATCGTTTGTTGCAGAACGTCGTGAGGGCAACGATTGCTGCTCAGTCGCAGTCGGTACCATAACCTACAGTTCAAGTTGAGGAGACGCCAGCTCAAAAGCGTCTCAAGATTATTAAAGGTTTTTCTCAGTTGATGCTAGTTATGTTCGAGGGTGGTGCGGATCCAATGGTAGCAGATGACTACCGGGATCAGGTTGAGACTCAGTTAACCTCAATAGATGTGACGGAGGATCATTTGAAGACATCCTAGCTACTTATAAGTTTGCTAAAGATGCCAAGGTTTGGTGGAAGTCAGTCACCAACCAGTATAAGATAGAGGAAATGAGTTGGGACAGGTTCAAGGAACTATTCTATGAGAAGTATTTTTCACTTTCCAAAAGATGGGAGTTATAAGACCAGTTTCATAACCTTATTCAAGGGAGCATGTCAGTGGCAGAATATGAGAACAAGTTTACTTCACTCTCCCATTTTGCTCCAGAAATGGTGAGAGATGAAGCTTACAAGACTCGGAAGTTTGGTTCTGGTCTTAATGATTGGATGAGGCCATTGATCATGGCTCAGTTCATTAAAGTTTACTCGGAAGCAGTAGAAAGGGCATTAATGTTGGAGGCCGATAATAAAGAGAAGGATGCAAGAAGAGAGCAGTTGAAGCAAAAGAGAGGTGTAGGGCCATCATCGGAGGGATCTCCTTGGAAAAGGAGCAAGAGTGGTTCATTTCAGTTTCAGGGGCAACAGTCTGCACGATCTGCTCCTACCACTCCTGTGCCAGCTGGATCTGACAGGAGTGGAGCTGTTTGTTATCAATGTCAGCAACCTGGGCACTACAAGTCTAGTTGTCCTATGAGATCATCTTCAGTTTCTTCAGTTCCAAGGACTTGCTATGGGTGTGGCCAGCAGGGTCACTTGATTCGGGACTATCCTAGTCACGGAGCAGGTACTGGTAGTGGCAGAGGGTCAAGACAGAGGCCATCACAGTTGGCTACAGTTCAGTCAGGTTTCAGATCACTGCCACCACCTCAGCCTGCCATATCTTCTCAGGGTTCTCATCCAGCTAGGAGGGATACTCCTATTGTGTCAGCACAGCAGTCTGGTGTTCAGATTAGTGGTTCTCAAGCACAGGCACAACAGGGACTTGTCTTTGCACTTGCACCGACTGATCCATCTCCTGGACCGTCAGTTCTCTGAGGTATATTTCCAGTGTTTGGTTTTTAGGCCCGTATTTTGTTTGACTCTAGTGCATCTCACTCTTTCATTTCATCATCATTTGCACTTACATCGGGGTTAGAGGTTAGTTTTTTAGATCGGGCATTATGTGTTGATACGCCAGTTGGAGTTTCAGTGTCTTTGAGTCGAGTTGTGCGGGATTGTCCCATTGTGATAGTTGGACGGACGTTTGTGTTTAACCTTATCCTCCTAGAGATGACTCGCTTTGATGTCATTCTCGGGATGGATTGGTTAGCCTTCTTTCATGCTACAGTTGATTATTTCAGAGGAAGAGTCACGGTTTGCACTCCTGAGGGAGATTGTTTCTTTTTCATGGGAGATTGAAGTGATTCCCAGCCTTCATCATTGTATGGAATTCGTGAATGGAGTCGTGGTGATTACTTCTTGGCTAGTCTTCTAGCCGAAGAGGAGAATGTTGTGGGAGAAAGTTATCCGGCGGTTGTTTGTGATTTTCTGGACGTGTTTCCAGAGGATCTGACGGAGTTGCCTCCATATCGGGAAGTGGAGTTTACCATTGATTTGATGCCTGGTATCGCGCCGATTTCTATGGCACCGTATCGCATGACACCAGTTGAATTGGAAGAGTTGAAGAAGCAGCTTGATGATTTGAGGATGAAAGGTTTCATCCGACCGAGTGTGTCACTATGGGGAGCACCGGTCTTGTTTGCTAAAAAGAAAAATGGTTTTTTGAGGTTATGCATCGATTATCGGAAGTTGAATCATGCCACCATCTAGAACAAGTATCCTTTGCCAAGGATAGACGATTTGTTTGATCAGTTGAAAGGAGCCAGTTGTTTCTCGAAGATTGATTTAAGATCTGGCTACTATTAGTTGAGGGTTAGGGATGAAGATATCCCAAAAACAGCGTTCCGTACACAGTATGGACACTATGAGTTCCTTGTTATACCATTTGGCTTGACTAATGCGCCAGCGGCATTCATGGACTTGATGAACCACGTCTTTCATGATTACTTGGACCAGTTTGTGGTAGTCTTCGTGGATAACATTCTTGTGTATTCACGGACTCGGGAAGAGCACGAGGTCCATTTGAGTATTGTTTTGTAGATTTTGCGGGAGCACCGATTGTATGCCAAATATGAGAAATATGAGTTTTGGCTACAAGAGGTAAAGTTTTTGGGATATGTTGTTTCATAAGGTGGAGTGTCAGTTGATCCATCAAAGATTGAAGCTGTTTTGAATTGGGAGCAACCCAAGAATGTGTTTGAGATCCGTAGTTTTCTTGGTCTAGCGGGTTACTACCGGAGATTTGTGAAAGATTTCTCCTGTTTAGCAGCGTCTATGACCCGTTTAACCCAGAAAGGGATTAAGTTTGCATGGAATGAAGCCTGTGAGTCATCTTTCCAGGAATTGAAGACAAGATTGACTACGGCTCCAGTGTTGGTGATACCTGAGCGTGGCTTGGGTTATGTGATCTATTGTGATGCTTCACGTGATGGTTTATGATGTGTGTTGATGCAAGATGGTAGAGTAGTGGCTTATGGGTCTCGGCAGTTAAAGACTCATGAGTACAGCTACCCTACTCATGATTTAGAGTTGGCGGCAGTGGTGTTTGCTCTGAAGTGTTGGAGACACTACTTGTATGGTGAACGATTCGAGGTGTTCTCGGATCACAAGAGCCTCAAGTACATTTTCTCCCAAAAGGACTTGAACAATAGACAGAGACGATGGGTCGAATACTTGGAAGATTACAACTTTGATTTGCAGTATCATCCGGGCAAGACAAATGTTGTAGCTGATGCCTTAAGCCGAAAATCTCGAGGCACTTTAGCTGGTTTGGCTATCCGGAAGTGGAAGATGCTTGAAAGTTTGGCGGAGATGGATTGTGTTGTTTGGATGAGGATGATTGCAATGGGTCGGCATTCTTGTTTAGTCTTATGGCTCAGCCTACTCTTGTCGGACGAGTGATTGAGTCACAGAGGCAGGATCCAGATTTGGATGCCATTCATGCTTTGATCTCCAGTGGTGAGACAGTGAAGGATTGGACCTTACATGCAGATGGGGGTCTACGGTTTAAAGATTTGTTGGTTGTCCCCACGGTTTGTGGTGAAGATGTTCTTCGGGAGTTTTACACTTCTCACTTTGCAGTTCATCCAGGTGGTACAAAAATGTATCACAATTTGAGACGTTAGTATTGGTGGAATGGGATGAAGAAGAACGTTGCGCAGTTTGTGGCTAAGTGCCTTACCTGTCAACAGGTGAAGGCCGAACATCAGAGACCAGCAGGGTTGTTATAACCATTGCCTGTAGCACAATGGAAATGGGAACAGATTGCGATGGATTTTGTGACAGGTCTTCCAAGGTCACGAAGGGGCAATGAAGCCGTATGGGTCATCATTGACAGATTGACCAAGACGGCTCACTTTTTGCCTATTAAGGCAACAGATGATGCAGAGACACTTGGCGTTCTTTACGTGAAGGAAATTGTAAGGTTACATGGAGTTCCAGTAACCATTGTGTCAGACAGGGATGCTAAGTTCACTTCGAAGTTCTGGGAAGGACTTCAAACAGCGTTTGGTACAGTGTTTGGTTCAACGTTAAATCTTAGCACGACATTCCATCCACAGACAGACGGCCAGTCAGAACATACTATCCAGATCTTAGAGGATATGCTTCGGGCATGTGTGCTTGACTTGGGTGGCAGTTGGGAAGATCATCTACCGCTCATTGAGTTTGCCTACAACAATAGTTATCAGGCGAGCATAGAGATGGCTCTATTTGAGGCGTTGTATGGCAGACCTTGTAGGTCTCCAATTTGTTGGATTGAGGTAGGTGAGACAGCTGCCTTAGGACCTGACATTGTACTTGAGACTACCGAGAAAATCAAATTGATCAGACAGAGGTTGCTCACAGCTCAGAGTCGACAGAAGAACTATGCAGACAGGCGGAGACGACCACTATCTTTTAAAGTAGGATACCATGTTTTTCTACGAGTTTCCCCATGGAAAGGTTTAATGAGGTTTGGGAAAAATGGCAAGTTGTCGCCACAATTCATTGGACCATTTGAGATCTTGGACCATGTAGGAGAGGTTACTTATAGACTCGCTTTACCACCGCAGATGGACAAGGTTCATAATGTTTTTCATGTGTCGATGCTACGGAAGTATGAACCGGATCCATCTCATATTTTGGATTGGGTCGATGTGGACATTGATGAAGATATCTCCTATCAAGAGGGACTAGTGCAGATTCTTGACACACAACAGAAGGTGTTAAGGGGTAAAATGATGCAGTTAGTGAAAGTTCTTTGGAGGCACCACGGAGTCGAGGAGGCTACTTGGGAGCTTGAACAACAGGTTCGCTCCAAGTATCCAGAGTTGTTCTCTTCCCCAGGTACGGCTTGATTTTGGGGACGAAATCCTTTTAAGTTGGGGAGATTGTGATGTTTCTGCATTTTCATTTTTCCAATAATTCATGGAGACAAGGGTATTTCTGTCTTTTCGCATGTTGTGTTTGGGATTGTGGTTGGGCCCATTTGCATTGTGCATTTTAAATTATGTGGATTAAGTAGTATTTGCATGTGGTTCATTTGTATGTGTATGTAGTGTAAAATTGGAGCAAAAAGAAAATGAAAAATAAAATTGGAAATTGGCGGGACCCACCATTAACCACAAAGTGGTCTAGAGATCACATTTCTTCATTCACATTCTCTCTCTCTCCCGTAGCTTCTCTCCCTCTCTCATTTTCCTTTTCTTTTTCTTTCCACTTGAAAGGCAATCTTTGAGCTTTGATTATTCTCTCAATTCTTGGCAGATTAAGGTGCCGTTTGAGGCAAAACGGAGAGCACGACGAGCTCTACGCACTCATACCAACAATTTCAGTTTTGAGCCTTCCTTTGGAGTTCGAATTTGAGGACCCATTTCAAGGGTTTTGTCCATTTTCGAGGTAGGGGCCCTTAATCCACTTCCTTCTTGTTCCATTGTGAGTTATATCTCCTTTGTGTGATAAACATGCTTAATTTGGGAGTTAATTGTTTCAATGTTGTGTAATTGATGTCTAGAGAAATTCATGATTTTAATTATGATTTGTTATATGTGAAAAACATGTTGTGGTGATAGTTTTGTTGTGTTTAATGTGTTGATGACTCAATTGATGATGTTGAATATGGTATATGCTTAGTTGTGAAGTAATTATGAAATGTAAAACTTCTACATGCCATAATATTGTAAGCTTGAGACACATATACATGTACATACCATTGGGTTGCATGAAATGGGAGAAATCAGTTTTTGAAATGAAAACGGGAATTTTAGGAGAAGAGTTTTTGTGAAATGGTTTTGATAAACCTGGTCGCTGCGGGGTTACCAATGGGATGGAGGTTAATATAGCCTAGAGGGGACTAGGGAGTCGCCCTAGCGTGGTTGAGCTAGCTGGGCCCCATAATGACGCCGCGGGATTACCAAGGGTCAGGGACACTAGCCAATCCTCCTCTCGTGTCGCGGCGGGGTTACCAAAGGGCGGGCTATATTAAAAGTTGGAAAGTATGGTTTTGAGAAATGAAAATGGGGAGTGACATATCATGCATTGCATTGCATTGTTTACACTTGAATTGACATTGAAGTTGTTTTAACCCTACATTGCATGATCCCCATTTCCCATTGGCCTATGCTTTGATTGGATTCACAAGGACACAAGATGTGTGCCTTAAGTGTCACCTACTGAGCATATAGCTCACCCTACTATATATTATTTTTTTCAGGTCTTGGAAAAGAACCGGCGGATGCCAGTCCATCTCAAAATTGAAAGTTGTTAGAAGATGATTTTTTTTGCTCTTTTGTTTTCGGCCATTCCATGTATAAACATAATTTTTGGAGAATGTAAATAATTTTGCAAATGTTGGCCATTGGGTAATGTAATTAAGTTTTATTTAGACATAAATCCTCTAGTGTATTTTAGTGACGTGTGGTAAATTACGTTAATAACGTGGTTGTTGTATTCCAATTTGTTGTTGAAATGTATTAATTTTGCACGTAAGTGTTGTGACGTGGGTGGTTGAACGATCAAAAGTTAGTGTATTGTGGTTACACTGGACAGTGGAAAGTGGGAGTGAAGAATTTCAAGAACTGATCAACGAATAACCCAAATCGGTCGACAGGTATCTTCACAGTATGTTTGAGTTGTTGACGTCCCAAACCAGTCGACGTATGGCATCCCATACGTCGACCGGTACCCCAAACCAGTCGACCGGTACCCCAAACCAGTCGACCGGTACCCCAAACCAGTAGACCGGTATCCCAAACCATTCGACCGGTATCTTGGCAGTGGGTTTTCCCACGGTTCATATCCCAAACTAGTCGACGTATAAGGTGTATACGTCGACCGGTTCTGCCTTTTCATGTAATTACCAATTTAAGTTCTTAAATTACACTTGGCACCCATTTGATGTTGCAAGTAATTGCATTATGACCCAATTAAATGCCATAATTATTTTTTTGTCCCGAACCTTATTTTATTTACTTCTTGATTCAAGTAAAGGACTGTTTTACCCTTGAGTCTCAATGTATGGATTCATGGCAAATTACCAATTTGCCCTTTTTGGACTTTGTTATTTAATTTTAACGTGAAATGACCATTTTACCCTTGGGTGATTTTGGGTCGGGTAAGGACCCGTTTAATGATCCGGATCCATGAGGATTTGGGTCGTTACATAATCCTAGGCCAACAAGTGGGTGAATCCTCACCCTCCAAATGTCATCATCCAATGCATTAAAGTGTTTCCACACAAATGTCAACAAGTGGACCAATGAGAGTGTGACACTTGTCACCCTTTTAAAAAATTACAAAAAGGTCCTTTTTGAAAATATCCTCCAAATTTAATTGCAAAATGGTCCCCAAGATGAAAAATAATTACTTTATTTAATTACACTAAAACCCCACAAGTTAGAATAATTACACTAAAGTATGCATTAATACCCCTTTATGAAATAAGTAAGCAATCAACATGCTTTTCTAGAAAAGTAGAAATACCACTATCATGGAAATCAAATATCATGAATGCATGCAAAACCGGAATCAAATCCGAGCACAAAAAGTGAGGTTGTGCAAGGAAAAAGGATAAGCGAGAAAAAGACAAAATGTGAATAGTGTTCGGAAAAATAAAATATGGAAATGACACAATCCCCAAAGGAAGTTGTCAATCCAAGGAAAAGAGTCTCGAAAATCATTCCAGAGCACTCGAGACGATATCAAGTGATGAAAAACCGAACCCAAAAAGGAAAAAACAACGGAAAAAAAATATCCGTTAAAATCTGAGAAAAAGAAAAGGAAGAAAAATGACCGGGTCATTACATCTTAACCATGTTCGATCAATGTCACCACAAGTTCGATCGATCGAACTTCCCAAATCTTGAGAAAATCCAAATTCCAGCTCATTAAAAGTTGTCTCATATCCAATCATTGAAAGGAATATTGGTGTACGAGCCTAGCTCATTTGGGGTTAAGGAATATGAGCCACTTTTGAGATATATACTTGAGAGTAGATAGAGACACAATTTCCATATTCTTAGGGAAGAAGAAAAGAAAGGAGGAGGCTAGAGATACAAGCTTGGAGTTCTTCCATCAACCAAGAAGAGGAGCAATCTCTTCCATGGAGTTAGCCCTTGAGGGTTGGAGGACACCATCCATGAGTGGCTAGATATCCTTTTGGGGCTAGAGTTAGCCCTAAGCATGCTTTCTACATCTTGATTTATGTATTTTTTAGGGGATTTGTATTGTGATACATGTTTTGATACTGTTATATATATAGATCTTGTTTATTCAATGATTTGTGTGGTTTAATGCTTCCAATTGATCATTTCATTCTATCCATGTCTATGTATGCTAGAATAGATGTTCATGTGTTTATCTCTATTTTTTGTATTATTAATGCATGTCTATGTGTATTAATGCTATAGATCTAGAGATTGTCCAGACATAGTGCTTAATGGAATGTTCTTGTGGTTTGTTTGATGGTTCATACTCATTTCTTGATGGATTGTGTCTTTTCCTTAGTTTAATTAGTTTAGTTTCATGTCATTAGCTTAATTGTAGTGTAGTTGTAGTTTAGGTGTCAAATGGGAGGACAATCTATGCTTGTTGTTTGATGTTCCATACTTATGAAAGTAAGTAGCATATATTTCTAACCTTGTGATGTGTTTGGGTTGTGAGCTTAAAGAAAGGATTAATGGCTTAATTTGATATATTGTGCTATCCACCATGTTGCTTAAGCAATATATGCTTAATTTGTCATCCATGCTTGTTGAAACAACCACACACACACATTTGTTGCAATATATGTTTTTCCCCTCATTAATCATTCATTAAGGGTGTAGAAAAGTTATGCTTAATGGTGATCTCTAAACCCCAAGATCTCTTTCTTATTTTCTCTCCTTTACATTTAATAGTTTACTTTAGTCTAAATTGCATCTTAGTGTAATTCAACCACCAACCAATCTTTTGATCACTCGACCTACTAACCCTAATCTCGATTCCACAACCTAGTACGACCCACCAATCTCTTGGGATGATCCCTACTTGCCCTAACTATATTTTTAGTGAGATGTAGTAGTGGTAATTTTTAAATGTAAAACTTGGCCACATTCATCACAGCTCTACACCATTATCTTTTGGTGCACAAACTTTGGTTTGGGGTCCCGACAAACCACCACCAATCAGGACCTTGAAGAAGCCTCAATGTCTTTCCTATTCTAGTGCATTTTGTTTGTTTGTTATTTATTGTTACGTTTATTTTATTTTATTTTATTTTATATATATATATTCATGGCCTGACATGGCTTAGGAGGGGAGTTCATTCTGTTGGTTTCTCCAGAATTAGAAGGTTATTGTGGTAAATGTATATATGTTGCCACCTTGCTGGTTGAAGGACAGTGATCAATTCAGCCAAAACCTCCCCAAAGAAGCACTTGGATGTATATAAGACCAAAAGTTGTTGCTTGTACGTTGGACAGACAATATAAGTCGGACATGCTGATAAAGCAACACATATTGCACTTGCTGCAGTGAGGAAGCAGACAGGAAGGTTCATTGCTCAATTTCCTGCAAATGACATGTCCTTTACAGAAGGACATGTACCAAGAGAACGGCTACCAACAGATATGTAAATTACCCTAACCTCCATGAGGTTTTCAATTAGCACCTTCAGATTAAACTTTCATAAAATGTACGTATTCAAACATCAAAACCTATCGATTCACCTTCGGAGAAAGAGAAAAAAACAATACCTATAGATTACGACTAGTTCACTAAATATTGGTTTTATTCTCATTAAGTGGGTGACCTCATGCTCGAATCCATATCTTCACAGTTGACAATCCAATTTTTACCATTGCACCATGCAATGGCCCCTACAGAGAACAATAACTTTATTGTAGAAGTTGAAGATAAAATTCAAATTCGTATAATGTAACAAAGCCATAACATAATTTAAATCAAAAGCATATCATATGACATATCTCATTGATCTTGTCATAAACATCCTTCTATATGATGGTAAAACTTGGACATACCTCGTTGAGTGTATTTACGATTGGCAGCTCCCCAGGAAATCTACAGTTTGTCATTAGCTTGTGATTGGCCTCGGAGGAAGAACCTTGTCTTCTCTAAGCGTATGCTTTGCAGCACGAAAGCCTTCTCTTTAACAAACGAAGTCCCGGCCTATTATGCCCATCTTCTTTAGTGAGTGTGTGATTTGATTTGTTCGAATGGTGAATCCTGTACACTTGGCGTAGTCATAATAGAAATCTATTGCATCATCTGGTGACGGAAAGTCATCCCACTAAATGGTTCTAAATTTTCCATTTCTAAACTGCTAACTGATGGTTCCACAAAAATTAGGCCATCATTTAAAACAGTAGATGAGTTGCAATTATGGAACACAACCCATCTTCCCCTGCTTTATGTTCTCTACAGTTTTCAAAAGTTACATTAACTGAACATTGGTCACGACAAAATTGTGCCCATTTGAGGTTCCCGCCATTATGTCCTACAAAAGGAATCACCAATTAAGAAATATTCGCCATTTGAAAATCTAAAAAGTTTTCTATTTACAGCAGTAGACACTTCGTATCACTCTAGAACATTTGTGCATCCTACCATCCCTAGAAGATTCATCATACCTGCCTCTCAAAAAGTTGTGGTTGAATGTTCTTAAAATTTAATGGCTCACATTGCATGTAAGGCATATGGCAATCATCTAGATGGAATAAACAAAAATAGTGTTGTCATGATTGTACAAGATCAGTTTGAAAGATAATGAAATTCCGTTTTTCGAATTTTCACTATAGATGTTTATGACAGTAACTTTCAATAATGGTGATCAGATTTACACAGAGTAATTACCACCACTAACTCTCCACTGTAGGAACAAGTAATAGAACACTTAAGCCAATTCAAATCCACCACGCATCCCTCATAAGGGTCATATTATCAACATTAAACTCAAAAAACACAAACTTAAATTCATCACATTCCCCTAATTTTTTATTCTGTTTCACAATGTATCCCCAAGGCAGAAAACGAACAATTGCAACACCGAACAAAAATATTTTTTGACAAAAAAAAAAAAAAAAATTATGAGGAAAGAATCAAACTCCAACTATTGGGCATAGTCATTTCAAGGGGAAGCTCTTTCAGGATAGGGAGAGGGAGAGAGAGAGAGAAAATGAAAAAAGAAGAAGCTAAGATATTCTAATTCCCCAATTAAATGAATAAACATAAACATGTTTTGCCGTTGTAAAAAAGACACCTTGAAGTAAGAAAATCATCCAAAAAAGTACAAAGAATAAAAAATGATAAGCCTTGGAGATTATATCAGCCACAATAGTAGAATTGCTGTACAAAATTCTCCACTAAGTCATCACCTGCAAACAATATACAAATTAACTTTCATTGATTGTTGGAAAAATTTTACAAAATCTAAGAGGAAATTTGAAATTTTGAATACCTTAGATTTTATTTTATTTTATTATTATTATTATTATTATTATTTTTTAATATTTGGGACCTGAGTAAACGAAAGGACACACCATTTAAGACTGAAACAAATCTTTTACACCTTTGAAACTTAAACATTGAAAACATATGGCATTTTAAATAGTTAATATTTTATTTCTTCACTTACTCAGTTTTCTCAGCAATCAAACAGAAATCAATGTATTGAAAAAACTACTAATAGAATCTATCTTTTTTTCCGTTTGGTTGCTGAGAAAGCTGAATAAAATAAAGATTAACTTTCCAAATAATTGTTCTGTTTCTTTTCTTCTTCTTTTTTCATTTCCACCGTTCTCAGCAACCAAATTGATATCCATCCAATCACAAAAATGAAATGGAAACGGAGAGTTTTGATGAATTCATGTATCGAACAAGTTAAGAGTAAATTAAAGTACTAAAAAAAAAAAAAAAACCAGATCAAATTTGAAATCAAAATGATACTATAATCAGATTAATTATTAATTACTTACTTCAACTTCGATTCAATCTATCTAACAGAGATTGAATGCGAAATCTTCTTGCTGTCCGGCTTCTGCAGTCTTTGCTTAGTTCTTATTTGAGAGAGAGAGAGAGAGACAAAGAGAGAGCAGATCTCAATGAAATGTTTTATGGGAGTTGAAATGGTAGTTCAAATGAAATTGACACCAAGTTGTTCGCGAAGTATAGGTCCACATGGTTATATTCACAAACCAAGCAAACTACAGCCCAGCCCAACTGGGTGATCATCTTGCTTTGGAAGAGAACCAATGACCAAACATGAAACCATGTGTTTTTAATTAGATATGATTCTCTCATATCATATTTTAAGAATAATGATAAGCCGTTCCAAAGCCGGTCGTATCCTATTGATTCATGTAAGTGAAATGATATCATCACGATTTTATTAAATATGATGATGTCATCGTAACTTCATCCTAGACTCACATAAATTTTGTAGGTTGTTTTCACCTATTGGACTTTCTATACTCTATTTTAATCATCTTACTTTGGAAGAGCACAAATTATTTCTTTATTTTATATATATATATATTTTTTATTTTGTGTTAGATCTCTACCACTTATTATATTACCAAGCATTTCCCCTCACCTTTTGGCTTAGACCTTGGAAGGTAAAACCTTCCCCTCATCCATCTCTACAACACCTGATGAGTGCTCAAATGTGATGCATTTTAGCACATAAGTTAGGGTATTTTAGTCAATTCATTTATATATATTTTTCTATTTTAATACTTATTTGTGTTTTTATCTATTTTAGGTCAATAAGGTTCAAACAGGCTAAAAATGGTCCATTACAATCTTTTTGGAGTCAAGCAAAAGTTTCGAGAAGATTCCAGAAAAATTCGAAAAAAGGTCAAAAATGCCGAATTTTTGGATGGATCGAGAATTTTTCGATCGATTGAAGAAATCTTCGATCGATCGAAAATACGTTGGCAGCGAGTTGTTTTATTCCCGCGTGCCCGAACTCTACCTACCACATAATTGCGGGATTAGATATTTTAAAGGCTTATTTTTTGACTTGTTCACTACTCCAAGGACCTTGTATTTAAAGGGAATTGAACCATTTTGTAAAGAAGATCTTTTGTCTTCAATTTTATTTATTGAAATTTTATTTTCTCTCTCTAGAAAAGTTATAAATTAGGGTTAGAAGAAAAGAGAAGAGTGGAGGCTCCAAGAACACATCTCAAAATCTACACACTCTTTCTCTCTAGAATTCAACAGAGAAGAAGAGGAAGAAGATGGAGCCATATTTGGGGATTACTCTTGAGGGTTCCAAGATCATACTCACCTCCTCCATGATTGACTAGACTTCTCCTTGGGGCTTGGATGAGCCCCAAGTTTGTAAATCTTAACATCCATCTCTTTCATACTTTTTGGAAAATAATATCTTGTGATTAATGTTTTAGCTTTGTGAATTTAATGAATCTTGGGCTTTCTTTTGATTTTCATGAATTAATTCTTTCTATTGATTTTTTATGTGATTACATGTTGTCTTATGTGTGATTATTTGAGAATTGATCTCTACACTATTTTCTCTATGTTTGTTACATGTCTATGTGTGACGAATTAAGAATTTAGTGATGGCTAGGCATGGTTTTCATTAGATGGGTTTGTCAATTAATTTGATGGATTATGCTTATACTTGATGGGTTGTTCTACAATTTAATTCATGCTTGTAGGTAGGTAGACAATTTTTACCTGATTTGATATTCCATGCCTTATTATTACAAATTCCATGATTCTCTAGATTGATGTGTACTACAATTGTGACTAGTTTAATGGGCCATGCTTATAATTGATGGGTTAATTGTTGGTTAGGTAAGCAATTTATACTTGAATTTGATGGTCCAGGCTTAATATTACAATTAGTAGTCATATCTAGATTACAAGAATGTTTTTCCCAATAAGTTGAAAGTGTGTGCTTTGGTGAACGAGTTTGGTGGCGATTCCAATGCACCCTAAGACCTCACTTCTCATCTCTTAAATCCCTAACTCAACTTAGTTTATGATTGGTCATTGACTATCACAATAATAATCAACCATTTGCAATAGCACAAATCATTGAAAAATAGGGTTATTGGACGGGTATGTCGAACCACTGGGAATGCTAGTTTATGGCAAATAAGGTTGTTAGATTCACTTTTAGTTTGATAAAAGTGGTATAGAGTTTGTTTGGTTTTGTCACTTGATACTTGGAATTAAGATTATGCATAAGATAATAGTTTCAAGGAAATTAAAGGGAAAGAAATACAATTAGAGAGGACTAGGGAAGTGAATCCACTACTAACCCTATACACATGCTAGATTAAGACTAATTTGGGGAAAACAACATAAATAATGGTCATGATGTGTAGCAACAAATGGTTGCTACATAATCTTCAAGGAGTTCATTAAATCAAAAGGCAAGAATAATCTATCAAAGGTTCACAGGCTTAAACTACCTAAACTAGGGTGTAACCTTGAACATGCTCACTAAGCTAAAGATTATCAAGCCCTTAATCCAAAGATGAAAGCACATGAAGCTAGAAATCAAGCATAAACCATCAAAGGAAAGACATAAGCCATGGACTATCAAAGTTCTCCAACTTCATGCCAATAAAACCATTCCATAATCTCATTTCCATTGTCACTATGAAAATGCAAGTAATATGATTAAGAAAGAAGACAAGCTAAGACAAGATAGTCAACTAAAAATGATCATTTATAGACATTAAAATCCATTACAACAAATATGGTGCTCTAGATTATGAAAAGACCAAAACTATACATCATTATCCCCAAATTAGAATATAAACTAGAGCATGCTTACAAGGGAGGGCTTCATCACCTCCCTAAATAGAGAGTTAGTTACCCATAGAAGCAATGGAGGAAGGAGGAAGCTTAGAGAAACCTTCCATTTTCGCACCTTAGCCTTTCAAGACACACCAACCACAAGCTCTCAATATTTCTCTCCCTAAAACTTGCCAAAATGTGTGATGCTCCATAAAACATGCTTCCCCCCTTCTTTTGTAGACAAGATGTCTACTAAACCATACAAAAATTAAGGTCCATACTCCCCAAAAGTATTTTTCCAACCACCCCATTAAAGAGGGAATCCAATTGAAAGGATCAAGGAGACAAGTGGGTCTGTAGTGTGTGTACGAGCGCTCGTAGAACGCAGCACGAGCGCTCGTAGATAGCTTTCTTCTTTCTGCCTTGAATTGGAGTGCTCGTAAGTGAAGCTACGAGCGCTCGTGTGACATGGTGTAGTGCACTTGTTTAGCCACGAATGCTGGACGAGCACTCGAAAAGGATGCTACGAGCGCTCGTAGATGCCTTGTTCCTCTTTGCCTTAAATTGGAGTGCTCGTAAGTGAAGCTACGAGCGCTCGTAGATACCTTAGACTTTATTTTTTTTCCCTTCTGCTTTGGACTTCTTCTACTTTGATCTTGGAATTGGGCCATTGAGAATCATTTGCCTTTTTCTTTGTAAAAATTCTTCATGAACCCACTTAGGCAATTTCTTCTTGGAAATCAAGGGACGCAACGGCCCGGAATGACTTGATCTTCAGAAAACCTTCAAAAGCTTCCATTTTATTTCCTTTTGGAAGACAAGCTTGAAAATACATAGAAACACAGAACTGGAGATAATCTATACAATTAAACCACTAATGGACTTAATTAATGTAAATAAGGGTACTTGAATATGCAATATTCAGCGCTTATCACACCCCCAAACTTACATTTTGCTAGTCTCATAGCAAAAATCAAAATTAGGCACTCAATGAATTGACAGCCATTGGAATGCTACCCAAAAATATCAACCATGGTGCAATAAAATGTGATGAGCATTGAAAAGTGCGTATTTAAACCCCTTAAGCTTAGGTATTCTAGGACCTTTATCTATTTTATTTTACCGTTTTGTATTGATTTCATGTTATTTCCATTTTCAGGTATTTATCCCCAAAATAAGCTAACTCAGCCAAATAAGAGCATAATTGAAGTAATTCTGGGATGAATCAAAGAAAGGAGCAAAGTAGAGCAAAAGGAAGCAAAGGGTGGAATTTCAGCAACTTCGATCGATCTCAAAAAAAGTTCGATCAATCTAACTTTCATCGATCTTAGCACTTCAAGATGGATCTGAGCCATGTTTGTTCCTATTCAAAAATCTCAAAGTTTGATCGATCCAACCTCATTCTTTGATCGATTGAACCATTTTGTCCTTATCCAAATGATTGATCTTATCCAGTTGTACCACCCTACCAACCACTTTTGTCCTTTTCCCAAAAATATCTTCAAAATATCTCAGATTTGTTTTTATCCAAAAAGGCGCCGCCATTGAGGATCGATTCATCTTCAGTTCGATAGATCTCAGCCATGTTTGATCGATCCAAGGTCAAGTTCAATCAATCGAACCTCCCAAATCCCAAGAAAAATCTAAATTCCAGCTCATTAAAAGTTGTCTCATATCCAATCATTAGAGGATTATTGGTGTATGAGCCCAGCTCATTTGGGGTGATTTTTGACCTACCTATATAAGGAATATGAGCCACTTTTTGAGAGAGCCTTTTGATATACTTTGATACACATACTTAGTGAGGAAGAAAAGAAGATGAGGAGGCTAGAGACACCATTAGAGACTCTTCATCAACCAAGGAGTAGATTCCTTCCATGGAGCTTGCCCTTGAGGGTTGGAGGATATCATCCATGAGTGGCTAGACATCCTCTTGGGGCTAGAGTTAGCCCTAAGCATGCTTTCTATTTCTTGATTTATGTATTTTTGAGGGGATTTGTATTGTGATTTATGTCTTGACACTTTTATATATATAGATCTTGTTTATTCAATGATTTATGTGGTTTAATGCTTCCAATTGATCATTTCATTCTATCCATATGTCTATGTATGCTAGAATAAATGTTCATGTGTTTGTCTCTATTTCTTGTGTTATTGATGCATGTTAATGTGTATTGATGCTATAAATCTAGATATTGTCAAGACATAGTGCTTAATGGCATGTTCTTATGGTTTACTTTATGGTTCATACTCATTTCTTGATGGATTATACCTCTTCCTTAGTTTAATTAGTTTAATTTCATGTCATTAGCTTAGTTGTAGTGTAGTTGTTAAATGGGAGGACAATCCATGCTTATTGTTGATGTTTTATACTTATGAAAGCAAGTAACATATATCTCTAACCTTGTGATGTGTTTGGTTGTGAGCTTAAAGAAATGATTAATGGCTTAATTTGATATGTTGTACTATTCACTATGTTATTTAGACAATATATACTTAATTTGTCATCCATGCTTGTTGGAACAACCAAACACACACACTTTGTTGCAATGCATGTTCTTCCCCTCATTAATCATTCATTAAAGGTGTAGAAATGCTATGCTTAGTGGTGATCTCTAAACCCCAAGATCTCTCTCTCTTTTATTCTCTCTATTGCATTATTGTTTACTTTAATTTAAATTGCATGTAGTTTAATTCAACTAACCAACCACTACTTTGATCACTCGACCTACTAACCCTAATTTTGATTATTCGACCTAGTACGACCCTCAATCCCTTAGGACGATCCCTACTCACCCTATCTATATTTTTAGTAAAAGGTAGTAGTGGCAATTTCTAAATGTAAAACTTGGTCACATTGCATAAACTTTGGGTCCTCGACGACACACCCACCAAAATGCATACATAGCTCAAATATAACTTGAAACAGACAAAGTACTGGAGACAGGATCATTAAGCAGACTACCTTGCATATATGAAATATTGATACACAAAATGACAAAACATCTTACAATTCTCATGCATCAACATCATGGTCCATATAAATACTTCAATTATCATATCTGTAAAAGAAATCATCTCAAGATTCATTAGACTTGGACCGAATTCTCATTATGCAGCTTTTACCTTCTTTTTCCAATTTCAAAACAAAACTTCAAATCATCGAATTTCCCTTTTGAATGAGGTCTCTAAGGCACAAATTTATTCACCATACAACTTTTGTTGCGTTTTTTTTTTTAGTGATACATATTGTGGTTGTGCAATGCCGAAGTCCCTTAAGCTTTCTAACTAACCCATGTAGCAAGTGTTAGGCCAACAACTCCCAAATTGGATGGCTTTAGGGTGCTAAATTAAAGACACTTCAAGGGCTTAATAACTCGAGTCAACAAGGTTACGAACTCCAACGAACCATATTTATTTATTTTTATTTTGTGAATGATCGTGCAATGCCTAAGTCCCTTAAGCTTTCCAACTAACCCATATAGCAAGTGTTAGGCCAACAACTCCCAAACTGGATGGCTTTAGGGTGCTAAGTGTAAAGACACTCCAACGGCTTAATAACTCGAGTCAATAAGGCTACGAACTCAAACTAGTCATTATCCTTATTTGATTTTTTTTTTTTTTTTTTTTTTTAAAGATAGTGCTAAAGATATCCATTCATTAGGGTCATTAATTCAAATCAAATGAGTCAAGGTCAAGGTTAATCAGGTTGTATGCCTCACAATTAAGTTTTCAGTGTGCATATGTGAAGTGTGAAGCATAAAAAAGAGTAAAATCCGACGAAAATCTAATTGAAGCATTTATACAAATCAATTTGAATCCACATGATCATTTCAGATTTTTCTTTATTTAAAAACTATCATTTGCCTCTATACACAAAGTGTTAAACATATGCTTCAATCTCCAATAAGTTCCAAGATTACACTATCATTGCTTTACAAAAATGGTTTTATTACTTTACATGAATCAAGTTAAATCATGCAAGCAAAAATGTAATACCAAAAATGCAACATTGCACCCCCAAACTTGAATGTCACATTGTCCTCAATGTGGGAAGACAAAGAATGGCTAATGAAAATGAGAGAGGGTAACAAGAACAAAATTACCAAGAAGAGGAGGAAACCGCATGGCGGTGTGACAATAGGCCACCCTGTGAATTCCAACAAAAATACGCCCCCAAACTTGAACTGTAGAGCCTGCAAAGGGAACACTGAAAGAAATAGATGGGAGAAGATACAAAGGAAAGAAATAACAATGAAAAATGAAATACAGGTAATCAGTAAATAATAAAACAAAAGAGGGAATTTTTATTGAAAATGAGGTTGACAGTTTACAAGTAAGAAAGGAGTTCCAAAATGTCCAACCTAATCAACTAGCTCAAAAACAAATTCCTAAGTTTTAACATAAGGATAGCATGTAAGAACCATAAAATAGGTGAGACATAAGACAGAGACAAGAACGGGTCACACTGGCTACGGGCCAGGAGGGATTGAGTTTCATGCCTTTCTTCTTGAGCCACCCTATGCTCCTCCGTAGCTAAACGATGGTCCTCTGCTGTAGCTAAGTAATCTTCCTGCACGACCCTATTGTAGTTAGTTAGGGCGCTCTCAAAGTTATCCATCCAAGCATGGATACCAGCAAGGCTAGCCCGATGAAAAGCATAGTCATGCTGAGGTTAAATAGGTGTCTCCTCCCAATCAAAATCTTCGGCCATAGGATCATCCTCTTGGATGGGAGGAGATGGTTCTCGTGGTGGCAGAGCAGCAGCGACTTGATTGGGAGGGAGATGGCCAAGCACATTGTTCCATCGCTTGATGGAAAATGGCTAAATCTTTTGCCTTTTTCTTCGTGGGGAGGAATGATGAAACCTTTGTGTTTCAGGAGCTTGGTAATGAAGAAGGGGAATGGCAAAGCCCAGGTTTGGGCTCTTTGATGCCTCAAATTAATGCATTCGTCCCAAAACTTCATGAACTGATTCCAAATCAACTCCAGAATGGAAATCCAAAAGCCTTGATTTAGGGCACACAAAGCATTCAACATCAACCCACGACGCTCAGTGCTGTGTACCAAAGGGCACATATTATGCTAAAGAACCGAATTAAAGAACCAAACCCGCTCGGGAAAAGTGGATTTGAGAGTGTAAATGCAAGGCCGATGAGGGTCAGCAACATTGCAAATGGCGGCAACAACTTGTTCGACGGTCAAATCATCAATTGGCTGATACAATAAACGACCCCTACGATCCAAAAGATCATCGGGGCAGCGAATAGGATAGCCTAAAACAGCCACAATGTGATCAATGGAGGTGGCGAGAATGTTGGTTAGTTCATCCGGGGAATGAAGATTTTGATAAAATAGCCGTACCACCCGTGGGTAGGCAACCTTGGCAACCGGTTTGCAAATGCCCTGGAGACGCCGGTTGGTTAATTCAGTGACAGCCCAAGCGGATGTAAGGAGGTCGGCAAAGACATCGTCACGTTGGAAAAGGAGCTCGTAGTTGAGCTGTTTGGTGAGCCAAGGAGCCTTTGGTTGCTCTCGGATTATAGCAAGGGCATCCTCAGATGTTCTAGGACGGCGAGATGATTCCCCACGAGCCATTTAGAGATGGAGATGTGGATAGGGAATTTCAGCGAACACCTGGTGTGCACAAGGAAAGGGAAAAGGTAAAAAGGGTATCAATGGAAGAGAAAACCCAGAATTTTTGTGCTAGAATGGACTCTAGCCAATCACCAACATCATCAACAACATACATGCCTCCAAAAATCAAGTCCCACACTCCTCAAGATGAAGATTACATAAAAGATAGAGAGAAAAGAGAGAAGAGTATACTTGAGATGGAAATAGCAAGAAGACTCAAATTATCTTGAAGATGATGAGAAATGAGGGTCGAATTGGGTAGGTATTTAAGGGAGATGTGTCATAAATGTGGAAGAGGAAAAGTTAGGGGAGTTATAGGAGGTTGCAAGCATTGGGGGGGGGGGGGGTCGTGGGGGAAGGGGAGTGTATGTGGGAATATGAACAAGTGAGAGAGAGAGGGTCAGTTTAAGAGATAGCCGAAATAGGACGAGCGCTCGAAGAGGAAAGCACGAGAGCTCGTGCGGCATTAGGGGTTGTGAAGAGCTAGTGGTTTAGACACACGAGCGCTCGTCTACTTGGACGAGCGCTCGAAAACGGACAGTGAGAAGTATTGAATCTACGAGCGATCATAAATGAGGTTACGAGCGCTCAAAAATGAAGTAGTGAAGGTTGTGGGATTTACGAGCGCTCGAAAACGATGGAACGAGTGATCGAAAACGAGGTAGTGCCCTTTTTTGAATTTACAAGTGCTCGAGAATGGATGGACAAACGCTCGTGCTTGCCTTGGAAAAAAAAAATTGTAACCCCTTTTTTGCTGGATGCTCATTCTTAGCCGAACGGAATCAGTACCGGGGTCTAGGAATTTGCCAATTAGAACTTAAGCTCTGGTGAACCCGGGACATCTCGAAAAAAACTTTGGAACAAGAATTGTAGCGCACTGTCAAAGGCACAAACTTTTAGGGTCCAAAATTCCCATAATGATACCTAAACCTTAAATTGACTAAGAAAAACCGAAGGTGACTTTTGGAATGGGAATTGAGACAATTCCAGAAAAGGTCACCGCTTGGCTAAACTTAGCTAATTGCCGGAAAATTCATGGTTAAGGTAACTTAGAAGAGGGAAGTGTGGAAGTTGAAAGAATTGATTCGCAAGAGTGCTAAATTTAACGTCGATAACTAGATGAACTAGGATTGCGTGGTGCATTAGTCCTCGTAAATTGGGTCCGTCAATAGGACTTTCTCGACTTTTTAAATTGGGACTATGCCATCAACATAAGGCTTAAGCCGTTGGCCATTAACCTTGGAGAGAGATCCATCGGTAGGATCTTGGAGTTCGACTACACCATGAGGAAAGACAGATGTGATGACATATGGACCATCCCACCGTGAACGGAGTTTACTGAGAAAGAGTCTCAATCTAGAATTGAAAAGCCAAACTTTCTGTCTAGGGGCAAAAGACTTGTTGACAATGTGCTTGTCATGAAATGCTTTAGTTTTTGCCTTATAGATTTTGGCGCTTTCATATGCATCATTGCAAATTTCCTCAAGCTTATTAAGTTGTAATTTGCGATTAGAGCCGGCTTGTTTGAGATCGAAGTTGAACCTTTTTATGGCCCAATAAGCACGGTGCTCTAATTCGACTGGGAGATGACAAGCTTTTCCAAAGGCAAGCCGATATGGCGACATGCCAATGGGCGTGTTATACGCTGTCCGGTAGGCCCAAAACGCATCGTTTAGTCTCAATGACCAATCTTTGGGGTCCGGTTGAACCATCTTTTCCAGAATATATTTTATTTCCCGATTTGATACTTCCACTTGACCACTCGTTTGAGGGTGGTAAGGTGTGGCAACCTTATGAATGACAGAGTATTTAAGAAGGACGGATTTGAGATAGCGATTTCGAAAATGAGATCTGCCATCACTGATGAGTGCCCGGGGCATACAAAAACGACTGAAAATGTTCGATTGAATGAACTTGACCACCACTTTATGATCATTGGTTTTGGTAGCTTCGGCCTCAACCCATTTAGACACATAATCCACCGCTACAAGAATATACTCATAGCCAAAAGAAGATGGAAATGGTCCCATAAAGTCAATTTCCCACACATCAAAAATTTCTATGATTAAGATGGGAGTGAGGGGCATCATGTCTTTTCTAGACATGGAACCAAGCTTTTGGCAATGCTTACAAGATTTACAGAAATTGTAAGCATCCCGAAACAAAGAAGGCCAATAGAATCCGCTTTGAAGGACTTTACAGTGGTCTTCTTGGCATTGAAGTAACCCCCACAAGCAAGGGTGTGGCAGAAATTTAGCACACTAGTGAATTCATTTTTGGGAATGCATCTCTAGATGATCTGATCTGGGCAATACTTGAATAATTCCGGATCTTCCCAAAAGAAATGCTTAACTTGGGAGAAGAACCGGTCTTTTTCTTGTTTGGACCATTAGGATGGAATTTTTCCTACCGTAAGGTAGTTGACAATGTCCACGAACCACGGAAGACTTGAATGAGAAATCTGAAACAATTGTTTATCCGGGAAGGAATCGCGAACCGTAGCAAATTCAGAGGATTTCTCAATGAGTAAGCGAGATAGATGGTCGGCGACAACATTGTCTGTTCCTTTTTTATCCCAAATCTCAATATCAAACTCTTGAAGTAAGAGTATACATCGGATGAGACAGGGTTTGGTCTCTTTTTTAGCGAGTAAATGCCTTAAAGCAGCATGGTCTGAAAAGATAATGACCTTGGATCCAAGAAGATAATAATGGAATTTATCCAAAGCATACCCCACAGCTAGCAATTCTTTTTCAGTGGTGGTGTAATTTAACTGAGCATCAGAGAGAATCTTGCTAGCAAATAGATAGCATGCGGAAGCTTATCCACACGCTGGCCCAAAACTGCACCTAATGCATAATCGGATGCATTACACATGATCTCAAAGGGAAGAGACCAGTTAGGTGGTTTCATGATTGGGGCGGTTAAGAAAAGAGTGTGAAGTTTCATGAAAGCTTCCAAACAGGCTTCATCAAAATTGAAAGGGACATCCTTGGCAAGAAGATTACACAAGGGCTGAGAGATTTTGCTAAAATCTTTGATGAAGCGGCGATAGAATCCGGTATGTCCAAGGAAGGAACGGATTTGACAGATAGAATTCGGAGGAAAAAGGTTAGAGATTAACTCAACTTTAACTTTATCTACCTCAATTCCCCTTTTTGAAATGACATGTCCTAAAACAATGACTTCTTCGACCATAAAATGGCTCTTTTCCCAACTTAGAATCAAATTTGTCTCCTTGCATCTTTGAAGCACAAGGGATAGATTTTAGAGATAAGAGTCAAAGGAAGATCCAAAGACGGAAAAATTATCCATGAACACTTCCAAGAATTTTTCAACCATATCGGAGAAAATGGACATCATGCACCATTGGAAAGTTGCTGGTTTGCATAGCCCAAAGGGCATGCTTCTATAGGCAAATGTTCTAAAGGGACATGTGAATGTGGTCTTCTCTTGATCTTGCGGATCAATTGCCACTTAGTTATAGCTGGAATAACCATCAAGGAAACAATAGTAGCTTTGGCCGACTAACCTCTCTAGGATTTGTTCAATGAATGGGAGTGGGAAATGATCCTTCCTAGTGGTAGAATTTAGTTTCCGGTAGTCAATGCACACACGCCACCCGGTGGTGGTGCGTTGTGGCACGAGCTCTCCCACTGAATTTTCAACAACGGTGAGACCGGATTTCTTGGGTACAACTTAAGTGGGGCTCACCCACTTGCTATCAGAGATGGGGTAGATGATTCTGGCATCTAATAGCTTGATCACTTCTTTCATGACCACTTCCTTCATGTTGGGATTCAACCGGCGCTGCACCTCTCTGGAAGATTTAGCATCATCCTTCATATGAATGCGATGCATACAAATAGAAGGGTCGATTCCTTTCAAATCAGCCACTGCCCAGCCAATAGCTTCTTTATGCTCTTGTAGCACCGCTAAGAGGTTGTTTTCTTGGTCCTTTAAAAGGTTCGATGCAATGATGACCAGAAGAGTTTGATCTGCACCAAGAAACATATACTTGAGGTGATCCGGAAGCAGCTTTAACTCAAGTTATGGTAGAGATTTCAAAGAAGGGACCTGAGGAGTAGTGGAAAGTTGAGGAAGTGGTTCTCGTGGAACCTTCCAAGGAGGAAAGTCCATGATAGCACCAATTTCGAGCAACGAATTCACTTCTTGGATGGCTCGGTTAATATCAAAGTTCAAGAAGTCAAAGTGGGACATACAAGTTTCCAAAGGGTCCTTGCTTAGAATGAAGGGGAGAGATTCTTTGACCACTTCATCTACCATATCGATGAGAAAATAATCATCCTCTTTGGAAGGATGTTGAGTTACATGGAAAATGTGGAGTTTGACTTGCATATTTCCAAAGGCAATATCCATCACCCTGGTTCGACAATTAATTGAAGTGTTAGCCGTAGCTAAAAATGGCCTACCGAGGATCACAGGAATATGCTTATTTGGATCATGGACCGGTTTTGTGTCAAGAACCACAAAATCTACCGGGAAGTAGAATTTGTCCACTTTGATTATGACATCTTCAAGAATTCCCCGTGGATGCTTGACTGATCTGTCGGCAAGCTGCAAAATCACGAAGGTTGGCTTTAAATCTCCCAATCTAAGTTGTAAGTAAACTGAATAAGGAATCAGGTTCACACAAGTTCATCTCTATCTTATTGTCACCAATGACACATGGTGCGACCGAGCGTGTGCACAAAATAATGCACAACACTTTAGGTTTAGAAATAATGTCAAGTGGGCACCATATTTTAAAATTTATAAAACCACTAAACACTTATACTATGGAGTATGAAGTGAGCACGGATCATCCCAAGAGATCTAAACAATTATAGGTTTTTCAGAATTGAATTCTACTTTAGTGCTTATGTGATTGCTAAAAAGGTTTGGTTTTGTGATTAGACTAATTTTAAACTTAATAATGCAAATAAAGAGTAGAGTATAAAAGATTGGAAAGAGACTTAGGGTGTAGGATTCACCACTAAGCACATTCCCTAACTCACTCACTTTCAACTAATTGGGGAAATAATTAAATGTAATTCTAATGTAGCTAATACTTGCAAAGAAAAGTATGAAGCATCAATTTCAAGCTTGAATTGCATACCTAATGACAAATAAACTAAGTGTAGTGTAATTCACCAATCCAAAGAATGGTCCATCAATTCAAGTTACAATTCTAGCTTACATTAATCTAGAAGATAATGCAATTGTGACAAAAAGTATAGAATTCAAATATAAGTATAGATGGTCTACTTATCTAATAATTGAATTGCAATTAAATTAATTAATCTTAAATTAAACTAATTAAACATAAATTTAAAACTAATTAGATAATAAATTAACCTAAACATGAGCGCCATCCATCAAATAGAAGTAATTTTCCATCAATTTGAACACGATTACAACTAATTAACCATATGCACAGACATCACAAGAATCAATTTACAAGGAATTCAAGTGTATAGCTTGTTTATTCATCAATAACACATAAGACAACATGAGATTAATGCGAATAAACAATTGAAAGAATTAAATCATGTTATTCAAGCCTATACATCAATTACATAAATAAATCCCCAAAAAGTATGAAAAGAGAGAGATAATAGGTTACATACTTAGGGTTTATCCAACCCTAAGTAGGAGAATTAGCCACTCATGGTTGATGGAGTTGAAGACAGAACAATCTCCATTGTTGGATTCATCATCTCTGAGCTTCTTCTCAAAACCCTAGCATGTTCTTGCTTTTTCTCCTCTTTCCCGTGTTTTTCCAGAGAGAAAAAAAATATACGATACAAAATATAAAACTTAATAATAATAATAATATTCACCCGAATAAAATAAATACTAACCCTAATCTAATGGCTCATTGGGCCTTAAGTAACAACCCTATTAAAGCCCAATAGTTCACAAAATAAGCCCAAACAATAAAAAAAATCTGTAATGTTGCCAAGTCCTGGGAGATCGAGCCCCCACCCTGGGGGATCGATCCCCCAAGAGTTGGAAATTTCCTTTAAGCCTTATTTAGCTCCATTTTGGCTCTGGGCTAATTGGTTTGCTTCTTCATCTTTGGGAACATCATCAAAGGTCTGAGATTGACTGCTTTCAAAGAATAAACACACTATACGAGCAATGGGCTACGACCTCTTTTTGTCATTTTCTGAACTTTTTCTGAATATCTTTGCTTGACTCTAAAAAGGCTTTAATGGACCGTTCTTGGCTCATTTTAACTTTATTGCCCTAAAATACACATAAACATAAATTAGGACTAAAACATGAAATTAAGATAGATGCAAAGACTGAAATACCCTACCTTAGATGCTGAAATGTGCAACATTTAAGCACTTATCACGCCCCCAAACTAAGATATTGCTAGTCCCTAGCAATGAACTAAAGCATGGAAATGAAACAAACATATATACAACTATAAACTAATAAAGCAAATAAAGATAACACCACTTTCGTAGGGATTACGGTTGCATTTAGCATATGCAACAAGCCTTTTAAACCCCTAGGTTACCCCTAGTGGACGAGTGAAGTCTCGTGAGGGTTTCCAGAAATGGTACCCACAAACATCAAAAGCTCTTTCTTACTTGAGAAGTAACGACACATATTAAACAAGTGTTGAAAGTAGACTACCTCAAGTATGCAAATTTCTGCCATTTCTAAGGTATTATCAACATTTCAACATCATGTAAGCAAAAATGGTCCTCCACACATCAATCAATTAATCATGCAAATTGAATCAATTATATCATCCTTTTTGAGTGAACCGGCATCAAAATGTGTTGTTATCCTAACAAATCAAAGTAATGGAATAGCCTTATCCTCAAACTTGCATACAAATATAGTACCAGACATCAAGACATTGAATGAACCTTGTTATTCAATCAAACATTCTTTTTTTATTTATTTATTTTTATTTATTTTTTATTTTTTATGTATGACCATGTACAATGTCCAAGTTCCTTAAGCTCTCTAATCACCCCATGTAACAAGCGTTGAGCCAATGACTCTCAAACCAGATGGTCTTAGGGCGTTAAGTGTAAAGACATTCCTAAGGGTGTAAAGACTCAGAATGGCTAGGCTACGAACTCAAACTAATCATACATCTTACATTCTTTCCTTGTCTTCCTTTTTAATTAGTTGACATGTTGAAAGAATGCAGTTTTTTTTTTATTTTTTTTATTCCTCACCTTTGGTGAGTGCTTTTATTTCTTTTCTTTACAAGTTCATTTTATCAAGAATAAAAGCTTTCAAAGCATACTAGCTCAATTGGGATAAACCAAGATAATAATCAACTAAGCATATACCCCACAAATTGAATGCTAGTGTGTGCAAGTGCAAGTGTAGAATTCTAGAATCAACTCTCAAAGCATTTTCAACCACCAAGATGATGTGTACCATAAGAGCAAACATGATATCAAAAATAAAAAAATTTACCCCTAAATGGCATCCTAAAGCATACAAGAAGTATTAAACGCTAAAAAATTACTTTTCAAAGGAACTATACTTCAAAAGTTCGAAATCATTGCCAAACACATCTCAAATCTCATTATGCATTTAAAGCTTAACTTAAATAGAATGAATCATGATGACCTTACCCCCAAACTTAAACTGTACATTGTCCTCAATGTGCAATGAGAACAATGAAAAATAATGGAAAGAGTATACTGTGATGGTAAAGACTATGAAGTCCGACAATGATCAAGTAGGAAAGATGTCTCCCCCAAACTTGGATGCAAAAACCTATCTATATAACCATACTAGCAAACTTACATCAAATATCACATGGGATAAGCAATTCTTGCAATTCAAAATAATATATAATACATTGCAAAGAGATATGAGATGAAACCCTTGATAAAATCTGAAAATATTCCTAACCAATTAGAAGGGCATACTGGAAATACATATTTTTTATTTTTTTTATTTTTGATTTTTTTATTTCAAGAATGGGATTGATCTACCAGATGTCTGTTTTTTTTTTTTTTTTTTTTTTTTTTAATTTTATTTAACACAAAGAAAATATACTAAACTAGAAAGAAAAATATATACTAAAATAAAATATATATATATATACATAATAATAAACAAATAATAATAAATGGAAAGAAAATTAAGTTTTTTTTTTTTTTTTTTTTTTTTTTACACATCATAAGCTCGCCGGAGAAGACAGCCGGCAGCGCTGAAAAAACTGGCCAAGAATCGCCGGAAAGACCCAATCAAAATGGCTAAAGAGAATCTAACCGGTTTTGCTGGAGAAAAACCCGACAGAAATAAGACTCATCTACGTGAAGGATAAGGACGGCCGGAAGTTTCAGCGTTTGATAGTTTAAGCGAAACAAAGCCCGAGTCTCAAATCGTCGTTAAAGAAGAGCCCAGCCGAAATCGGACCTGCAAACGCCGCTGTTTTTTAGGAACGACAAACCCACTTTTGTAATCGTACTCAATTTAGCCAATGATGGCTGTTACCGAAACCCAAAGGGTGAACTCGAACCGTCAGCCAAAGATGGCGCCGTAATTTGTTCCCTTCAACACCACGGAAGAGAGGAACGATCAGTGAGGGGGAACTAAGAAATTGGGAGTGTGGATTTGGGTTAAGAGATTTGAGGGTTGGGCAGTGAATGGAGGAGAAAGAGAGAGAGACAAAGACAGAGAGAAAGGGGTTCGATCGCCCTAAGTAGGGGATCGACAATTTTATGTAAAAAAGTTTCCCTTCACTATGTGATGTGAGAAAGTGGAAGGGGATTGATCCCCATGAGCCTTTTTTGTGTTAGTCTCTGCCAGAAAATGGGATTGATCTCCCACCCATTTTGGGGATCGATCTTTTTTTTTTAAATACTATATGCACTAAAATAAAATATAAATAAAATAAAATAAAATAAAATAAAATAATAATAATAATAATAATAAATAAAATTGAAATAAATTCACAAAGCAACCTATACGAACTAGTACTTTTTTTTTTGTTATTTATTTTTTTTTCTTTTTGAATTTTAAAATGCAAAAATGTACAAAAGGAAAAAGAAAAAGAGAAAGAAAATGAAATAATAATAAAATGGAAATTAAAATACAATGAAGGAGAAACTCGATACAACTAGTGTTTAACGTCAATAAAAAGACGTGAGATGCTCTCAATCTTCAAAGTAAATGGGATCTACCAGGAGGGCGGATTCCACATTACTTTGAAAAGCTTGTCCATCAATGTATGGTTTAAGCCTTTGACCATTAACTTTGAAGGTCCCTTCATCTTTTAGATTTTTAAGTTCAACCGCCCCATAAGCTTCAAAGAACTTTTTTACAATATGTTTATCATGAAATGCTTTTGTCTTTGCCTTGTAAATTGTTGAACTATCCTCTAGCTCATTGAGTTGGAGTAAATGGTCCTTTCCAGCCTTATCAAGTTCAAAGTTGAACCTTTTTATTGCCCAAAGTGCTTTGTGTTCTAGCTCAACCGGAAGATGACAAGGCTTCCTATAAACAAGTCTATATGGAGACATGCCTATTGGAGTCTTGTAAGCTGTCCAGTAAGCCCACAAAGCATCGTTCAATTTTCTTGACCAATCTTTTCAGGTCGGATTGACAGTTTTCTCAAGAATATGCTTGATTTCCCTATTTGACACCTCAACTTGCCCACTTGTTTGGGGATGGTAGGGAGTGGCCACTTTATGTGTGACGTAGTATTTTAAGAAAAGTTGCTTCAAGAATTGATTATAGAAATGTTTTCCTCCATCACTTATCATAACCCTTGGCATACCAAAATGAGCAAAGATATTTGATTTAACGAATGCAATTACCACAGAGTGGTCATTCGTTTTGGTAGCACAAGCCTCAACCCATTTTGAAACATAATCAACGGCAACGAGGATGTATTGAAAGCCATAAGACATTGGGAATGGTCCATAAAGTCTATGCCCCATACATCGAAGATTTCAACAACGAAGACTGAAGTTAAGGGCATCGTGTCTCTCTTTGACATTGATCCCAACTTTTGGCACCGAACACACACCTTGCAAAAGTTATAGGCATCTCAGTGGATAGTGGGCCAGAAGAGCCCACTTTGAAGAACCTTCAAAGCGGTCTTTTTTCCACTGAAATGCCCACCACAAGCAAGTGTGTGACAAAACACAAGGACACTCGGAACTTCACTTTCCGGCACACATCTTCTTATGATTTGATCAGGGCAATAACGAAACAGAATGGGATCTTCCCAATAGTATTTCCGGATGTTAGCAAAAAATCGGTCCTTTTCTTGTTTTGACCAAATAATGAGAAGTTTGCCGGTTACAAGATAATTAACAATGTCGGCGAACCAACGCAACGTCCCATTTGAGATTTGAAAGGGTTGTTCATCCGGAAATGATTCATGAATTTCAAGATTTGGAGAAGATTCAACCATTAATCTAGACAGATGATCGGCAACGACATTGTCGGAGCCCTTTTTATCCTTGATTTCAAAGTCAAATTCTTGAAGAAGTAGGATCCATCTTATCAAGCGAGGTTTGGTTTCCTTTTTCATTAAAAGATGCCTAAGAGCGGTATGATCGAAAAACACAATTACCTTGGATCCTAAGAGATATGACCGAAATTTATCAAGGGCATATACTACGGTAAGTAATTCTTTCTTGGTGGTAGAATAGTTCAATTGGGCACCTGAGAAAGTCTTACTCGCATAATATATAGTATATGGTAGTTTACCTACCTTTTGCCCCAAAACAGCACCCATTGCGAAATCGGAAGCATCACACATAATCTCAAATGGTAAGGACCAATTTCGAGGTTGCATGATGGGAGCGGATGATAGAAGAGTGCGAAGTTGATGAAAAGCATTTAGGCATGCTTCATCAAAGACAAATGGAGTCTCTTTGGTAAGAAGGTTGCACAAGGGTCTAGCAATTTTACTAAAGTCTTTGATGAACCGGCGATAAAAACCGGCATGTCCTAGAAAAGAGCGGATTTCTCTCATCGTAGTAGGTGGAGACAATTCAGAAATTAGCTTAACTTTTGCTCTATCTACTTTTATTCCTCTTTTAGAGATGACATGTCGAAGCACGATTCCTTCGTGAACCATGAAATGGCTTTTTTCTCAATTTAACACAAGATTAGTCTCACGACATCTTTGAAGCACTTTTTTGAGATTTTGGAGACACGAATCAAATGAGGACCCAAAAACCGAGAAGTCATCCATGAAGACTTCTAAATACTTCTCCAACATGTCTAAAAAAATTGACATCATAGACCTTTGGAAAGTGGCAGGAGCATTGCATAATCCAAAAGGCATCCGTCGATAAGTAAATGTACCGAAAGGATATGTGAATGTAGTCTTTTCTTGATCCAATGGATCTAGGGCCACTTTATTGTACCCTGAATAACCATCTAGGAAGCAATAGTATTATTGCCCAGCCAATCTTTCCAAGATTTGGTCAATGAAAGGCAATGGAAAATGGTCTTTCCTAGTAGCAGAATTCAGCTTTCGGTAATCTATGCAAACATGCCATGAAGTGGCAGTGCGTTTCGAGATGAGATCACCCTTAGCATTTTCAACAACTATGATTCCTGACTTTTTGGGAACCACTTGAGTTGGACTAACCCACTTGGAATCAGAGATAGGATAAATGATTCCCGCATCTAGAAGTTTCACAACCTCCTTCATGACAACTTCTTTCATATTTGGATTCAATCTCCTTTGAGTATCCCTAAATGGCTTTTTATCCTCTTCCATGTGTATGCGATGCATACAAATAGAAGGGTCAATGCCTTTTAAGTCAACTACACTCCATCCAATGGCTTCTTTGTTAGCTTTAAGCACTTCCAAAAGATCATTCTCTTGGTCATTTTCAAGATTGGAAGCAATGATGACCGGAAGAGTCTCTTTTGGGCCTAAGAAGGCGTATTTCAGATTTGATGGAAGGGGCTTAAGCTCAAGAATAAGAGGAGAGATGAGAGATGGAACTGGTGGAGTACTAGAGAGTGAAGGAAGAGGTTCTTTCTTGCTTTTCCAAGGTGGGTAATCCAAAGTGGCCACAGAGTCCATTAAAGCATTCACCTCACTTATGGATCCTTCTGTGTCAAAACCACAACTTTCAAACATTTCACAAAGGCACGCCTCAAGAGGGTCCTTAGAGAGAATAGAGGGAAGAGTCTCCTTTATGGTTTCATCCAAGACATCTACTAGGAAACACTCGTCTTCATCTGTGGGATGTTGACTTGCATTGAAAACATTAAGTTTAACCATCATGTTGCCAAAAGAAATGTTCATAATGCCGGATCTACAATTAATGGTGGCATTGGCAGTGGTAAGGAATGGCCTTCCTAGGATGACTGGAATGTGATTAGTGAGATTAGGGACTAGCTCAGTATCTAGAAGCACAAAATCAACCGGGAAATAATTTATCAACCTTAATTAGAATATCCTCAACAATTCCCCTTGGTTTCTTAATTGATCTATCGGCTAGTTGGATTACTACCGATGTTGGCTTCAAGTCCCCTAATCCTAACTGCAAGTAAACAGAGTATGGAATGAGATTGATACTTACACCTAAATCAAGGAGAACTCTACGAACCTCTTGGCTTCCAATAACACAAGAAATGGATGGAGCACCCGGATCCTTGAACTTAGGAGGAGTGTTAGACAGAATGATGGAACTCACTTGTTCCGTTAAAAGCACTTTCTTAAGGTCCCTTCCCTTACTCTTCCTCTTTTGTGTGCACAAGTCCTTCAAGAACTTTGCATATGGTGGAATTTGCCTAATTGCATCTAGAAGAGGAAGATTGATTTTTACTTGTTTAAACGCTTCCATCATATCATGAATTTTCCCTTCTTGTCTCCCAAATGATGAAGTCTCTCTCAAAGCTTGAGGAAATGGAGCTTTTGGCTCATAAGGCTTCTCTAATTGGGGAAATGATGATGAAGATGACGGAATGTCCATTTTGGAACCACTAGCATCCAAAGAAATAGGAATAGGATTTGGAATGGGACGGATGCTACCACTTCGTTGCTTCAGTTCATTATCCTCCTTAGGTACATCTACCTTATTATCCACTTTCCTACCACTCCTCAAGGTAGTAATTGCTTGAACTTGCTCATTTCTAAAAAATTCTAATGAAGGACTTGCTTGCGCCATAAATTGCCCCTTAGGATTGGTCTCAGTTTGACTAGGCAACTTACCTTTCTCTCTCACATTTAAAGAATTAGCTAATTGTCCGATTTGAGCTTCAAGCTTTGCAATTGATTGAGAGTGAGAATGAAACAATTAATTATATTTTCAAAGATCACCTAAGGCTTACAAGACCTTGTCCTCAAAAGTGGAACTTTTAGGAGGCGCTTGATTTGGATTAGAGTAAGATTGAGAATTTGATGCTTGAGGTTGAGAATAGGATTGAGAATTTGATGCTTGAGGTTGAGAGTATTGATTCACTTTCTGAGGATAGAATAAAGGGCGGTAACCTTGAGAATTCTGATTTTGATTTTGGAGATGTGGGGGAACATACTTTGCTTGATAACCTTGATTTTGAGGAGGGTTTGCACCGTCTCCTTGATTTCTCCATGCAAAGTTAGGATGATTTTCCACCCCGAATTGTAAGTATTGGAATAAGGGTTGTTCCCTTGATGAATGAAAGCTGCATTTGCTTGTTCTTGAGACTCACTTGGTATGACTTGTCTAAGAGGGCAATTTGAAGTATGATGAGTGTAATTAGAACAAGTTATGCACATTTCATTGGAAGGATGAGAATAAGATTGAATTGCCGGACCTTGATTCAAAAGGAATTTATCAAATCTTTGAGTAAGATTTTTGACCTCGGCGGCAATTTCCATGGAAGAGTCTAGTTGATTTAGAGCTTTCTTGCCTCCCATATTTGCTAAGTGACCACCCCTAGAAGATGAAGATCTATGCATTGAGTTTTCACTCATTTTTTTCGAAAAGAAGCCAAATTTCATCTTCATTTCTTTCTATGTAGCTTCCGCCACAAGAAGCATCAACATTGCCCTTATTGGCATCGGATAAACTTGAAAAGAAACATTGAACTAATTGCCACTTCGGAATGTCATGATGTGGACACTTTCGTAGCAAGTCATTCAAACGTTCCCATGTTTCATGAAGGGGTTCTCCTTCTTGTTGTTTAAATTCACGAATGGAAGTTCTTATGGCATCGGTTCGACTTGCAGGGTAATACTTCTTTAGGAACTCTTGTTGTAATTGTGCCCAAGAGGTGATTGTATTTGGCCGCAAGTTGTTAAACCAATATTTAGCTTTATCCCGAAGAGTGAAAGGGAAAAACTTCATTTTAAGGACTTCTTTTGGAACATCCATGATTTTTATGGTGGAACAAACTTCCAAGAACTCATCTAAATGTTTATAAGGCTCTTCATTGCTCAACCCATAGAAACTGGGGCATATGTTAATGGTGGAAGCCTTAATCTCATAATAATGAGCACGGAAATTTGGCAATTGAATGCAAGTGGGTGCATTATATTGATTTAGAGTGTAACGATCCCTAAGGACCATTGGAGTATTGAGAGGATTGAGAGGAGGATATGGCAGTTGACCTTGCTGATTGTATGCCATTTGACCTTACTGAGGGTATGCCATTTGAACATATTGTTGTTGTTGCTCACCAATTGGGGTAACAACATTTGGCCTTGGCATCCCTAGATTAGGTTGTTGCACCGCATAATCGATTGGTCGTGGCATTCCTAAGGGTAGATGCACACCTTGAGGATCCACAATATGAACTTGTGGTAGGTGGTGCACACCATTATGATCCACATGACCAAGATCTACAATGGGATCTTCAATTGGATCTATTGGGTCTTCCATTAAAGGTGATGGAAGATCAAAATTTGAAAGATTAAGATGACTATCCCTAGTACTACCTCTTAAACGCCGAAGGAAAACTTTGAGATTTTGATTTACAGGAACAAACGGATGATTAAGTGATCTACGACCATGCATGCACTAGAATAAGTCAACACACCAACACTTCAATTTTTCAACCCCACATACGATGTTCCCAAACTCCTCAATAATATCAATGCACTTAAAACAATTAAATGCCTCCACACGGGCCGATGCCTTGTACAAGAAGGTATGCTTGGACTTAAAAATAAAACAATTCAATTTAAGCCTCCAATTGGGCTGTCCAAAGCATGCAAAACAGTAAACAATTAAGCACAAAAATTAAAGAGAAACTTACAAATGGTCCTTAAGCAACTTCAATTTTTTAATTGCTTCTAAGTCCAACGTTTGCTCCACTTTTCTTCAAGTACCTAATTGACAAATCAAATGAGAAAATAAAAATTAAAATGACTTAAAAGTAAACAATCAACAAAGAACTAATGTCTAATTCAATTCTTTTAAAAACCGTTAGATCCCCGGCAACGGCGCTAAAACTATGGTGCGACCGAGCGTGTGCACAAAATAATGCACAACACTTTAGGTTTAGAAATAATGTCAAGTGGGCACCATATTTTAAAATTTATAAAACCACTAAACACTTATACTATGGAGTATGAAGTGAGCAGGGATCGTCCCAAGAGATCTAAACAATTATAGGTTTTTCAGAATTGAATTCTACTTTAGTGCTTATGTGATTGCTAAAAAGGTTTGGTTTTGTGATTAGACTAATTTTAAACTTAATAATGCAAATAAAGAGTAGAGTATAAAAGATTGGAAAGAGACTTAGGGTGTAGGATTTACCACTAAGCACATTCCCTAACTCACTCACTTTCAACTAATTGGGGAAATAATTAAATGTAATTCTAATGTAGCTAATACTTGCAAAGAAAAGTATGAAGCATCAATTTCAAGCTTGAATTGCATACCTAATAAGAAATAAACTAAGTGTAGTGCAATTCACCAATCCAAAGAATGGTCCATCAATTCAAGTTACAATTCTAGCTTACATTAATCTAGAAGATAATGTAATCGTGACAAAAAGTATAGAATTCAAATATAAGTATGGATGGTCTACTTATCTAATAATTGAATTGTAATTAAATTAATTAATCTTAAATTAAACTAATTAAACATGAATTTAAAACTAATTAAACAATAAATTAACCTAAACATGTAGTGCCATCCATCAAATAGAAGTAATTTTCCATCAATTTGAACACGATTACAACTAATTAACCACATGCATAGACATCACAAGAATCAATTTACAAGGAATTCAAGTGTATAGCTTGTTTATTCATCAATTACACATAAGACAACATAAGATTAATACGAATAAACAATTGAAAGAATTAAATCATGTTATTTAAGCCTATACATCAATTACATAAATAAACCCCAAAAAGTATGAAAAGAGAGAGAGAATAAGTTACATGCTTAAGGTTTATCCAACCTTAAGTAGGAGAATTAGCCACTCATGGTTGATGGATTTGAAGACAGAACAATCTCCATCCTTGGATACATCATCTCTAAGCTTCTTCTCAAAACCCTAGCCTGCTCTTGCTTTTTCTCCTTTTTCCCATGTTTTTCCAGAGAGAAAAAAAATATACGATACAGAATATAAAACTTAATAATAATAATAATATTTACCTAAATAAAATAAATACTAACCCTAATCTAATGGCTCACTGGGCCTTAAGTAACAACCCTATTAAAACCCAATAGTTCACAAAATAAGCCCAAACAATAAAAAAAAATCTGTAATGTTGCCAAGTCCTGGGGGATCGATCCCCCCAGAGTTGGAAATTTCCTTTAAGCCTTATTTAGCTCCATTTTGGCTCCTGGCTAATTGGTTTGCTTCTTCATCTTTGGGAACATCATCAAAGGCTCGAGATTGACCGCTTTCGAAGAATAAACACTTTATACGAGCAATGGGCTATGACCTCTTTTTGTCATTTTCTGAACTTTTTCTAAGTATCTTTGCTTGACTCCAAAAAGCCTTTAATGGACCGTTCTTAGCTCATTTTAACTTTATTACCCTGAAATATAGATAAACATAAATTAGGACTAAAACATAAAATTAAGATAGATGCAAAGACTGAAATACCCTAGCTTAGGTGATGAAATGTGCAACATTTAAGCACTTATCAACACATGAGATAGTTGGGGTGCCCGGATCCTTATACTTTGGAGGAGCACTGTGTTGAATGATTGCACTCACATTTTTAGTTAATCATACCTTTTTTGGCAAATGATTTTTGGAAGTGCGCTTTTGAGTGCACAAATTCTTGAGAAATTTTGCATAGGGAGGGATTTGCTTTATAGCATCTAAGAGGGGCAAGTTGATTTTTACTTGCTTGAAGACTTCCCACATGTCTTGAATTTTGCAATTTTTGTTCCCAAAATGTGTCGACTCTTGGAGACGTTGAGGAAACGGAGCCTTTGGCTCATAAGAAGTCTCCATAATTGGGTTGACAAGCTTAGAATTTTCAGTGCTAGACTTTGGATTTTCAGGAGTGGAATTTGGATTAGAAGAGAGGAGATTTGGATTTTTGGGAGGAAAAACTTTGTCATTGTTACTTCCATCAACCTTGTTGTCCACAACTCGACCACTCCGAAGGGTAGTGATTGGTTGGACTTGTTCATGAGTAGGCCCACTCTGAGGAGGGGCTTCGTCAATCACATGCATCCCTTTAGGATTCTCAAATGGTTGAGCAGGAAGCTTCCCCTTATCTCTTTGAAGAAGTTAGTTCATTAAAGTAGCTATTTGTCCTATTTGATTTTTAAGTTTTGCAATGGATTGAGTATGAGAATGAACCATTTGGAGAGTGGGTTGCAATGATGTCAAGAGTTGCTTGTTAGATTCCATCATTTGCTTATTTAGAGATTTCATCATTTGTTTATTTGCAGCCATAATCTCATCAGTTAGAAACACAGGAGAGGGAGTAGAGATATTTGGATTATACGGAGGATGGTAACTCGAAGAGGCTTGAAATTGCCTATTTTGAAATTGAGAAGAGGGCTGATTTTGCTGCCCTTGATTTTGAAATTGCGAATTTTGTGGGGCTTGTTGCCTCCACGAGAAATTCAGATGATCTCTCCATCCAAAATTATAGGTATTTGAGTAAGGATTGTTTTCGAGCCTAGAAAACATCGCATTTGCTTGCTCTTGATTAAGATTAGGAAATTACTCCAATGTAGGGCAATCTTCCGAGAGATGGAAAAGATTCGTGCATAATGCACATACCGCACTTACCGAATTTTGAGACAATGAAGGAGAGAGGTGTGGTGCCATCAATTGATAGAATTTGTGAGCTATGGCATCTACTTGAGAGGATTCTTCTCGCATTGTTTTTGGTTGACAAGAGTTTGTGTTCTTTATATTGGTTGAGGTCGGAGCACTACGAGAATTATGTTGCAGAGAGTTTTCACTCAAGTTCTCAAGTAGGGTCCATGCCTCATCCGCACTTTTGGACATGAACATCCCTCCACATGATGAGTCAACCATGAATTTAAGGGTATCGGTTAAACCAGCATAGAAAGCTTGCACCAATTGCTATTTTGGAATTAGGTGGTGTGGGCATTTCCAAAGGAGGTCTTGAAGTCTTTCCCAAGTCTCATGTAGTTGTTCCCTCTCGCTTTGTCAAAAGCAAAGAATAAAACATCTCATTAGGTTAGTTTTACTCACTGGATAGTATTTTTTTAAGAATTCTTGTTGCAACTGAGCCCATGTAGTGATGGAATTTGCAGCAAGGGAGTTCAACCAATATTTTGCCTTTTAAGGAGAATGGGAAGAGATGCAAATGGAGAGCATTATCAGGGAAGCCCCCCAGCTTGATGGTAGAACATATTTCAAGGAATTCATCAAGGTGCTTATAGGGGTCCTCATTTTCAAAGCTATGAAAAGATGGAAGCATTTGGATGGTGCTAGATTTGATCTCATATTGGGCTGCCTTGATGTTTGGCATCACTATGCAAGAGGGAGAGGCATAAGTTGTAGGGATAAAATGGTCCCTTAGAGTCATAGGAGCATTTGGAACTTCAGCTCTATCATTATGGATCCCCTTATTCCTGACATTTCCTTCATTGTTGGCCATTGTATTAATTTCAAGATCAAGTCATCTTAAATTTTCTAATTCCCTAAGGTTTCTTATAAGTGTTCTTTCAAGTGAATTAATATCAATTGACACTTCGAGAGTAGGCAAGGATAGTGACCTACGGCCCAACATCAACTACACAATTCACAACAAACATAATATCCCTTCACCATCACATCCACATACGATGTTCCCGTTCTCCTCAATTATTAATCAAGACAGAAAAGTAAATGGCCACGACAAGGACCGATGTTTTGCAATATAGAGAAACACTAATAGCCTCAACAAGGGCTTCACAATTAAATATCTCTAATCTAAATAGATGCAAGATATTCACAACTTTGAAACTAGAGCTTCGAAAACTTACCTGAAGTCGTCTAGGCTTACAAATTTGCTAACTTTCCCTCAGCAAGCCTTGACAACCTAGAATCTCACTAGAATACTTGAAACACCAATTAGTCAAAACCAATAAGAAAATATCTACAAGATCACAATATTCATAACCAAACCAAAATTAATCCTAAAACCTTGGTTACAAAACCGTTTGCAAATCCCCGGCAACGGCGCCAAAAATTGATCGGTCGTTGACTATCACAATAATAATCAACCCTTTGCAATAGCACAAATCATTGTAAAATAGGGCTATTGGACGGGTATGTCAAACCATTGGGAATGCCAGTTTATGGCAAATAAGGTTGTTAGATTCACTTTTAGTTTGATGAAAGTGGTATAGAGTTTGTTTGGTTTTGTCACTTGATACTTGGAATTAAGATTATGCATAAGACAATAGTTTCAAAGAAATTAAAGGGAAAGAAATATAATTAGAGAGGACTAGGGAAGTAAATCCACTACCAACCCTATACACATGCTAGATTAAGACTAATTTGGGGAAAATAACATAAATAATGGTCATGATGTGTAGCAACATATGGTTGCTACATAATCTTCAAGGAGTTCATTAAATCAAAAGGCAAGAATAATTTATCAAAGGTTCACATGCTTAAACTACCTAAACTAGGGTGTAGCCTTGAACATACTCACTAAGCTAAAGATTATCAAGCCCTTAATCCAAAGATGAAAGCATATGAAGCTAGAAATCAAGCATAAACCATCAAAGGAAAGACCTAAGCCATGGACTATCAAGGTTCTCCAACTTCATGCCATTAAAACCATTCCATAATCTCAATTCCATTGTCACTATGAAAATGCAAGCAATATGATCAAGAAAGAAGATAAGCTAAGACAAGATAATCAACTAAAGATGATTATTTATAGACATTAAAATCCATTACAACAAATATGGTGCTTTAGATCATGAAAAGACCAAAACTATACATCATTATCCCCAAAATAGAATCTGAACTAGAGGATGCTTACAAGGGAGGGCTTCATCACCTCCCTAGATAGAGAGTTAGTTACCCATAGAAGCAATGGAGGAAGGGGGAAGCTTAGAGAGACCTTCCATTTTTGCACCTCAGCCTTTCAAGACACACCACCCACAAGCTCTCAATATTTCTCTCTTTAAAACTTGCCAAAATGTGTGATGCTCCATAAAACATGCTTCCCCCCTTCTTTTATAGACAAGATGTCTACCAAACCACCCAAAAACCAAGGTCCATACTCCCCTAAAGTATTTTTCTAACCACCCCATTAAGGAGGGAATCCAATTGAAAGGATCAAGGAGACAAGTGGGTTTATAGTGTGTGCACGAGCACTCGTAGAATGCAGCACAAGCACTCGTAGATAGCTTTCTTCTTTCTGCCTTGAATTGAAGCGATCGTAAGTGAAGCTACGAGCGCTCGTGTGACATGGTGTAGTGCGCTTGTTTAGCCACGAATGCCGAACGAGCACTCGAAAAGGATACTACGAGCGCTCGAAGATGCCTTGTTTCTCTCTGCCTTAAATTGGAGCGCTCGTAAGTGAAAATACGAGTGCTCGTAGATACCTTAGACTTTATTTTTCTTCCTTTCTGCTTTGGACTTCTTCTACTTTGATCTTGGCATTGGGCCATTGAGAATCATCTGCCTTTTTATTTGTAGAAATTCTTTATGAACCCATTTTGGCAATTTCTTCTTGGAAATCAAGGGACGCAAAGGCCCGGAATGACTTGATCTTTAGAAAACCTTCAAAAGCTTCCATTTTATTTCCTTTTGGAAGACAAGTCTGAAAATACACAGAAACCTGGAGATAATCTATACAATTAAACCACTAATGGACTTAACTAATGCAAATAAGGGCGCTTGAATCTGCAATATTCGGTGCTTATCAGTTTATTTTAATTGCATTTTAATTAATTATTTTCTAGAGTAATCAACCAACTAACCGTCCTTTGCAATCAATTGATACATTAGGGTCGAAGTTAAATTCCAACACGTATAATCACTGCAGACGATTGCTACTCGTTATACTTTATTAGTTATAGTAGTGGTTTTTACAAATGTAAATTTGACTAGAAAGGCTTCCTAAACCACATTCATATTTTGACCTTGCGAAGTGACCTCTCGCATTAAAAAGTAAATTTTCTATCACATAGAAAGGGACTTGTCAAATTTTAGTGCCGTCGCTGGTAATTAACTGTTTTGTTGGAATTAGACTAGGCAATATTGTTCTTTTAATTGCTTCTATTTTTAATTTTATTTTTCATTGTATATTCATTTCTCATTATTGATATCATTTGTCAATTAGGTACTTGACTACAAGAAAGGCAAACTTTGGAACTTGAAGCAATCATTGGAGCTTAAAGCTAATATTAAAATTTGAAGTTGCTTATGGACCTTTGTAAGCATGCAATTCTTGGAACTCTTGTATGTTAATTGTGCACTTCTTTGCATGCTTGTGATAGCCCTTGTTGAGGCTAATTTCATTGCTTTATTTTAAGTCCAAGCATCGGCCCGTATAGAGGCCAAAATTTTTTCTTGCATTTGGATTTTTAATCTAAATGGAGTCATTGTTTGATCCAAGTTTGGGGGGGAAGTTTTCCCTTCACCTTATGCTTCTCCATCATATTTTAATCCTTATGAGATTGAGTCCAATGTTCAACATGCATCATTTTATCATAGACTTGATCACTCTTTTAATCTTTCTTATGACTATTACCCTCCCCCACCATTTTATGAAGAACCACCTCCATCACCTTATTCACCCGAGTTTCAAGAAAAAGTGTTAGTTCTACTTGATGTACTTAATTCACAAACTCAACTTATCCTTTCACATTCTCAAATTTTAGCCAAGCTTGAAGCTCAAGTTGAGCAAATTGCAAGTACTCTTTCTCGTCAAGAGGAAGAGGAAGAGGCAAATGAAAAAATGGCAAGAACTTTAATTTATATAGATGAGGATGATAAGAGTGAAGAGGAGGATGAGACAAGTAAGCTAATGCCTAGTACTCTATCATGTATAGAGGAGGAAGTGGTAAGTGAGTTAGTGGCTAATCCAATAGAGCACAACATGATTAATGAGGACTTTCCTTGTTTTGATCAAGATTTTATCTCGGCCTTTGATATTTTAGAGAGTAAGGAGATATTGACCACTATAGAGGTAAGAGAGGAGGAAGACGAACTTGTTGAAGGGGGCCTTCCTTCTATTATTTCTAAAGACCCTCTTAAGACATGCCTTTTTGAAATGTATAAAAATTGTGGTTTTGATCTTGAAAGCTCCAAAAATAAAATAAACTCTCTAATGGACTCCTTAGCTAACTTGGAAGGTGAAGAGATGGTGATTTTTAAGGAAGAGAAAAAGGATGAAGAGAAGGGTTTCTTGATATTCCAATTGAGTCTTTGAAAATCATTGCCTTGCCAATTCACAAAGGAAATGATTCTTTGAATACACTTCAAGAGCATAAAAATGAGGCAAGGCCAACCATGATTGATTTTGTTTTCAAGACCGTGGATAAAAGGAACAAAATCATCTTTTTCATTTCTTTTCAAGTCATTCTTTTGGAGGATCATTTCATTGTCGTAAGTGAGGCATTAAATGAGAAAATGGAAAAGAAGGTCAATAAGGACGTTTCATATCCAGTTTTTGACACTTTGACTAGTGAGTCAACCCAACGTCTTGCTAGAGACGTTAAACATTAGTATTCATAGAGTTTCATAACTCTATTCCTTTCCCATTTCTTTTTGTTTTTCACTTCTTGCGGCGTCTAGATATGTTTCATTAAGCTTCATTGATTATTTCATGCATGTTAGGCATAAGAAAAAAGATTTATGCCTTAGAAAATGTTCCAAAAAATTTCAACATTTTTCTGCCCAGGACTTTTTGATCAATCGAACATGTTGTCGATTGATCAAAATTCACTTCGATCGATCAGAATTATGTCAGAAAATTTCAAGGCAAAAAAGGGCATTCTTCATAGAAATTTTGATCGATCAAGCCCCCTTTCGATCGATCGAGCACTGTTCATAAAAAAAAATAAAAAGAAAATAAAATTTTTTTGCATCCCTTATTTCCTTGCATTTTCATTACTTGCATGTTATTTGTTTTATTTTGTGTGTGTGTACATACTTATTATGTCTAAAATAAAAAAATAAAAAATAAAAAAAATTTTTTTATTTTTTATTTTTTTATTTTTCATTATTTTGTTCTTGCATCTACTTTTTTTTTTTTTTTTTTTTTTTTTTTTTTTTTTTTTTTTCTTGCATTGTACATTTTCTTTCATTGCATTTTACCTTTTTTATGTTTCTTTTTGTATTTTGTTCATGCATTTTATTCTTTGATTTTCTTGCATTTTGTAAATACTTGCTTTCATTAAATGAAAAATGTAAAAAAATTCACCATTGTGCCCTTATGTGTAGTCATGCTACTTTCATATTTTCTATTGAGCTTGATCTCATATCATTCTTTCATCTTATGCTATATTGCCTTAGAATGCTTGATTTACTTATCTTATCCTATTTGATATTTGATATGAGTTTGCTAGTGTGGTTATTCAAGTAGGTTGTTAATTCCAAGTTTAGGGATGCACTCTTTCCCAATGGATCACTACCGGGCTTCATATCTTTTCTACCACGGTATATTCTTTCCATCTTTTCCATTGTTCTCGTTGCACATTGAGGACAATGTGCGATTTAAGTTTGGGGTTAAGATGACTTTGTTGTATTCTACTTAAATTGGAGCTTTAATTGCATGATTGAGATGTGAAATCCTTGGTAGTGATGATTTTGATCTTTTAAGGACCATGATACTTAGAATTTAAAAATTGCTTGACTTGACAGCCCAATACTTCTTGTATGCCTTGTGGATGCCATTTAGAAGTAAATTTTTCGAAAGATTGATATCTTGTTTGCATTTGTGGTACACATCATCTTGATCTTGTGATTGTTTTGAGATTCACTCTAAGATTCTACACTAGTATAGGTGCACAATAACATTCATTTATGGGGTACATGCTTTGTTGATTATTGATTTAATTATATCCCAATTGAGCTAGTAATGCATTGAGAACTTTTATTCTTGATAAAGGTGGATAACAATTTTCACTAAGTAGCTGGGATTCTAGCCTCATCAAGTACTGAATTTCTCGCGCTGAAAGGTAGAGGGCCCAAACTCTAGGTTAATAATTGAAAAAAAAAAAAAACAAGTTTGCGAAAAGCAAATAAAAAGTGAGGACTTCTCCCCAAAAAGTGAGAAGTGGAAAATGATTAGATGGAAGTTTTTTGATTTGTAACCTAGTTGATTTGAGCTTATAAGTTCTCAGGGGTGTTTAAACACCTAGTGCCCTAAAGACGTCTGGTTTGGGAGTCATTGGCCTAACATTCGACCTCATGGATCGCTAGAAAGATTAATAGATCACTACATTGCACCATGCTTCCATCTTTGATCCTCTAGGTTAGTTAAAATAAATAAAAAAATAAAAAAATCAAGTGAAAAGAATAAGCACACCTACTTGAATAAATCTTTAATAAAAGGTCCATTATTTGTCTTGATGATTAGTACTAGTTTTGTATGCTAGTTTGAGGCCGGATGCGATCATTTCTTTAGTTGGCTTAGATAGCAACATATTTGATGCCGGTTCACTTAAAAAGGATTCTAGAGTTGTTTTGATTTGCATGATCATTGTCTTGATATGTGGAGAACCATACTTGTTTGCTTGGGGTTAAGATTTTAGGAAATTGTTTGGAAAGGGTTGAAAAATTACATACTTGAGGTAGTTCTCTCCCAATGCTTGTTTTGTATATTGGTACCTTTTAAGTGAGAAAGAGCTCAATGTTTATGGGTATCATTTCTAGAAACCCTCATGAGACTTCACTCGTCCACTAGGGATAACCTAGGGGTTTAAAAGGCTTGTTGCATACGCTAAATGCAATCGTGTTCCCTACGAAAGTGGAGCTATCATTTCATTGCTTTCTAGTTCATAGATACTTCGTTGCTTATTTCTTTCTTTTCCTTATAGTTCATTGTCAGGAACTAGCAATATCTAAGTTTGGGGGTGTGATTAGTGCTCAAATGTGATACATTTTAGCACATAAGAAAGGGTATTTTAGTTCATTCATCTATCTTTATTTTCCTCTTTTAGTACTTATTTGTGTTTTTGTCTATTTTAGGTCAATAAGGTTCAAACGGGCTAAAAATGGTCCATTACAGCCTTTTTAGAGTTAAGCAAAAATTCTGAGAAGATTCCAGAAAAAGGTCAAAAATGCTGAATTTTTGGATGGATGGAGAATTTTTCAATTGATCGAAGAAATCTTCGATCGATCGAAAATACGCTGGCAGAGAGCTGTTTTATTCCCGCGCGCCTAAACTCTACCTACCACATAGTTGTGGGATTAGATATTTTAAAGGCTTATTTTTTGACTTGTTCACTACTCCAAGGACCTTGTATTTAAAGGGAATTGAACCATTTTGTAAAGAGGATCTTTTGTCTTCAATTTTATTTCATTGAAATTTTATTTTCTCTCTCTAGAAAAGTTAGAGATTAGGGTTAGAAGAAAAGAGAAGAATGGAGGCTCCAAGAACACATCTCAAAATCTACACACACTCTTTCTAGAATTCAACAAAAAAGAAGAGGAATAAGATGGAACCATGTTTGGTAATTACCCTTGAGGGTTCTAAGATCACACCCACCTCCTCCATGATTGGCTAGACTTCTCCTTGGGGCTGGATGAGCCCCAAGTTTGTAAATCTAAACCTCTATCTCTTTCATACTTTTTAGGGAATAATATCTTGTGATTAATGTTTTATCCTTGTGAATTTAATGAATCTTGGGTTTTCCTTTGATTTTCATGAATTAATTCTTTCTATTGATTCTCTATGTGATTACATGTTGTCTTATGTGTGATTATTTGAGAATTGATCTCTACACTATTTTCTTTATGTTTGTTACATGTCTATATGTGATGAATTAAGAATTTAGTAATGGCTAGTCATGGTTTTCATTAGATGGGTTTGTCAATTAATTTGATGGATTATGCTTATTCTTGATGTGTTGTTCTACAATTTAATTCATGCTTGTAGGTAGGTAGATAATCTTTACTTGTTTGATAATCCATGGCTTATTATTGCAAATTCCATGATTCTCCAGATTAATGTGTGCTACAATTGTGACTAGTTTGATGGTTCATGCTTATAATTGGTGGGTTATTCTACACTTAGTTTAATTGTTGGTTAGGTAGGCAATTTATACTTGAATTTAATAGTCCATGCTTAATATTGCAATTGGTAGTCACATTTAAATTACAAGAATATTTTCCCCAATTAGTTGAAAATGTGGTTTGGTGAACGAGCTTGGTGGCGATTCCAATGCACCCCAAGACTTCACTTCTCATCTCTTAAATCCCTAACTCAACTTAGTTTATTTTAATTGCATTTTAATTAATTATTTTCTAGAGTAATCAACCAACCAACTGTCCTTTGCAATCAATTGATACATTAGGGTCGAAGTTAAATTCCAACATGTATAATCTCTACGGATGATCCCTACTTGCTATACTTCATTAGTTGTAGTAGTGGTTTTTATAAATGTAAATTTAACTAGAAAGGCTTCCTAAACCACATTTATAATTTGACCTTTTGAAGCGATCTCTCGCATTAAAAAGTTGGTTTTCTATCACATAGAAAGGGGCTTGTCAACACCCTTGTTCTGTGACGGCCCAAGTTTTGTAAACCCAGTGCGTCAGTGATGACCAAAAGATGACCCGATAACGGATTCGAAATGCGGAAGCGAAAGGTGAAACAACGGTCTTTAGAGATACAATGCATCTCTAAGACACCAATGTGACCCTCAATGAGGTTATGGAACCAAAGGGAAAACAAATACGGAAGTGTCGTTTCAAAAACGGACAAAAAGGAACCTAGGGGCAAAATGGTCATTTTACAAAAAAGTGGATTCAAGTGCTATCGAGTACACCACTGGGAAGACAATGAAAAACTAATCATGATGAACTCAAGAATTTTATTATTCGGATTCCGGACGAAGGAGAAACGACAAAACAAAGAAAAACAAGCAATAAAGCTAAAAAGGGTAAAATGGTAATTATTCAGAAATATCTGGGTGAAACCGAGCACACCGTTGGATAGAAAATGAAAAATTAATCAATTTTAAAAAAAAAATTCACTTGATTTGGAGTCCGGATGAGGGAGAAAGGTCAAAAACAAAATCGATATCGCGGCGGCCCGACGAAGACCGTGACAGCTACAGTGCCGTCAACCCACTACTGCTGCAACTGAGAGTAAAAACGGGCATCTAAACAGACTTTTCTAGAAAAACTCAAAGAAGAAACCCCCCCTAAAATCAAGTTTCCTACCTCGGATATGAATGGAAATTAAAAAAATGCATTGTAAAATGCCCAGAATGCCCCCAAGAAAATTTGGTCAAGGGGGTAAAATTTCTCCAAGCTGCTGCCCAAAGAAAGGAAATAGGGCTTCAGGAGGTTTTTAAATTGCCTAAATTGAAAATCTAATCTTAAAATACACCCACAAGACCCCCAGAAGTTTCGGATCGGTCGTCACACTTTTCAAAAAAAAGTCGATGAATAGTACCAAGTACATTTGTACTAAAAATCTGCAAAACCTGGCAGCAAGGATTTTTCGGACAAATATGGATTTTTGAGGCCCAAGATGGCATTTTCTGGAAAAACACAAAGAATAAACCCTCCTCAAAATTGAGTTTTCAACGTGACTCACAATGAAAAATGAAAAAAACGCATTGTGAAATATCCGAAATGCCCCTGGAACAGAATAAGGTAAAACTCCCTAAAAATGCTACTTAGAGTTTTTGTTTCATCAAGGATGGTGTTGTTTGCCAAAGTGAGTATGCAAGTGCGTGGAATATGATAAAATAGATGTACCAACATGGCCTAAAGTCTATTTACATTAGCATACAAAGCCTCAATAGTTGATAAAAATACATTTTCAAGTAAAATATGGCACCAATTGAATACAAGTGCAAATATAAACTTGCTTAGCCCTTGGCCTCATGTCCTACATGTCAAATGCATTAAAAGGAGTGTACTTATGTACAGTTTACATACATAGAATCAAAGAATACAAGTTTGATACATAAAGCTTCCAAACGATCCAAGGCAATCAAATCTTCAAGTCTTGAGTCTTGTACCTGAAATATACCCCAGTAACGTAAGGGTGAGTAACATAAAGCTACTCGTAGGAGATGAGCATACTTCGACCTAGCGTTTTATAGTTTTATCACCTTAGGGTGAAACATGTTAAAGGGGCTCATGCCACCTAACGTCTATGTCAAGTGAGACTCAGGGATCATCCTAAGCTACCTAGATCATTTCTAGCATAGTCACATTATTCATGTAATTCAAATAACATGGAAACATGTTATACAAAGCAACTAGATATAGATTCTCAAAGTCTTCAACTTGAAATCCAAAATACGAAAACAACAAGAGTGGGTCATGCCACCTAACGTCTATGTTCAAAATGAATCTATAGGATCATTCCTAAACTACATTTGAACATCAAAATACAATTTATGATATCAATGCAATTTAACCGACAGTGGAACTTCCAATACAACGCACAAAGCATGCTTTCACAAAGTTACATCTTAAGCACAAAATAGGAAATCAAATAAGGAACCACAAGTTACGATATCATCTAGTTATCAACTTGAAATGAAATACGAAATGAAACAAAGTGGATACTCGGACGTCACGCCGGATCAGACCGACAACATAGTTACTTTAGGGTTACTAGCCCATGGGTAACCTCCCTACGTGCGCACTAGATTATATAGAGGGACAATCCCCCATACTAGAACCAAGTCCTAGCCGTAGCCAACAACGACATCCCCAAGTTTCCAAAATCAACAAATTGTGCAACAACGTATATATATCAACATGTATATACAAGATATGAACCATTTACTAAGCACAACCCAAATTTTGGAAACATATACAATACGTGCTCAAAGTTTACAACTACTACGGCATGAAAGATGTCAAATACAAAGTGTACAATTCCTTACACATAGCAATAATATATTCAATAAGGAAAAAACATATTCTTATGAATATAAAAGTAACAACTATGTTATCCAATACTCAAAAGTAATCAAGTAAACATACACCAAATCCAAATCCATGATTTAAATATAAAAACAACTTCCAAAATGCAATTAAATCCATGGAGTAATAAAATAGAATTTAATTAGACATAAATAGTTAAATTCTCTAAATTCCAAGTTAATCCCAAATAACCTCAATTTAATATATATTGAAGGACATGTCATGGTCATCACATATATAACATCAAATGACAATTTAAGTGATTAAAGCACTTAAAACAAAATTAATCAAGCTAATTAATTAATTTCCTCTAGATTTTTAAACAATTCCAAATGCCCTCAATTTAATCTATGTTAGAGAACATGCTAATGCCTAAATAAATACCACATTACAACTTGATTTCATGCTTGATACAACCATGTGAATTAAACTTTCATTAAAGATAAATATTAAATAAAAGTTGTAATTCTTAATCAAATGAGCCAAATTTAATATACGTTAACCAACATATCCAAGCATAATTTCCTAGCATGCTACAATTCAATTCCAAGTCATACATATCCTTGAGCATTAAATACTTTACAAAGAAATTAATTAAAATTAAATTCTAAGATTTATACAAAACATGCATACAAGTCGTATAAGCATATATAATCATCAATACAACACAAATATAATCCTAAGACACCCCTTACCTCAATTTGAGATGAAAATCTCAAAAGCCATCAAAACGAAACAGCTCCGAATCCGACGAAACTCCTAGGTTTTGTCGGGGACAACACGATCTATATGAATCTCTAAGAAGCCCCATGAAAATCTAAACTTGGCCTAAATCCCAAACTCAAAATTTGGTCAAAAATGGTTTCTAATAAGGGGTAATGGTAGAGCACGACGAGGCGAGCAACAAATGCAAAGGCCAAAGGATTTTCACTTAGGAAAAAGTAGGTTAAAGGAGGAGAGAGAAGATGGCAGCTCCATGGGCATCCATGGCTGCCTTTGGTCGTGCAAGGAGAGGAGGAAGAAGAAGAAAATCTTATTTTTCTTCTTTAAGGCACCTATTTATAGTAAATCACAAAAAGTGTCTCGAAAGGGCCCCGCCAGGCTCGGAAAAGTGGATTTTGAGCAAACGTGCTCAAACGGAAAAACTCTATGATCAAAAAAGATTTAAAATGAGAAAATATGAATAAAGACAGAAACAGCGTCAAAAACTGAGTCTCGAGCAGAAAGTTATGCCCCAAACAAGTTCGGCGGCAATCGGGTCCAGGAACTCTGAAACTGGAGAAAAACGACCAGAATGGAATTCTATGAATTTACAAGTCAACAAAAAGTGGAAATGAATCCCGTACGAGGACCCAGGCTCCAGACGAGACATTTTGCAATAACTTTCGTTAATTGCACAATGGCCCCTATAAAAAGGGTAAACTACGAAACTGCTCCAGAATGAAAATATCTTCAAAAAGATATTTTCTTAGATGCCCCTGAAATAAAATATCTTCAAAAGATATTTATGAAAAACACCCCAAGAAATGAAATTAATTCCAAAGATTTGTGCATTCATGCCCCTATAGGCACCGGGAGCAAGCAGAGTACTTTCTTGCAAAAGTAAATATACGTATTTCATAGAAACCACTCACGATAAGGATACGTGAAGTCAAAAACCAACTCTGAGCACAAGAAGTAAGGTTGTGCCAAAAACTGATAAATGGAGATAAAACGAAATAGGGAAAACGACAAAATATGGAAAAGACGAAATAGTGCATAGTGTCCAAAAACGAAAAATGCGAAAATAACTCGGTCCTCAGAGGAAGTTGTCAATTCACATGAAAGAGTCTCAAAAACCAATTCTGAGCACTCGAGATGACACTAAGCGACGAAAAACCATCTACAGAAAAGAAAAGACAACGAAAAAAATTTATCCGCAAAATTTGAGGAAAAAAGGAAAAGGAAGAAAATAACCAGGTCATTACAACCTTCCCACCTTAAAGGGATTTCGTCCCCGAAATCCAGCCCCAATAAAACAAAAGGCAAAACTAGGATAACTACGGAGTACATCTCCAAGTACCCTAAACAACATGCAACGAAAGCAACCCCAAGGCTGAAAGACAACGCTCAAGCCAGTGACATTTGCACCCACGTGCTTACGACTGGACAACCTCTCAAAAGAAAAATGACCGCACGGCCACGCGACAAGTCAAAGGTCACTCACAGAACCCAACGCCAGACAAAGGAACGGAAAACAACAACCGTAAGCATTTCTCCCGATGAACCATCATACCAATCCAAAAACAACCCAAAAAGAACTCAAAGATCATCACAGATCAAATCAAAGTACAAAACAAGGACAACGTGGCAGTACGAATAGCGACCAGAACCTGCCCACACTTACTCGCCAGTAAGGTAGCATGAAAGTATAAGGCACTAATTCATAACCTGCCCCCCCCCCCCCCCCCCACTAGGTTTACCCATGAAACCTCTCGATACAAATGACATCAATGTCGTGAATCATCATTACCAAAAGCACTACGGGAACCAGGCATCTTGTGAGAGTTGGGGTAGCTAATCCAAAAACTCTGACAACAACGTCATAGGCACTGCTAAGCTTAAGTGTGGTACCCCCGGATCTCCGAATGCAAGTTAGCCAGGCCCACGCTCGATTACCCGAGGATATCAAACCAAATAGCAATAATTGAACATAGAGTATAAATAAGAAAAATAGGAATAAATAAATTGCTGAAAAAAAACTTAAATAATAATCTAAAAACCTCATAATAAAATTTAATTAACAAAGAATGATTCTGATACATCCTACTTCTCCATTTCTATTACAACTCGGGAATCCATCTACTGGACCCCCAAATTATCTCACTGAACTCAAAAGATTGGAAATAAAACCTAAGTCTAAAATATGAAATAAAATCCTGGTCATCGGTGGAGTGAATGACTGTATCTGCTCAGCATGATCTAGCTCCAAGTCTGGAACTACCAAATACTTGTAAAAATAAGAGTGGGTCAGGCCCACATGCAAATTCTTCTCTAACTACAATCCAAACAGTGACTCGATACGCAAATACACCCTAGATATCTCAACAATAACTATCTAGTCCATACATATAGATATATCGACACTAAGGGACATTCACTGGACTACAGTAGGGTCTCAACCTGAACAGAAGGCAATATACGAAAACGCACCCAAAGGTGGGTATGAGTACCTAGACCTAACAGGGTATACTTCAACCTACTATAGCTAGCTACGCATCCACTGCATAGACGCACCTTAACCAATGAGTCTGAGACTCAAGCTCATCTCGTGGTACCATAAACATATATTTAAAATCCATTCATATCCATCCATAGGAAATCCAATAAGTCGTTCAGCTTATTCAGCTGCACAGACTTAAATAAGAGATCCAATAAGTCGTTCAGCTTATTTAACTGCCCAGACTTAAATATAAGGAGAATTATTTTTTTTATAATTCGAACCCTTAATCCAAAATAGGTAGGACTGAGTTATTTTGAATTAGTCAGTCCCTAGTATGCCACCGTCCCATATCGGTGCATACAATCCACACAATCCATATAATTGATTGAACAAATAAAACTGTTCACCAATTAAAATCCATAAGGTAGGAATTAGTGTTTTGAGCTAAACCATACCTAGTATGTCACTGTCCCATACCGGTGCATACAATCCTCCATATCCATGAAAATTACAACATATAAATAATCAGCAGGTAATTTACAATCCAAAACCAAATATCCAAATAACTGTAGATTAGTATATGCGATACTACAATATGTATAGTTCAAACCAAATAATCCAATTAATTATAGAATAATATATAAGAGTCCACAATTAACATCCAAACCATGTAAATTACAACATATAATTAATAGTTTGGCAATTTACAATCTAAAACCAACCTAAATAATTGCAGAAGAGTATTTAGTATGTAGTTGCAGAAAACAATTAATAATTCGGCAACTACCATCCAGAGCATACATAGATCAAATCTAATATATCAATGACTCTATCAAGCACTAAAATAAATTCTATAATCATATTATAGTCCAATAAATCGCTACATTAATTTAAGCAATTTAATTCCTTCCATCCGGTAACAGCGTACTAAGTTGTATAATTGTATTCTGTCTTATCTTTTAGCACAGAGCCATGCCCTATGCCCCAAGTCCAATTTATTAATTTAAAAGACTTCATTGTGCTTTTAATCTTAATTTAGGATCATTATATAGCACCCAAAGTTGTTAAATTAAAACTAGACAACAAATCTCCTTCCAGCCGTTAACCGTACGCACAGTTGTTAAATTAGCGCACTGTTAATTTCATTCACTTAGAGATCAACCTTAATCAATTTAAGGACTTAATAACACTCAAATCTAACTTTCTAATCCCTTTGTAAAACCCCAGAGTCAACAGAAACGTTCCCATGCTCCAACAGTATCCAAACAGTTCGTAGAAAAAAAAAATTCAGAAAACTACTATTTGAAAGAGCTTGCTCTAAATTCCAAGAGCAGGCTCTTTTTGAGCCTGGAGCCGGCTCTATAGAATTTAGAGTTGGCTCATTGAGTATGGGAGCCGGCTCCGACATCCATGGAGCCGGCTCTCACCTCCTTTGAGAGCCTCTGTACCCATTCTGCTCCGTTCTGACCTTCTGCTTCTTCTCCGGCATGTTTCTGCCCTTTAGTTGGTTTCAAAAACTGATCCTAAGGGTCTTATTAATATCCACTAGCATCCCAAAGGTTTGATTTTAACCATTTAAATCAATTACATAGATCAAATTTGCTACCGAACTATACATGCTTTAGGGACAACACTGAAACTATTTTGCAACCACAGCTCCATTCCAACCCCTCTGTTCCTCAATAATACTGAACCTAAGGTCTTCTATCACCCCATTAACATCCCCATGGTTCGTTTATAGAAGATGGAAGCAAGTACAGTAACAAACATTGCAACAGAACTTTATATGCTTTTAAGAACAAAACTGGGAGCAACCATACATGGACTGTAAACAGATTTGAATTTACGGTAAACAGATCATTCATATAACATATATTAAACATATAACTTCCAGTTATAGATTGATTAAACCCTATAGAGTATTTAGGTGCACAGAACACGAGCCAAAGAAAAGGAGAAAGAGAAGAACTTGCCTGTGATTTTAGTTATGAAATCCCGGCGTCGTCTCTAAGTTTCCGGCAACTACTAACTTCCTTCAAGCCTCCTATAGGTGTGATCTAATCCATGACAACCCTCCTTTGACCCTCTCTTTTCTTGTCCTTGGTAGCTCTTACAATTGCCTCTGTTCTCTCAACTCTCTCTCTGTTACGTTCTATTTTTACTGTGCCGTGAATAGGGTTCTTCCAAAACCCTTAGTGAAACTCATACATGTATATATATAGGCCTTTAGAAAACCCTAATTAAACTATATATATTTAGGCCTTTAGAAAACCCTAATTAAACTATATATATTTAGGCCTTTAGAAAACCCTAATTAAACTGGAGCTAAGGCAGAACCCTAAATAAACTAGAGTCGGCCCATAAACTTAAGTCACATACACGTTAAATACTTGTATGATGGCTCCAAGAAACCTTAACTGAAAACTATTAATTCAACTTCTACTTAAGCACTTATTAAAGACAATTAAATAATTAACCAAATAAGGCATTTAAAATACAATTTAAAATAAAACAAACAATACAATAACTTAGATAACTAAATAAACCATAATTCAAATAAAGAAAATAATTAACCAAATAAGGAAATACAAATACACAAGTAACAATTTACAAATAATTAAATAAAACAAACAAATTACAACAATTACAAAATCAATAGACAAAAATGCACATAGAATGAAATTTAAATCCCAATTTTATTCTTTTTAATTTTAGGGGTATTACATTCTTCCCCCCTAACAAACGGAATTCCGTCCTCGGAATTCACGAAACCCTGAATTATTCTCATTAACATTCATTATCGTTCCATTGTGGACACTGCTGTTGTGTAGGAGCTCCACTGAATTCCAAAACTTCCCAGAACCATCTACGGGTTTGATATAAAGAAAACACAAAAATTATTCAACGTATAAGTTGGATTTAGCAACTACTCATTCGTACCTGCATTTGTTTATACAGGATAAAGATCCGCATTCCTCCAAATTCCATAGCATAGACTGGCAAAACGTCTATGCATCCATCCTAGTGTTTTAGTAACACCATCCCTGAAAAAGAAATTTAATACCTAATAACTGACCTTCCCCGATAACACACCTTGCTTCCCCCGCAAACCTCCTGGTGCCATCAAGATGAGAAATGAAGTAAACACTTCCAACTTCCCATAAAAACCTAGGATATTTATCCCAAGTATCTCCTCCATTATCAAATATACATTCTCGATCCAATCCTCCGTTGAGAGATATGAAGCACAGCTATACCTCTGTTATCAGTACAATGTAGAACTAATACGAAATCCAAAAGTGAACATTGTGAGAATTAGTCTTACTCCCATTGTAATTTAGGCAGTGCCAAAAATAGCCAATGATCTCCGGTTATCTTTCTAACTGGGGAGACTCATTTAGACAGCTATATACATGTCACTTTCTAAACCTAGTCACTAGAACGGACATTTGATGTCCTGTTGTTCCATATAACCTTTCGAGTGTACCAAGAAAAATTTCTACAAATTTTATATCTCAGTCACTCCGACAGTATTCACAGATGCGATAAATCCTCCTCTAGTACCCTATACTCTGTCTGAGTATGGTAACACTGCCTCTAGGGTCAGCTCCGATATTTGAATTTGACCCCCTTTAATTGCCTTGGTAAAAGCAAGTGTCATTAGTGTATAAACTAAGACCCCAACTCCGAATGTAACAACTAACCGAAAACTCCTATCAGTTGTTTCGAGCGTCCTCATCCCTGTTCCCTTCCACCAACCAGAACATAACGCAAAGTGCGAATCACCACTTTGATGCATCTAAGTCATCTTGTAATCCCCTCTATTTATATGAATTGATATTTCACTAGTTCGAAATAAACAAGATCTGAGCTGATTTAATTTAGAAATCATATTATCCGCCAGAATGAAGAAAGAACTAAGTGTTATGAATCTCAGTCCCGTCATACTTCTCCCAATCTGTCTACCAAAAGTACCATTAGTCTGGTACCACCAAATTCCATCTGCACCTAGTACTTAATTTGGAGCATCGTCAAAAGCTAACCATGCAGTATAACTTTTCACACACATCGTGCACCGCTTCCTTATGATAGCTAACCGGTCTCACCATCCTATCTTTGACACACCCTACCTTTGTAATATAAATAGTGTTAATTTGACTCCCTGTCCTGCTTCAAAAGCTTATGAAACTTTTCCCATCCTCCATATAGTCATCAATGTCAAAGCAACAACTAATTGTTACAAATTAGGACATTAAAACAATTTCCATATTTTATATAGTCTAGAAACTTTGGTTCCTCCTCCGAACACATACTAGCAACTATTCCAAACGACACCCTCGAAAATCATGTCTTGATTTTGAATAGACTGATAAAACTTTAATCATTCCATTATCCTTTCTTGGCGTTATTCTAACAAATACCTACCAGCCCAAAATCCTCCGTCCAAACCATAATGGCATTACAGTGATCTTTACCTACCACAACCCCACGAATCCCCCGAAACATTCACAACCACCATTCTTGTAGCGTTGTAAAAAAACAAATCCCTACCTAGCGTAGAGCATATCCAACTACTCATTGTAGATTATTTGACTCTTATTGGTAGTTAAACTATCCCATCCCAAGTAACGTACTCTATTGATGCACATCCAAGTCCAATAGATTGGTTAGGAGTTTGTGTTTCTACCCAATTATATGACCATTTATTTACAAATCCTAGCGTACATAGCGCTATTATCCACGTCATCAAAATAATAATTGGTTGATCACATACTTGTGTCCCCAACCAATCCATACTCCCAATCCAGACTAATTGACAAATATAAAACACGTAATAACAAAACCGAAACATATAACAATCAAAGATGAAACACGTAGATACACACAATACACAAAACAAACAAAAAATAATAATACTTAAAACATACTCCATTCCAGAGAAGAAAACCTCCTTTAAATTCAAATTGCCAAATTATATCACAAAAGTTCATTTCATAGTTTCGTTGGTAATCATCCAACCTTGAAACTTGTCTGTAACTGTAGCTTAAAAGCAACATTCTTTTGCCTAAGCAAATACCAAAAGCTTACCCCTTATCCTCCTTATATGCGAAATACAAACCGTCTATCGTGGCTTTACAACGTAACGTAGAACGTCACAACCTAATCCCCATTCGCTCTAGAATGTGATATAAAATCATGTCTTGGTTCTGATAAGAACTCTATCTGATTCCCAACCACCTAAAGATTACTTTTCAGTTGACTCTCTGAGAGACGACACAAAAATTCATCCACATGTAGATTGATCTACACCAATTCTACTAGTATCATTCACCATACTGCTAGTGAATGAGATCACCGCCGTGCGGTCCTTCGATTCAAGCTTTAATATCCCCTTTCTTGGAGACACTAAAATTTCCTCCCATAGGACCCTTTTCAGAATCCCACTCTTTGATTGTCTCCTTTTTGAGATTATCTGAAATTTGTGTTGGCCCCGATACACAGACCAAACATCGACATCTTAATCCAGTCTTGGCATATACTGTCTAAGTAATACCAACCTTAGGACTAAATCTTTGATCCCCAAGTTCTGATTCTGACAAAGTACTTGACAACATCCTCCTTTACTCCGTTGGTTCCATATCGCTTTTGCCTTGAACCCGATCCTCCTCCTCGTGTCAACCATTCTATAACTATGGAATATAATTGACATCAGCTCCTCCTACCGAACTGTAACAAGAGTACAACGAATCCTAATATGGCTCTAAGTTTTTAAGAGACGCAACGCAGAAGTCTTATAATGAAAACACTCCTAAGGACACTAGAACCTGGAGTGCTCTGATACTAACTGTGGTACCCCCGGATCTCCGGATGCGGGTTGGCCAGACCCACGCCCGATTACCCGAGGATATCAAACCAATTAGCAATAATCGAACACAGAATATAAATAAGAAAAATAGAAATAAATAAATTGCTGAAAAGAAACTAGAATAATAATCTAAAAACCTCATAATAAAATTTAATTAACAAAGAATGATTCTGATACATCCTACTTCTCCATTTCTATTACAACTTGGGAATCCATCTACTAGACCCCTAAAATATCTCACAGAACTCAAAAGATTGGAAATGAAACCCAAGTCTAAAATATGAAATAAAATCCTGGTCATCGGTGGAGTGAATGACTGTATCTACTCTGCACGATCCAGCTCCAAGTCTGGAACTACCAAACACCTGTAAAAATAAGAGTAGGTCAGGCCCACATGCTAATTCTTCTCTAACTACAATCCAAACAGTGACTCGATACGTAGATACACCTTAGATGTCTGAACAATAGATATCTAGTCCCTACATATAGATATGTCCACACTAAGGGACATTAACTGGACAACAGTAGGGTCTCAACCTGAATAATAGGCAACATGCAAAAATGTACCCAAAGGTGGGCATGAGTACCTAGACCTAACAGGGTACACCTCAACCTACTATAGCCAGCTACACATCCACTACATATACGCACCCTAACCAACGAGTCTGAGACTCAAGCTCATCTTGTGGTACCAGAAACATATATTTAAAATCCATTCATATCCATCCATAGGAAATCTAATAAGTCGTTCAGCTTATTCAGCTGCACAGACTTAAATAAGAGATCCAACAAGTCGTTCAGCTTATTTAACTGCCCAGACTTAAATATTTGGAGAATTATGTTTTTTATAATTCGAACCCTTAATCCAAAATAGGTAGGACTGAGTTATTTTGAATCAGTCAGTCCCTAGTCTGCCACCATCCCATACCGGTGCATACAATCTACACAATCCGTATAATTGATTGAACAGATAAAACTGCTCACCAATTAAAATTCATAAGGTAGGAATTAGCGTTTTGAGCTAAACCATACCTAGTACGTCACCATCCCATACTGGTGCATACAATTCTCCATATCCATGTAAATTACAACATATAAATAATCAGCAACTAATTTACAGTCCAAAACCAAATATCCAAATAACTGCAGATTAGTATATGCGATACAACAATATGAACAATTCAAACCAATAATCCAATTAATTGTAGAATAATATATAAGAGTCCACAATTAACATCCAAACCATGTAAATTACAACATATAATTAACAGTTTAGCAATTTACAATCCAAAACCATCCTAAATAATTGCAGAAGAGTATTTAGTATTTCAACAATTTAAATCCAATAGTTAAACTATATAGTTGCAGGAAACAATTAATAATTTGGCAACTACCATCCAAAGCATACATAGATCAAATCTAATATATCAATGACTCTATGAAGCACTAAAATAAATTCTATAATCATATTATAGTCCAATAAATCGCTACCTTAATTTAAGCAATTTAATTCCTTCCATCCGGTAACAGCGTACTAAGTTGTATACTTGTATTCTGTCTTATCTTTTAGTACAGAACCATGCCCTATGCCCCAAGTCCAATTTATTAATTTAAAACACTTCACTGTGCTTTTAATCTTAATTTTAGAATCATTATATAGCACCCTAAGTTGTCAAATTAAAACTAGACAACAAATCTCCTTCCAGCCGTTAACCGTACACACAGTTGTTAAATTAGCGCACTGTTAATTTCATTCACTTAGAGATCAACCTTAATCAATTTAAGGACTTAATAACACTCAAATCCAACCTTCTAATCCCTCTATAAAACCCCAAAGTCAACAGAAACGTTCCCATGCTCCAACAGTATCCAAACAGTTCGTAGAAAAAAAAAAATTAGAAAACTACTATTTGAAAGAGCCTGCTCTAAATTCCAAGAGCAGGCTCTTTTTGAGCCTGGAGCTGGCTCTATAGAATTTAGAGCCGGCTCATTGAGTATGGGAGCCGGCTCCCACATCCATGGAGCCGGCTCTCACCTCCTTTGGGAGCCTCTGTCCCCGTTCTGCTCTGTCCTGACCTTCTCCTTCTTCTCCGTCATGTTTCTGCCCTTTAGTTGGTTTCAAAAACTGATCCTAAGGGTCTTATTAATATCCACTAGCATCCTAAAGGTTTGATTTTAACCATTTAAATCAATTACATAGATCAAATTTGCTACCGAACTAGACATGCTTTAGGGACAACATTGAAACTATTTTGCAACCACAGCTCCATTCCAACCCCTCTATTCCTCAATAATGCTAAACCTAAGGTCTTCTATCACCCCATTAACATCCCCATGGTTCATTTATAGAAGATAAAAGCAAGTACCGTAACAAACATTACAACAGAATGTTATATGCTTTTAAGAACAAAACTGGGAGCAACCATACATAAACTGTAAACAGATTTGAATTTACGGCTACCAGATCATTCATATAACATATATTAAACATATAACTTCTAGTTATTGACTGATTAAACCTTAGAGATTATCTAGGTGCGCAGAACACGAGCCGAAGAGAAGGAGAAAGAGAAGAACTTGCCTGTGATTTCAGTTATGAAATCCCAGCGTCGTCTCTAAGTTTCCGGCAACTACTAACTTCTTTCAAGCCTCCTATGGGTGTGATCTATTCCACCACAACCCTCCTTTGACCCTCTCTGTTCTTGTCCTTGGTAGCTCTTACAATTGCCTCTGTTCTCTCAACTCTCTCTCTGTTACGTTCTATTTTTATTGTGCCGTGAATAGGGTTCTTCCAAAACCCTTAGTGAAACTCATACACGTATATATATAGGCCTTTAGAAAACCCTAATTAAACTATATATATTTAGGCCTTTAGAAAACCCAAATTAAACTAGAGCTAAGGTAGAACCCTAATTAAACTAGAGTCGGCCCATAAACTTAAGTCGCATACACATTAAATACTTGTATGACGGCTCCAAGAAACTCTAACTGAAATCTGTTAATTCAACTTCTACTTAAGCACTTATTAAAGACAATTAAATAATTAACCAAATAAGGCATTTAAAATACAATTTAAAATAAAACAAACAATACAATAACTTAGATAACTAAACAAACCATAATTCAAATAAAGAAAATAATTAACCAAATAAGGAATACAAATACACAAGTAACAATTTACAAATAATTAAATAAAACAAACAAAATACAACAATTACAAAATCAATAGACAAAAATGCACATAGAATGAAATTTAAATCCCAATTTTATTCTTTTTAATTTTAGGGGTATTACATTATTCCCCCCTAACAAACGGAATTCCGTCCTCGGAATTCACGAAACCCTGAATTATTCTCATTAACATTCATTATCGTTCCATTATGGACGCTGCTGTTGTGTAGGAGCTCCACTGAATTCCAAAACTTTCCAGAACCATTTACGGGTACGATATAAAGAAAACACAAAAATTATTCAACATATAAGTTGGATTTAGCAACTACTCATTCGTACCTACATTTGTTTATACAGGATAAAGATCCGCATTCCTCCAAATTCCATAGCATAGACTGGCAAAACGTCTAGGCATCCATCCTAGTGTTTTAGTAGCACCATCGCTGAAAAAGAAATTTAATACCTAACAACTGACCTTCCCCGACAACACACCTTGCTTCCCCCGCAAACCTCCTGGTGTCATCAAGATGAGAAATGAAGTAAACACATCCAACTTCCCATAAAAACCTAGGATATCTATCCCAAGTATCTCCTCCATTATCAAATATACATTCTCGATCCAATCCCCCGTTGAGAGATATGAAGCACAGCTATACCTCTGTTATCAGTACAATGTAGAACTAATACGAAATCCAAAAGTGAACATTGTGAGAATTAGTCTTACTCCCATTGTAATTTAGGCAGTGCCAAAAATTGCCAATGATCTCCGGTTATCTTTCTAACTGGGGGACTCATTTAGACAGTTATATACATGTCTCTTTCTAAACCTAGTCACTAGAACGGACATTTGATGTCCTGTTGTTCCATATAACCGTCCGAGTGTACCAAGAAAAATTTCTACAAATTTTATATCTCAGTCACTCCGACAGTATTCACAGATGTGGCAAATCCTCCTCTAGTACCTTATACTATGTCTTAGTAAGGTAACACTGCCTCTAGGGTCAGCTCCGATATTCGAATTTGACCCCCCTTAATTGCCTTGGAAAAAGCAAGTGTCATTAGTGTATAAACTAAGACCCCAACTCCGAATGTAACAACTAACCGAAAACTCCTATCAGTTGTTTTGAGCGTCCTCATCCATGTTCCCTTCCAGCAACCAGAACATAACGCAAAGTGCGAATCACCACTTTGATGCATCTAAGTTGTCTTGTAATCCCCTCTATTTATATGAACTGATATTTCACTAGTTCAAAATAAACAAGATCTGGGCTGATTTAATTTTGAAATCATATTATCCGCCAGAATGAAGAAAGAACTAAGTGTTGTGAATCTCAGTCCTGTCATCCTCCTCCCAATCTGTCTACCAAAAGTACCATTAGTCTGGTACCACCAAATTCCATCTGCACCCAGTACTTAATTTAGAGCATCGTCAAAAGCTAACCATGCAGTATAACTTTTCACGCACACCGTGTACCGCTTCCTTATGATAGCTAACCGGTCTCACCATCCTATCTTTGACACACCCTACCTTTGTAATATAAATAGTGTTAATTTGACTCCCTTTCCTGCTTCAAAAGCTTATGAAACTTTTCCCATCCTCCATATAGTCATCAATGTCAAAGCAACAACTAATTGTTCCAAATTTGGACATTAAAACAATTTCGACATTTTATATAGTGTAGAAACTTTGGTTCTTCCTCCAAACACATACCAGCAACTATTCCAAATGACACCCCCGAAAAATCATGTCTAGATTTCAAATAGACTGATAAAACTTTAATCATTCCATTATCCTTTCTCGGCGTCATTCTAACAAATACCTACTAGCCCGAAATCCTCCGTCCGATCCATAGTGGCATTACAGTGATCTTTACCTACCACAACCCCACGAATCCCCCGAAACATTCACAACCACCATTCTTGTAGCGTTGTAAAAAAACAAATCCCTACCTAGCGTAGAGCATATCCAACTACTCATTGTAGATTATTTGACTCTTATTGGTAGTTAAACTATCCCATCCCAAGTAACGTACCCTATTGATGCACATCCAAGTTCAATAGATTGGCTAGGAGTTTATGTTTCTACCTAATCATATGACCATTTATTTACAAATCCTAGTGTACATAGCGCTATTATCCATGTCTTCAAAATAATAATTGGTTGATCACATACTTGTGTCCGCAACCAATCCATACTCCCAATCCGGACTAATTGACAAATATGAAACACATAATAACAAAACCGAAACATATAACAATCAAAGATGAAACACGTAGATACACACAATACACAAAACAAACAAAAAATAATTATACTTAAAACATACTCCCTTCCAGAGAAGAAAACCTCCTTTAAATTCAAATTGCCAGATTATATCACAAAAGTTCATTTCATAGTTTCGTTGGTAATCATCCAACCTTGAAACTTGTCTGTAACCATAGCTTAAAAGCAACATTCTTTTGCCTAAGCAAATACTAAAAGCTTACCCCTTATCCTCCTTATACGCGGAATACAAACTGTCTATCGTGGCTTTACAACGTAACGTAGAATGTCACAACCTAATCCCCATTCCCTCCAGAATGTGATATAAAATCATGTCTTGGTTCTGATAAGAACTCTATCCGATTCCCAACCGCTTAAAGAGTGCTTTTCAATTGACTCTCTGAGAGACAACACAATAATTCATGCACATGTAGATTGATCTACACCAATTCTACTAGTATCATTCACCATACTGCTAGTGAATGAGATCACCTCCGTGCGGTCCTTCATCTTCAAGCTTTAATATCCCCTTTCTTGGAGACACTAAAATTTCCTCCCTTAGGACCCTTTTTAGAATCCTAATCTTCGATTGTCTCATTTTTGAGAATATCTGAAATTTGTGTTGGCCCCGATATACAGACCTAACACCGACATCTTAATCCAGTCTTGGCGTATACTGTCTAAGTAATGCCAACCTTAGGACTAAATCTTTGATCCCCAAGTTCTGATTCTGACAAAGAACTTGATAACATCCTCCTTTACTCCGTTGGGTCTATATCGCTTTTGCCTTGAACCCGATCCTCCTCCTAGTGTCAACCATTCCATAACTATGGAATATAATTAACATCAGCTCCTCCTACCGAACCGTAACAAGAGTACAACGAATCCTAATATGGCTCTAAGTTTTTAAGAGACGCAACGCAGAAGTCTTATAACGAAAACACTCCTAAGGACACTAGAACCTGGAGTGTTCTGATACCAATTGTGGTACCCCCGGATCTCCAGATGCGGGTTGGCCAGACCCACACCCGATTACCTGAGGATATCAAACCAATTAGCAATAATCGAACAAAGAATATAAATAAGAAAAATAGGAATAAATAAATTGCTGAAAAGAAACTAGAATAAAAATCTTAAAACCTCATAAAAAAATTTAATTAACAAAGAATGATTCTGATACATCCTACTTCTCCATTTCTATTACAACTTGGGAATCCATCTACTGGACCCCTAAAATATCTCACTGAACTCAAAAGATTGGAAATGAAACCCAAGTCTAAAATATGAAATAAAATCCTGGTCATCGGGGGAGTGAATGACTGTATCTACTCAGCACGATCCAGCTCCAAGTCTGGAACTACCAAACCCCTTTAAAAATAAGAGTGGGTCAGGCCCACATGCAAATTCTTCTCAAACTACAATCCAAACAATGACTCAATACGCAGATACACCCTAGACATCTTAATAATAGATATGTAGTCCATACATATAGATATATCCACACTAAGGGACATTCACTGGACTACAGTAGGGTCTCAACCTGAATAGAAGGCAACATACGAAAACGCACCCAAAGGTGGGCATGAGTACCTAGACCTCACAAGGTACACCTCAACCTACTATAGCTAGCTACGCATCCACTGTATATACGCACCCTAGCCAACGAGTTTGAGACTCAAGCTCATCTCGTGGTACCATAAACATATATTTAAAATCCATTCATATCCATCCATAGGAAATCCAATAAGTCGTTCAGCTTATTCAGCTGCACAGACTTAAATAAGAGATCCAACTAGTCGTGCAGCTTATTTAACTGCCCAGACTTAAATATAAGAAGAATTATGTTTTTTATAATTCGAACCCTTAATCCAAAATAGGTAGGACTGAGTTATTTTGAATCAGTCAGTCCCTAGTTTGCCATCGTCCCATGCCGGTGCATATAATCCACACAATCCATATAATTGATTGAACAGATAAAACTGTTCACCAATTAAAATCCATAAGGTAGGAATTAGCGTTTTGAGCTAAACCATACCTAGTATGTCACCGTCCCATACCGGTGCATACAATCCTCCATATCCATGTAAATTACAACATATAAATAATCAGCAACTAATTTACAGTCCAAAACCAAATATCCAAATAACTACAGATTAGTACATGCGATACTACAATATGTACAATTCAGACCAATAATCCAATTAATTGTAAAATAATATATAAGAGTCCACAATTAACATCTAAACCATGTAAATTACAACATATAAAAAATAGTTTAGCAATTTACAATCCAAAACTATCCTAAATAATTACAGAAGAGTATTTAGTATTTCAACAATTTAAATCCAATAGTTAAACTATATAGTTGCAGGAAACAATTAATAATTCGGCAACTACCATCCAGAGCATACATAGATCATATCTAATATATCAATGACTCTATCAAGAACTAAAATAAATTCTATAATCATATTATTGTCCCATAAATTGCTACATTAATTTAAACAATTTAATTCCTTCCATCCGGTAACAGCGTACTAAGTTGTATACGTATATTCTGTCTTATCTTTTAGCACAGAGCCATGCACTATGCCCTATGCCCTATGCCCCAAGTCCAATTTATTAATTTAAAAGACTTCACTGTGCTTTTAATCTTAATTTTAGAATCATTATACAGCACCCTAAGTTGTCAAATTAAAACTAGACAACAAATCTTCTTCCAACCGTTAACTGTACGCACAGTTGTTAAATTAGCGCACTGTTAATTTCATTCACTTAGAGATCAACCTTAATCAGTTTAAGGACTTAATAACACTCAAATCCAACCTTCTAATCCCTCTGTAAAACCCCAGAGTCAACAGAAACGTTCCCATGCTCCCACAGTATCCAAATAGTTCGTAGAAAAAAAAAAATTCAGAAAACTACTATTTGAAAGAGCCTGCTCTAAATTCCAAGAGCAGGCTCTTTTTGAGCCTGGAGCCAGCTATATAGAATTTAGAGCCGGCTCATTGAGTATGGGAGCCGGCTCCCACATCCATGGAGCCGGTTCTCACCTCCTTTGAGAGCCTCTGTCCCTATTCTGCTCCGTTCTGACCTTCTGCTTCTTCTCCGGCATGTTTCTGCCCTTTAGTTGGTTTTAAAAACTGATCCTAAGGGTCTTATTAATATCCACTAGCATCCCAAAGGTTTGATTTTAACCATTTAAATCAATTACATAGATCAAATTTGCTACCGAACTAAACATGCTTTAGGGACAACACTAAAACTATTTTGCAACCACAGCTCCATTCCAACCCCTCTATTCCTCAATAATACTGAACCTAAGGTCTTCTATCACCCCATTAACATCCCCATGGTTCGTTTATGGTAGATGGAAGTAAGTACAGTAACAACCATTACAACAGAACTTTATATGCTTTTAAGAACAAAACTGGGAGTAACCATACATAAACTGTAAACAAATTTGAATTTATGGCAAACAGATCATTCATATAACATATATTAAACATATAACTTCCAGTTATTGATTGATTAAACCCTAGAGATTATCTAGGTGCACAGAACTCGAGCCAAAGAGAAGGAGAAAGAGAAGAACTTGCCTGTGATTTCAATTATGAAATCCTGGCGTCGTCTCTAAGTTTCTGGCAACTACTAACTTCCTTCAAGCCTCCTATGGCTGTGATCTAGTCCACCACAACCCTCCTTTGACCCTCTCTGTTCTTGTCCTTAGTAGCTCTTACAATTGCCTCTGTTCTCTCAACTCTCTCTCTGTTACGTTCTATTTTTACTGTGTCGTGAATAGGGTTCTTCCAAAACCCTTAGTGAAACTCATACACGTATATATATAGGCTTTTAGAAAACCCTAATTAAACTATATATATTTAGGCCTTTAGAGAACCCTAATTAAACTAGAGCTAAGGCAGAACCCTAATTAAGCTAGAGTCGGCCTATAAACTTAAGTCACATACACGTTAAATACTTGTATGATGGCTCCAAGAAACCTTAACTGAAAACTGTTAATTCAACTTCTACTTATGCACTTATTAAAGACAATTAAATAATTAACCAAATAAGGCATTTAAAATACAATTTAAAATAAAAACAAACAATACAATAACTTAGATAACTAAACAAACCATAATTCAAATAAAGAAAATAATTAACCAAATAAGGAAATACAAATACACAAGTAACAATTTACAAATAATTAAATAAAACAAACAAAATATAACAATTACAAAATCAATAGACAAAAATGCACATAGAATGAAATTTAAATCCCAATTTTATCCTTTTTAATTTAGGGGTATTACATTTTTCCCCCATAACAAATGGAATTCCGTCCTCGGAATTCACGAAACCCTGAATTATTCTCATTAACATTCATTATCATACCATTGTGGACGCTGCTGTTGCGTAGGAGCTCCACTAAATTCCAAAACTTCCTAGAACCATCTACGGGTCCGATATAAAGAAAGCACAAAAATTATTCAACATATAAGTTGGATTTAGCAACTACTCATTCGTACCTACATTTGTTTATACAGGATAAAGATCCACATTCCTCCAAATTCCATAGCATAGACTGACAAAACGTCTATGCATCCATCCTAGTGTTTTAGTAACACCATCCCTGAAAAAGAAATTTAATACCTAACAACTGACCTTCCACGACAACACACCTTGCTTCCCCCGCAAACCTCCTGATGCCATCAAGATGAGAAATGAAGTAAACACTTCCAACTTCCCATAAAAACGTAGGATATCTATCCCAAGTATCTCCTCCATTATCAAATATACGTTCTCGATCCAATCCCCCGTTGAGAGATATGAAGCACAGCTATACCTCTGTTATCAGTACAATGTAGAACTAATACGAAATCTAAAAGTGAAATCAAACATTGGATCAAAATCGCTACTACGGATCACCAAATCCTCGAAATACAAGTCCACTAAGTGGTACACATGTCTAGTCCTGACAACCAAAGTCACAAAATGAATCTCTCAAAACCATGCTTGGCACCGCTAAGCTAAATCAAAATCCTTTAATTTCAATTCACAATCAATTACTGGAACTACAATTCCTCAAAACTATGCCTAGCCATCACTAAGACGAGAAAACTCCATAAACAAGCTAAATCCAATGGCGATCTTTCAAAACTTCTCCTAAGGGTCAACCATATCTAGGTCTCTAAAAAAACAAAATAAGTCTCCAAAGGACATTCTCAAAAGAGTAGCGAGTTCACCTCACGAATTAAATAAATCATCAATGATATGGACGCAAGTCCCAGTAAAATGATCTCACACCAATCAACTCACTCTGAGCACCATAACTCCTTCAACAACCATGGAAAAACTCCTTTAAGGAAAGACACGAAGGAAAGGAAACCTCCACTCCTAAGAAGGATAACACCATGACTCCACCTCTAAAATGAATGACAACAAGGTCAAAGACTTTACCCCCTATATGAAAGTAAGTCGACCAAAATCCATCAAATCCACGCTAAAGACTCAAAATGACAACGATGATCCTCAAGGACCAACCAACCCCAAAACTGCTCATAAGGCGATGAAGAGAAGAGATTCAGTCCTTGTGAAGTCCCAACCACGAACCAAGAAAGAAGAGGAATCCCATTCTCCCACTTCCCACCTTAAAGAAATGGACAGCTCAAGACCAAATGAATATGACAACTCCTCTACAAGGAATCTCACAATAGAATCGTACACACTACGTACGACTGAGGGAAATAAAAAGGAGAATCAAACACGGAAGTCATGCATTTGACAACGAATGCAACTACCAAATAAATAAATCTACTCTCATAGATAAAATCAAAGGTACATGCGGCACGCCTTCATGTAAACACAAAAGCATGTCATTAAAGCACAACAACAACATGACATCTCTAAGCATATATGCAGGGCATGCTAATGTCACACAACAATAAGACAAATGTGGGTAGACCTCCACCTACTCATACATCGCAATAACATAAATCATACTACTAATATGGTAGTAAACGAAATTACAGAAGATAAAATGATGCAACAATGAACCCTATGGACATCGTGTCCTAGAGTGTCTAGATAAAAAAAAAAAAAGGACCAATCCTAGCCACAATCTGACTCCAAAACCAATGTGATAACAACCTGTCTCAAAATAAACATGAGCCCTTACCACAATGGTAAGACTCTAACAATCCATTTCCAGTCTAAAGGTGACACTACAAGTAACACTAACAGTGCAATGCTCTCACCAACCCTAAACATCAATCAATCAACTTGATCCCAAAAGCGTTATCACGCAAGGAGAACTTAAATGAAATAGCCACTCTAGCCATACAATCGAACAATCAAAATGATTTCCAAAATCATCCTCAAAATGACCATCAATCACTGACCAAAAGGACTACACCTGTCGGAACAAAACCCAACGCTGATTCCATCCGAACTGCACTCGTAACTTGCCAGTACGGTAGCATGATAGTGCCATGCACCCACTCATAATGTACCTGCCCATGAAAATTTCAATCTCAGAGGAACCTTCCAAAACAACCAAGGATCCCAAAAGTTCCAAAACCTAACTATGGCCAAAAATCAACAAATCCAGTACTACGGTTGTGCCTAATGGCTCACCCTACGAGAGCCTAAACAAAAGGTGTCTCTCCACCTACCTCAAAACCAACTCTAGGTCAACAACAACCTAAACTACAATACAACCGTGACTACAATCACCATCAACCTCAACTCGTGCCTTAATGACCAATCCCGTGTCATGCCAAATATGCAACACAGTTATGTATATGCGAATCTAATCTAGCATACATTATATGTCATGCTCTTTATATTGGAATCAAAACAAGTTAAACAGATAGCATACCACGTATAACACATAAGCACATAAACATGTTATCAAACCAAAACATATTATCATGAAGCATATAAGAACGTAAAACAAAGCAACTGAAATAAGATATGCACCCAAAACCCATCGTCCCAAGGTATTCAAACGTGGGAGCTCTGATACCACCTGTGACGGCCCAAGTTTTGTAAACCCGATGCGTCAGTGATGACCAAAAGATTACCCGATAACGGATCCGAAATGCGAAAGCGAAAGGTGAAACAACTGTCTCTAGAGATACAATGCATCTCTAAGACACCAATGTGACCCTAAATAAGGTCATGGAACCCAAAGGAAAACAAATGCGGAAGTATCGTTTCAAAAACGAACAAAAAGGAACTTAGGGGCAAAATGGTCATTTTGCAAAAAAGTGGATTCAATTGCTATCGAGCACACCACTGGGAAGACAATGAAAAAATAATCATGATGGACTCAAGAATCTTATTATTCGGATTCCGGATGAAGGAGAAACGACAAAATAAAGAAAAACGAGCAATAAAGCTAAAAGGGGTAAACTGGTAATTATCCAGAAATATCTAGGTGCAACTGAGTACACTGTTGGATGGACAATGAAAAATTAATCAATTTCAAAAAAAAATTCACTTGATTTGGAGTCCGGATGAGGGAGAAAGGTCAAAAACAAAATCGACGTCGCGGCGGCCCGACGAAGGCCGTGACAGCTACAGTGCTGTCAACCTACTACTACTACAACTGAGAGTAAGAACGGGCATCTAAACGGAATTTTTTGGAAAAACTCAAAGAAGAAACCCCCCCTAAAATCAATTTTCCTACCCTGAATATGAACGGAAATAAAAAAAAAAATGCATTGTAAAATGCCCAGAATGCCCCTAAGAAAATCTGGTCAAGGGGGTAAAAATTTCTCCAAGCTGCTGCCCAAAGAAAGGAAATAAGGCTTCGGGAGGTTTTTAAATTGCCTAAATTTAAAATGCAATCTTAAAATACACCCACAAGACCCCCGGAAGTTTCGGATCGATCGTCACACTTTTCAAAAAAATGTCGATGAATAGTACCTAGTACATTTGCACTAAAAATCTGCAAAACCTGGCAGCAAGGATTTTTCGGACAAATATGGATTTTTGAGGCCTAAGATGGCATTTTCTGGAAAAACACAAAAAAGAAACCCCCCTCAAAATTGAGTTTTCTACGTGACTCACAATGAAAAATGAAAAAACTGCATTGTGAAATGCCCGAAATGCCCCTGGAACAGAATAGGGTAAAACTCCCTAAAAATGCTACTTAGAGTTTTTGTTTCATCAAGGATTGTGTTGTTTGCCAAAGTGAGTATGCAAGTGCATGCAATATGATAAAATAGATGTACCAACATGGCCTAAAGCCTCTTTACATTCCATTAACAAGTTTTCGCATACAAAGCCTCCATAGTTGATAAAAATACATTTTCAAGCAAAATATGGCACCAATTGAATACAAGTGCAAATATAAACTTGCTTGGCCCTTGGCCTCATATCCTACATGTTAAATGCATTAAAAGGAGTGTACTTATGTACCCTTTACATACGTAGAATCAAAGAATACAAGTTTGATACATAAAGCTACCAAACGATCCAAGGCAACGAAATCTTCAAGTCTTGAGTCCTGTACCTGAAATATACCTCAGTAACGTAGGGGTGAGTAACATAAAGCTACTCGTAGGAGATGAGCATGCATCGACCTAGCGTTTTACAGTTTTATCACCTTAGGGTGAAACATATTAAAGGGGCTCATGCCACCTAACATCTATGTTAAGTGAGACTCAGGGATCATCTTAAGCTACCTAGATCATTTCTAGCATAGTCACATTGTTCATACAATTCAAACAACATGGAAACATGTTATACAAAGCAACTAGATATAGATTCTCAAAGTCTTCAACTTGAAATCTAAAATACGAAAACAACAAGAGTGGGTCATGCCACCTAACGTCTATGTTTAAAATAAATCTATAGGATCATTCCTAAACTACATTTGAACATCAAAATACAATTTATGATATCAATGCAATTTAACCGACAATGGAACTTCCAATATAGCACACAAAGCATGCTTTCACAAAGTTACATCTTAAGCTCAAAATAGGAAATCAAATAAGGAACCACAAGTTACGATATCATCTAGTTATCAACTTGAAATAAAATACGAAATCAAATAAAGTGGATACTCGGACGTCACGCTGGATCAGACCGACAATATAGTTACTTTATGGTTACTAGCCCATGGATAACCTCCCTATGTGCGCACTAAACTATATAGAGGGACAATCCCCCGTACTAGAACTAAGTCCTAGCCGTAGCCAACAACGACATCCTCAAGTTTCCAAAATCAACAAATTGTGCAACAACATATATATATCAACATGTATATATAAGATATTAACCATTTACTAAGCACAGCCCAAATTTTGGAAACATATACAATACATGCTCAAAGTCTACAACTACTATGGCATGAAAGATGTCAAATACAAAGTGTACAATTCCTTACACATAGCAACAATATATTCAATAAGGAAAAAACATATTCTCATGAATATAAAAGTAACCACTATGTTATTCAATACTCAAAAGTAATCAAGTGAACATACACCAAATCCAAATCCATGATTTAACTATAAAAACAACTTCCAAAATGCAATTAAATCCATGGAGTAATAAAATATAATTTAATTAGACATAAATAGTTAAATTTTCTAAATTCCAAGTTAATCCCAAATAACCTTAATTTAATATATATTGAAGGACATGTCATGGTCATCATATATATAACATCAAATGACAATTTAAGTAATTAAAGCACTTAAAACAAAATTAATCAAACTAATTAATTAATTTCCTCTAGATTTTTAAACAATTCCAAATGCCCTCAATTTAATCTATGTTAGAGAACATGCCAAGGCCTATCTAAATACCACATTACAACTTGATTTCATGCTTGATACAACCATATGAATTAAACTTTCACTAAAGATAAATATTAAATAAAAGTTATAATTCTTAATCAAATGAGCCAAATTAAATATATGTTAACCAACATATCCAAGTATAATTTCCTAGCATGTTACAATTTAATTCCAAGTCATACATATCCTTGAGCATTAAATCCTTTACAAAGAAATTAATTAAAATTAAATTCCAAGATTTATACAAAACATGCATACAAGTCGTATAAGCATATATAATCATCCATACAATAGAAATATAATCCTAAGACACCCCCTACCTCAATTTGAGATGAAAATCTCAAAAGCCATCAAAACGAAACGGCTCCGAATCTGACGAAACTCCTAGGTTTTGTCAGGGACAACACAATCTATATGAATCTCTATGAAGCCCCATGAAAATCCAAACTTGGCCTAAATCCCAAACTCAAAAATTTGGTTAGAAATGGTTTCTAATAAGGGGTAATGGTAGAGCACGACAACGCGAGCAACAAATGCAAAGGCCGAAGGATTTTCACTTAGGAAAAATAGGTTAAAGGAGGAGAGAGAAGATGGAAGCTCCATGGGTATCCATGGCTGCCTTTGGTCGTGCAAGTGGAGGAGGAAGAAGAAAATCTGATTTTTCTTCTTTAAGGCACCTATTTATAGTAAATCACAAAAAGTGCCCCGAAAGGGCCCCGCGGGTCCAGAAAAGTGGATTTTGAGAAAATGCACTCAAATGGCAAAACTCCATGAATGAAAAAGATTCAAAATGAGAAAATATGAACAACAAAAGAAACGGCGTCAAAAACTGAGTCCCGAACAGAAAGTTATGCCCCGAACAAGTTTAGCGGCAACTAGGTCCAGAAACTCTGAAACTGGAGAAAAATGACTAGAACGGAATTCTATGAATTTACAAGTCAACAAAAAGTGAAAATGAATCCCGTATGAGGATCCAGGCTCTAGACGAGACATTTTGTAATAACTTTCGTTAATTACAAAATGGCCCCTACAAAAAGGGTTAACTGCGAAACTGCCCCAGAATGAAAATATCTTCCAAAAGATATTTTCTTAGATGCCTCTAAAATAAAATATTTTCAAAAGATATTTATGAAAAACACCCCAATAAATGAAATTAATTCCAAAGATTTATGCATCCATGCCCCTATGGGCACCGGGAGCAATCAGAGTACTTTCTTGCAAAAGTAAAGATACGTATTTCGTAGAAACCACTCACGATAAGGATACGTGAAGTTAAAAACCAACTCCGAGCACAAGAAGTGAGGTTGTGTCAAAAACTGACAAATGGAGATAAGACGAAATAGAGAAAATGACAGAATAGGGAAAAGACGAAATAATGCATAGTGTCCAAAAATGAAAAATGCGAAAATGACTCAGTCCTCAAAGGAAGTTGTCAATTCACATGAAAGAGTCTCAGAAACCAATTCTAAGCACTCGAGATGACACTAAGTGACGAAAAACCATCAACAGAAAAGAAAAGACAACGGAAAAAATTTATCAGCAAAATTTGAGGAAAAAGGGAAAAGGAAGAAAATGACCGGGTCATTACATGTTCGGTTTTTCGATTTGTGTACGTGTACTTTGGATTCTAGAGATCTCTACTCTAGTGACGTAGGGGATGTCCTATGTTTATAACCTTAGTGTCTTAATGTTTAATTTTGGGATAAATATATATTGTTTGCATTCTTATTACCTCTAGACTTGTATATAAGTTGCTTTAGTACATAATGAACTTAGGGTTTCATGTTGAATATAGCTTGTAGATAACCTATTTATTGTGTATGTGATGTGATAAGTGCTCAAATGTTGCACATTTTAGCACTTAAGCTTGGGTATTTTAGTCCACTCATCTATCTTACTTTCCCATTTTAGTTTTAATGTGTGTTTTTGTCTATTTCAGGACAATAAGGTTCAAATGAGCTAAAAATGGGTTATTAAAGCCTTTTTGGAGTCAAGCAAATGCATCGAGAAAATCCGAAAAAAGTCAGAAAATTTGCCATTGAGCAGTTTCGATCGATCAACACTTTAGCCACGATCGATTAAAAATTGGCAATCCTTCGAAGCCATGTCAGCAAAGGGATAAGACTGCAACCTCATTCTTTGACCAAGTTGGCGATCGATCAAAGACTTTTATGATTGATCGTAGTGCCACGCCATTCTCGATCGATTGAAGCTATTCTTGATCCATCGAAGATCTTCTCGATCCATCGAGAATATGCTGGCAGCGAGCTATTTTATTCTAGTGTTGGCCCGAACTTTACCTACCACATGGCTACGGGATTGAACCAATTAGAAGGGCATTTTCTGACTTATTGCCCACTCAAAGAGGCTTATATTTAAATAAAATTGAACTATTTGTTAGGGGTTCACATACATCTTAAGCTAGTATTATTTTACATTGTAATTTTATATTCTCTCTTTAGAAAAGTTAGAGATTAGGATTTTAGGGAAAAAGGAGAGTGGAGGCACCAAGAACACACTTGAAGATCTACACACTCTCTCTGTAGAATTCATCAAAGAAGAAGAGGAAGAAGATGGAGCCATGTTTAGAAATAGCCCTTGAGGGTTCCATGACCACAGCCACCTCCTCTATGATTGGCTAGGTTTCTCCTTGGGGTTTGGATGAACCCCAAGCTTATAATCTTGTGACGACCCTGGTTTTACAAGCCAGTGCGTCCTATGATGACCTGAGGGTTGATCCGATAACGGATCCCGAATGCAAAAGCAAAAACATAAGTAAGGTCTCTAGGAATGTACATCGTCCCTAAGACACCTAAGCGACCTTTCATGAGGCTACCGAACTTAATGAGAACAAAAACGGAAGCAGGGGTTGAAAATAGACCAAGTATGGCCCCAAAGGCAAAATGGTCCTTTTGCATAGAAAACGAAGTCTCTAGAGGCGTACATCATCCCTAAGACTCCCTACAAAGTCATGGAACTCAAAGTGACAAGATGCTAAAAACTAGGGTTGAAAACTACAATGTTTAACCCTAGGGGCAAAATGGTTATTTCAAAAAAATATATGGGTGCTACTGAGCACACCATTAGATAGACAATGAAAAATTAACGAAGTTAGACTCAAGAATCGCTTGATTCAGAGTCTGGACAAAGAAGTTATGGCCAAATGAAAACAAGGCGTCAAGGTTGCCAAGGCCACCATGGGCGCCCAGGGCACACACTGTGTTCGCACACTGTCACGGACTAGATTTTCTAATAAAATCCTCAATTTATTCAAATCCAAATACATTAAGATACACCAGGATCTATAAAAAAGCCCTCTCTTATACAAAGTCAATTTCCTCAAATTTACACAAAAATTCTCTAAATAAATAAAATAAATTCTGCAACGCCGACTCTTCACCCTAAGCCAGAAATTAGCAATTCTCGTTCATCTTCGGTACCTGAAACTAGAGGGTGGTGAGACAAAAAGTCCCAGTAAGAAAAATCATAACAAGAATTTCATGGAGGTTGTGACCACATAAACAAAATACATATGCATTTAATTAAAATATTTAATAAAAACCATTGAAGCAAAACCACCCCATGCCATTCAAGGTATAGAGAACCCTACACTGAAAAGGAATTTCCTCACTGGATCATCAACTCCTCAAGCTCCGGCCACCTTTGCAACCTGGGCTCCTCTCTGCAACTTTTGTCTCTCCCTGTGCTCCTCAAACTCTCTATTTTTCTCTCAGCTCACAGCTCACTCTATCTGTAAACTCTTTAAATTTCTCTTTTGTTCTGTATACCCACCTGTATACCCACCAAGTCACAAACAACCAATTTATAGACAAATTGTACCGACACAATCCCACTTTTAGCTCAAAACCCACATGCATAAAGTAGCCTAAGTAAAAAAAAAATGGTTTACCAAAACTATATCATTTCTGTCAATACAATATCACACTCCAACCCACGTGAATAGCCGGCCAACCCAAATGAATTTTAACCACAACTCTCCTAGTGGACCCTACCAAAAGTCATCACAATTGTCATTTCTCGGACCACTTTCTCATCTCTATCTTCATTATTATCACAACAAATCGGTCCACTTGAATAAAACCAAATCAAAAGAAAATTGGACCAAAAGGTCTTCAGTGGGCCCCGCCCCATTACTTCTCTTCTTTCCTTCCTTTTCTTCTTCTTTTACCAATTCTGCCACCACTGTTCTCTTTCCTTCTCCATCATCACATTAAATATATATATATATATATATATATATATATATATATATATATATAACAAAACAAAAATAAAAATTCATTTACATCATTAGGTGGACCCCACAAATACCATCACCATTACATTTCCCTTTTCTCCTCATTTCGGCTGATCTCACTTCCTTTATTTAGACAACAATGTATATATGTGTATATATATATATATACATACACACACAAACATATATAAAGCAATAAAATTAAACCAATAAATATCTCATTTATGGGTCCCGCAAATACCCATTTCTATGTCCTTTTTATCTTTTATTTCACTTGTACCTTGCTTACTACCACCATCAAATGTTACACAAACATAAAATATGTAACATAAAAATAAAATAAATAAAATAAAATAAGCTAAACTGCAAGTCTCCAATTTAAAATTAAATAATCAATCTCTAGTAATTAAAAATCATGAAATAAATATAAATTTAAAATCATAAAAATCTGGATTATCACACGCACAGCAGCACCCTGACAAGACAATGGGGCCTGCACCAGATTTTAAGTTTCAAATGAGGTTTTAAGGGCTTAAATGACATTTTTTTGGAAAACAGTTGTGAAGTGACCCCACAAAAATCATGTTTTCTATACGACAATATCAAAAAAGTTTTTATTTTTCAAATGAAATACCCAAAATACCCCTTAGATCAAATTTTTTCCTGAAAAAAGAAGATGCACCAAAAAATCATATTTTGACGTGGGGTTTTTGAGACCGAGACGATATTTTTTGAAAAAATGTTGTGAAGAAAACCCCACTAAAATCACATTTTCTAAGTGACCGTGTCAAGGCCGAAGCTTATTTTTCAAAGAAAATACCCTAAATACCCATTAAACTAGATTTCGCAAAAAAATGGGTGAAAATGAGTGCTACCAAGTGTTCATTTCATCAAGAATGATGTTGTGTGCAATTGTGAATATGCACGCAAACATAACATGTATAATTAAGCGTGCTAGAATGGTCCATGACCTCAAAATACTGCCAATGCAAAATATGACATGTCAAACCCCCAATGCTCATAAAATTGCCTTGAAAAGTAAAATATGGAAACAATGTGCATAAATTAAACCGAAAAGGTGTTTGGCCATTGGCTATACCTTATACATATAAAATGTGTCTCAAAAAGTGGGCTTAGGTATACATTACATATCCTGAACAAAATACGACATGTTAAAACTAAGTTATGTATTACAATTTCCAAATAAGGTAAATACATGCTAACACTTGCATGTATGTGAAATTATATAAAGAACATTATATAACCAAACTAACCTAGGGATGTTGGGCATCCCAAAACAAGTCTCCTTACCTAAAAATATCTCAAACAATTAGGGTGAGTAAACAAGTTACTCGTAGGAAATGAACATGCATATAACCTAAAGTTTTAATTAGTTTTGCAAGTTGATATAAATCAATCCATGAGGTTCATGCCACCTAACGTCTATGTTACAAGGTGAACTAAGGGATCATCTCAAGCTACATAAGTATTCGAAATGATAAATACAAGACATACAAGTATACAAGCACAGGTATTCAAGGCGCAAGTATATTAAATGAAATTTCAAGACATACGAAGCAAGTATACATGGCATGGGTATACTAGGTGTAATTGAAAAAGCAAGGGGCAAGTATACAAGGTCCAAGTATACTAAATGGAATTGAAAATGTAAGAGGCAAGTATACAAGGTCCAAGTATACTTAATGAAATTGAAAGCGTAAGAAGCTAGTGTACAAGTCTCAAGTATACTAAATGAAATTGAAAATGCAAGAAACAAGTATACAAGTCTCAAGTATACTAAATGAAATTGAAAATGCAAGAGGCAAGTATACAAGATCTAAGTTGTGATACCCGTCGGATCTGAGACACGGGTTAATCAGGCCCAATCCCAAACCCGAGGGAATATCAAATAATTAATATTTTAAAATGAGCACAGAATATAAAAATAGATTTAAGAAAATAAAATAATAAAGCTGAAAGGAATACTAATATAAAATCCTTCAGAAATTAATACTTAAAATCCAATTCTCCAAAACCTCTTAGAGTACAACTCGGGAATCCATCTAGTGGACCCCTAAATTAAATCCCAACTAAACAAAAAAATAACTGGAAATGAAACCAAATCTAAAATACGGAATGAAACCCTACGTCGTCGGTAGAGTGAATGATAGTCTTTGCTCAGCACGATCAAGCCTAAGATTGGAACTGTCTGATACCTAAAAAATATAAGAGTGGGTCAGGTCCACAAACAAGTTCTAATCTAACTACAATCCATACAGTGACCGATACACAGATACACCCTAGATATCTCAACAATAGCAATCTAGTCTATACATATATAAATATCCACACCAAGGGACATTCACTAGACTATATAGGGGGTCTCAACCTGAATAGAAGGCAACATGCAAAAATGCACCCAAAGGTGGGCATGAGTACCTAGACCTAACAGGGTACACCTCAACCTATTGTAGCCAGCTACGCATCCACTGCATATACGCGCCCTAACTAACGACTCCGAGACTCAAGCTCATATCGTGGTACCATAATCATACATTTAAAGTCCGTCCAAACCAGAGTATGTTGTTCAATTACTCATTGAATTGACATAAGATCAATCCGGTTAGTCACTCAACTTATTCAGTCGATCTGACTTAACCCCAAATATCCATTAATCCATGTAGTCACTTAACTTACTCAGTTGATCTAACTTAAACAAAATTAGGATTCAAAATTTTACAATCCTTTCCTTTAATCCAATAGGGTAAGTCTTAGCATTTTAAGCTAAACCATCCCTAGTATGCCACCGTCCCATACCAGTGTATACCATCCACAACATCCAAATAATTGACAGAATTTAACATAAGAATTCATCAATTAAAACCCAACAATAATCCACTTAATTAATAGAACCTAATTTAGTAGTTCAGTAATTAACAACCAAACCAAATAATCCATGTAATTGCAAAGTGAAATTTATTATTTCAGCAATTAAAAACCAGAGTAAGCATAGACCAAGACTGATAAATACATGCTCATACCATGCATCCAGAATAAGATTTATAATCATACTCTATTCTTTTTAATTGCTAAAATTAAATTAGACAATTAAATTCCTTCTATCCGACAACCGCATGCGAAATTGTATAATTTTGTCATGTTCCATCCATCAGTCTACAGGTATAACTTATGCCATATGAGGTTTTAATAATCCATGAAACTACATTTAAAACCCTCATTACATTCCCACAAACATTTTAGAATACCAAAATCGTCCCAAACAGTGCCCAAAAGTCCAGATTTTACGAAAATAAGGGAGCCAACTCTTTAACTTGTAGAGCAGGCTCCAAAAAAATGGTGGAGTAGGCTCTAATCTTTATTGGAGCCACCCCTAGATGGGTAGATCTGGCTCTACACCTCCTAGAGCCGGCTCTATACTTGGGGGGAGCCGGCTCCCTCCTCCATGGAGCCGGCTCTCTCCCTCTCTGCGAGCCCTGCATCTTTTTGTTCCGTTTACGACCGTCCGCCTTATCTCCGGCCACTTCCAGCCCTTCTATTCTTCATTAAAACTAATCCTAAGGGTCTTAAATCTCATCTAGTATTATTCCAGACCTTGGTTTATAACAGTAAGACTCAACAACAATGATTAAAACGGTAGCGACTTGTTATGCTAAAAACAGACGATAAACTCCATACATGCAAGAATTAATTCAAATAAATTCAACAGACCATAGATAATCAATTTAACATATAAAAATCATACAAGATTCAATTAATGTCCAATTAATCTCCTAAAGACTATCTAGGTGCACAGAACACAGGCCAACGGGAGAGAGGAAGAAAAGAACTTGCCTGTGATTTCAGTTATGAAATCTCGGCGTCGTCTCTAAGTTTCCAGCAATACTGAATAGTGTCAAGCCTCCTACTGCTCTAGCTCAAATCCACCTCCTCCTTGGTCCTCTCTGTTTTCCTCCTTCGTAGCCCTAACTGTGCCTCTATTCCTCTCAACCCTCTCCTTACGTGAACAGACTATGCTTATGTTTTATTATTTTTTTTTAAACCCTAAGCCATCGTAATGATATATTTATAGGCTTAGGAAAAATAAAACCCTAATTCTAATTAGGATCCGAGAAGGAAAAATAACAATTAAATGTGTAATCCAAGTCGGCTAAAATGTGAATTCTAATTGAAAACTAAAAACCTAAAACTTAAACATTAAACCAAACCCTAATGTAACCCAATTAATGCATTTAACTAATTAAAATAACTAACAATACAATTAAATCAAATAAAGAAAAACAAAAATACAATTAAATAAACAATTAAATAAAATAATTCATTTAAATCACATAATTCACAATTAAATCAAATAAACAAGCAAATAAACAATTAAATAATATATAGCGCAATTAAACAATTAATTAAAATACCAGGACTATCCTTTTAAAACTAGGATATTACACAAGTATACTAAATGAAATTGAAAGTGTAAGAAGGAAATATACAAGTCTCAAGTATACTAAATGAAATTGAAAACGTAAGAAGCAAGTAAACAAAGCTCAAGTATACTAAATGAAATTTAAAACGCAAGAAGTAAGTATACAAGTCTCAAGTATACTAAATGAAATTGCAAGTGCAAACACCAAATCATAAGCTACAAGTAATCAATGGTTAACAACTTGGAATTGAATGTGAAATCAAGTAGTTGGAAAGACTATGATATGTGATCTTGGTTTTTAATTAAGACCATATAAGTTATTCTGGGCAGTTACGACCTACAAGGTACTACCTAGTGCGCACTGTAATGATGTAAGGAGAACTCGTACCTCCCGTACTAGGACCAAGCCCTAGCCGTATCATTTTTCACATCCTTACAAGCTTTTCTAAAATTAACAAGTTCATGGCATATATTCAATCACAATACATGAAACTAAATACCAAGCACAAGTAGGGTGAAATCACACAAACCATGTCCTAAGGATTCAAGTCTATAATAGCATACACCATGTCAAATCTTCAATATATGATTCGTTACACATGCAAATGTATACAATGTCGAATCTTCAATGTGCGATTCGTTACACGCTATAATGACATTATAATTGAACTAAATCAAGTCACCATTAAGCAAACTATAATTACTAAGCATACTATAACCTAGTAATAAGTTCTCAAGGTAAACATAATTAATATTCTACAAGAGTTTATCATTTCAATAAGATAAATCTCTAGAATTAAATAAACTAGTAAATGAAACAATTTACTTACACATGAAATACATACTATACATGCTTTACATTTCTAAATATTATTATTTTTTTCTTGAATGGGTTGATTTTATAAATTTTTAAAATAGAAAAATAAAGTACATAATACAATAGAGAGACATACCCCTCTTTACAAAAAGACATGAAATGGAGCAAAACCATTTCCAAAACAAGCTAAAAACTAGCAACGAAAGCATCAAGCAACATCAAAAATAACTGGTACATCTGCCAGACCAAAAGAAAATAAATTCAAAACTTCCCAAATAATATCATTTGCAGTAGCAGCAGAAGAAGCTTTGACACCTCTATGTAAGGTTGAATTCCTCTCCAACCAAATCTTCCAAATAAAAACTGAAAATAGCCCCTTCAAAATCTTAGACTTGTTCCCCTTATCATTTGTAATTTGCATTATCCATTCCACAAATAATCTAAGATCATGAAACCTAATATCAGGAATTCCCAACTAAATCATAACCTGCTGCCATACTGCAACAGCATACACACAGGTATAAAACAAATGGTTATTTGAGTCTTCATCCTGAAAGCAATTGTGACAAACTGATGGTCCATAAAAACCACGCCTCTGTAAGTTCATGCATGACAGGTTTTTATTATGCATATTGATAACAAACACAGTAGCAATCCGAGGTTTGCAGAATTTCCAACACAGGTGACTCCACTTTACCACTTGCCCCCTTGTCCTACAAGTTGACCAAGCATTTTTTGGACTAAAATCACCATAAATCCAACTAATTTCATCTTCTCCAACCTTTAAATTTATGTTAGCAATGAAATCAACAGCCTCCTCTGGAAAGAAAGGAGGAAACAACCACCCTCTATAAGCAATAAGAGCTCCAGTAGCTTGCTTATCAAAATTTCTAAACATATTGGCACCAAATCTTTGGACCAAAGACAAACTTGCACACCAAGGGTTAAATAACATGTTAAAAGAAGCACCATTTCCAACTTTGTACAGCACATTTTCTTGAATAAAATCCCTAGTATCTAGTAGTTGCTTCTAGATACTTGAGTCTTGAACCTTTGGAACCACCATCTAGAAATTTTTATGATGTAAATAACGAGCATGCATCCATTGCACCCACAGAGCCCCCATGTTCTTCAAAAAATCCTAGCAGATAGAAACTTTTGCAACAAAATAAATATCTAAAATTCTTCTAAGATTGAAACCTCCTTCGGCATAAGGTAATATGACTTGACTCCATTTGAGTTGAGACATCTTCCTTGAATCTAATTTCTCGCTCCATAAAAAGTGTTTAAACTTTTTTTCCAAACCAATGATACAACCCCATGGGATTTTAAATCCAAAAACCCAATGATAAATGAAAGAATAAAGAACTGATCTAATAAGCTCTATCCTGCCTGCCAAAGACAAATTGATTGTGTTCCAATGATTAAGCCTGGCATTGACTTTATCAAATAGACCCTTGCAGTCTACAGCCTTCAGAGCCCTATTTGCCAGAGTAATTCCAAGATATTTAATTGGAAAAGCTTCATTTTTCATTTGAAGAACCTATAATATCCTTCTCTTCCCTCTAACAGCCTTTAAGAAAATCACTGAGCTTTTATCTTTATTCACTGCAAGATCAGACACCTCATGAAATCTCTTAAGCACCTCATCAATTGACTTTGTTGTAGAAATATCTGCCTTCACAATAATGAAAAAATCATCAGCATAGAAGGCATGAGAAACCAATAAACCAGTCTTCTGAACCAAATTACAGAGCTTAATCTGACAAGAATTTTTTGATGCATAAGAGTAGAGAAATGATCAGTAATTACGGTAAAAAAGAGAGGAGAAAGTGGACAGCCTTGTCTAATCCCTTTCTTAGCTGCAAAAAATCCAGTAGGCACACCATTACAAAGAACAAAAAACTTGGAAGAAGTAACACATTGCATGATCCATTTTATCCATGTAGTACTGAACCCATAAAGCTGAAGAGTTTTCTGAATAAAATCCTAACTCATAAAATCATAAGCTTTTCTAAGATCCACCTTCAAAGCCATAGCAGGACCACTTGACTTTAATCCAAAAATTTTAATCATGTCTGTTACCAATAGAATATTGTCATGAATCCTTCTTCCCTTGATAAAAGCAAACTGTTCCAGCACAACAATACTTGGAAGAACAACACTAAGTCTATTTGCCAAGATTTTTTAGATGACCTTATAACTAAGATTACATAAGGAAATAGGCCTATAATTCTCAAGCTTGTCTCCATGATTCTGTTTAGGAATCAGAGCAAGAAAGGTAGAATTTATCCCCATAGGCATCACAACAGCTTTGAAGAAATACACAATGGCATTAATCAAGTCAGTAACTACAATGTGCCAGTATTTTTGAAAGAATCTAGCTGGAAAACCATCAGTACCCAAGGATTTGTCTGGACTAAAAGCCATCACAACCCTTTTAATTTCTTCAGTTGTAACCTCTCTATCAAGATCCTGCAAATCTTTAGCTTCAAGTTGATTTCTGGGAGCAACAACATCAGACACAGCACAATTAGTAGCAGAATACAAATCTTCATAGTACTGAACTAACCAATCCTTGATCACTTGAGGCTCAGAAGATATCTCCCCATCAGGATGCTTCAAACAAGTTATTGAATTATAATATCTCCTCTGTTTGACCATATTATGAAAATAAGCAAAACATTTGTCCCCCTTTTTAAGCCATTTGACCCTTGATTTCTGACACCACAGAATTTCTTCTAAATCCGAAGCAGCTTGGAACTTCAAAGTAGCCTCCCTCTCCCTGGAAATCAGTAGATGATTCATAGGATCTTTAAGTAAGTCCATTTGAACCATATATAGTTCCTCAGTCACAGTTTGAACCTGGTCTGAGACCTTGCCCTTTTCTTTATTCCATTGTTTACAATAGCTTTCACAACTCTAAGTTTCTTCTGAAGCTTATGTAATAGATTTCCTTCAAGTGGCTCATTCCACCCTTTTAGCACCAACTCCTCAACCTTTTGTTAAAAGCACCAGATTTTTAAAAACTTAAAAGGTTTTAAACCAGCTGCACAATCCAAATGCCACTTAACTGCCATCCCATAATGGTCTAATAATGAAGTAGCTGTCAATTACACTTTGGTATTAGTAAACTTATGAATCCAAACCTCATTAACTAGAGCTCTATCCAACTTAACATGAATCCTTCTATTCCTTTCTTACTTATTGCTCTATGACTATTCACCATTGTTAATAGGCAGCTCATCCATGTGAATATCTTTGATCACTTGATTAAATTCGTCCAAGAGATGTTAAGGCACTCTCAGACCCCCCATTTTTTCACAATGAAATCTAGATATGTTCCAGTCACCAATAGCAATCCAAGGAGAATCCACCACAGTAGCTTGATCTTTGAGACTCATCCACAGTTTTCTTTTTTCTTGAACAGTATTATCAGCATATATAGCAGAAAGAAACACCTTTTCCCCTAAACCAATATGTCTAACCTTCAAAAACATCACTTGAATAACTTCCTTAATGAGTTGAACTTTAAACACCATAGGATCCCAAGTAATCCAAATCTTACCCAAAAAATGAGAAGCATAATTATCTAACCATTCCCATCTAGCATTTATTTTTTGCTGAATTTTCCTAGCTTTACCTTGCCTAACTCTAGTCTCAATCAAAGCTACCAAAGAAAATTTATTCTCTCCCATCCAGGCCTTAACAGCAACCTGCATATTAAGTCTATTTAGACTTCTAACATTCCAGACTTCTAACATTCCAGGCTCCTAGCATTAAGAAATATGCTTAGTTGGTAATCCACCAACTTGTTTTCCTCTGGTAACCCTATCAGAAGGTAGGGCTTTATATCTTTTCTTGGGTTTCATCTTCCATTCTTCTATTTGCTCTTACAATAAAACATCAATATCTGGACTAGACATTGAAATACCATTTTTATCTATGCCTGCATTGCCTTTATCACCCTCAGGAACTAAAGCCAGTGTTGGAACAACCTCAGTAGATGATTCCACCACTTTCCCCTTAGAACTCACTTCCTTGATACCATTTTTATCTCTGCCTGCATCGCCTTTATCACCCTCAAGAACTAAAACCAGTGTTGGAACACCCTCAGTAGATGATTCCTCCACTCTCCCCTTGGAACTCACTTCGTTGAAACCCTCTTCCTCAGCTATATTTAAGTCAACAACCCTGATTAAACTCTCAACCTTGTCACCATTATTCTCTGGAGTACAACTATCAGTAACTGGAATATTTCCCACTACAGTTGTACAAGCTAACTCCAAAATTTCCTTAGTCTTGTCTTCACCCTGTTCTTCCAACATCTCTTCATTATCATCACCTAACAAAGCAAAGGCATTAGATACCTCTATTATAAAAGTAGCCACAGCAACAATAGGGTTTACCTGCACAGTAGGACCTTTAACTCATTGAGGCATTTGATCATTAACCTTCTCTGCATCTTCCTAATCCACTATTTTCCCTTTCTGTTTTATCACCCATCTATCATTACTTTTCTTCGATTTGGCTGGAATGATTTTTTGTGGACAATTATCTGCCACATGATTAATCCTCTTACATAAAGAGCATACCCGCGACTGCCATTCATATTCAAATGAAACCTTGCAATCCAGACCATGCAAGTCAACAACCATATGCTCTGGCAAAACGTCCGTAATACCAACTTCAATCATAGCACGAACAAATCCGCCTTTATCTCTATACTTAACCGGGTTATCCGTGTAAATAGGATGCGAGAATGATGAACAAACTTTAAAAAATCGATAAAGTATTCCGACAATGCATTGGAAGATCATGAATACGAGTCTAAATAGGTACCGAATCCAAGGCTTCTCTTTCCAACACCACATTCTTACACCATTGTTTCATATTAATCAGACGTCCTTCAAAAGTATAGATCCTTGAGAGAACTTGATGCACCAAATCTTCATTTTGAAACCGAACCATGAAAAAACCATGTTGGAGATACACCAGTGTAACTTCTTTGGCCTATCGTTTCTCCATAAATGCCTTAAAGTTATGATAGTATGGATAATGTCCTAGCACATAACCTACAACTGAGGATTTCTAATATTCGATCTCATCCGCTACATCATCAATAGAGTTAGACACCTTTGATCCATGACTAGCACTGTGATATTTCAGATTAGTAAAAGCTAAAGAAGGAGAAGGTGAAGAAGCAAAACAGCTCATCCAATGTTTTGGGGCTACTGTGCTTAGACAGATTAATAGACAGACTTCATTGGCTGAGCTTATTGTTAATGGTAGATGGGAAAAACTTGCATATTTTCCTGAGAGAGTTTTTAGTGTTATTTTAAGGTTAAAAATCATACCTGGTTCAGACATTATTGGGTGGAAGGATTGTGGTTTCTCATTAAAAGCTGCTTGGGATAAGTGTAGACATTCAAATACTCAAGTGAGTTGGTCTGATTTATGTTGGAAGTATTGCAGACCTCGAGTTGCTGTGGTGGTTTGCATCATTTTACACAACAAGAATTTATCCTTGGTAAATTTGCAGAAAAGAGGTATTATCTTAGCTGTTATCTGTCACAATTGTATGAAGAATGTGGATTCAAATGACCACCTCTTCTGTTCTTGCCCCTACACTACTAAGGTTTGGCATGAGATTTTTTCTCTGCTGAATATGGTTTATCCAGATCATAATTCAGTGTTGCAATTGGTGGAGTGGTTCAGTTTGCAAACTACCATGAATTCTACTAAATCTAAAGTGTTGAGTGCAATTTTTTCAACTGCTATTTGGAAAATTTGGGCTATTAGAAATAAAGCTTTGCACAAGGGAAGTCAAGATCAAGCTACACATGTTACACAAGTTATTGTATGGGAGGTTTTGTCATACCTCATGCTGGGAGTGGAAGACTTAATTTTAATTTTTAATTGCTGTGTTTGCTCTGGTCCAGATAATTGGTTGCTGGAATTCACTGCAGTCATTTTGCTGTGGTCTGGTTTTTCAGAATTTCTTTTTTGAGGATGGCTTTTGCTTTTATTTTCATTTTAAGAAGGCTTTGCTTTTCTTTGGTTTTCCTAGTTAGGATTTGGTTTTTATTTTTGCTGTGGATGGACTTGTTGTCCATTCTTCTGTTTCTCTTAGAGGTTTATCCTCCCTTTTTGTAATTGTACTGTTGTACTTCTATTTATAAATTTAAAAAAATATCCAATTCAGAAAAAAAAAAAAAAAAAAAAAAAAAAAAAAAAAAAAAAAAAAACTAGCTCCTCCGTAAGAGTTTTGGTTGGGTAAGGGGAACGTGCTGGCCCGGAGACCTAACCGGTGGTGGGGTGGAGGAGGAATTGCCCTTCTCCATGAAGGTAAGCCTCTAAACAAAAGTAAGAACACATGCAAACCCTAACCCTAGCAGTCGCTTCCTAGAGAATGAGGGTATTCCTCTGTAAGAGATCAAATTTGGAAAAAAATAAATAAATAAAATACTAAATATAGTACAATCTAGTAGTAAGCCTTCCAAGTGGACATTATTAATATTATTCAAGATTTCATCATCAGAACAACAAAATCTCTAGAATTTAGGAACCTAGCAAATGAAATAATTTGTTATAACATTATATACAGATATATATATATACACACACACTAAACATGCTTTTAAATCATATTCGCATGAATGTACAACAAGTCCAAATCTATGATTTAAGCATAAAAACAATGTCAAATACTTGATTAAATTAATGTGACAATTAAATAGAATTTAATTAAATAAAATAATTAAGTAATTAAATTCTCTAGATTTCAAAACTCATCTAAATGACTTCAAATTATTATATGTCACAGATCATGTCATAGTCGTTACATATATCAAGGCAAAAACTTAATTAAATCATTGGAATAATTAAATGGAATTTAACTAAATTAAATAATTAAATTATCTAGATTTTAAAACAAATCCAAATGATTCCAAGTTTGTATATATTAAAGATCAAGTCAAGGCCTTTAATAATATCATGTTAAAACCTAGTTTCATGCAAGGTAGTACTATCAACAATCTTTAAAACTAAGGTAAAGACATGCATACAAGTTATATAAACCCCAAAAGCATATAAAACATTAAGCTTATAAACATGAAATACCTCTACCTCACTAGAGAAGTGTCTCTCTAGAATCCAAATAAAGCAAAGGTTTTTTAAGAAACCCTTCAAGGGTTTTGTAGAGGAGGGTGAAAGGAAGCTTTTGTATTTCAAAACTTAAGCCAAAAGATGAAGGGAAGTGGTTCAAATTCAAGTTGGTAGGTCTAGGGTTTCAAGAACACTAATGGAGGCAAGTTTAGGGTTTTGAGAGCAAAGGTGGGAAAGTGATGAAGTTAGTGGGATTTGTTGTATTTCTCCACTCACTGTGTGCACTAGCACTACCTCTCACACACACACAACTCATCTCACCCCTCCACTTGTCAACTAAGTAAGCCTCCTCACAAGATCTCATTTAAAGCCTACACTTGTCATCATCTAAAGCCTCCACTCAAGGCTTAATCCAAGTCTTAGACTTGTCAACATCCAAAGCCAACAAGTGCACCAATTCTAGGCTAACAAGTGGGTGAATCCTTACCCTCCACATGTCATCATCCAAGGCTTCCAAGTGTCACCAATGAGATACCTACAAGTGGACCAATGAGAGTGTGACACTTGTCACACTTTTCAGAAATTGCAAAGAGGTCCTTCCCAAAAATATCTTGCAAAATAAATTACAAAATGGTCCCTAAGATGAAAAATAATTACATTATTTAATTACACAAAACCCCCAAAAGGGAAAATGTTTCCGAAGAAACTATACATCCATGCCCTTTAAGAAAAAGTAAACAAGTAGTATGCTTTTCTAAAAAAGTAAAACTACGCATTTCATGGAAATCAAATGCTATGGATGCATGCAAAGCTGGGATCAAATCCTAGCACAAAAAGTGAGGTTACGCGAAAAGAACCGATAAACGGGAAAAAGGCGAGAAAAGAAAAATGTCGAAAAGAAGACGACATGGTCCTCACCAAGATGATATCCATCCAAAAAAAGAAGCCTCAGGAACAATTCTCGAGTACTCGCGACAACCCAAAGGGACAAAAACCCGAACTCGGAAAGGAAAAAGAAAATCCGTAAAAATAGGAAAAAAAATGAAGGGAAGGAAAATGACCGGGTCAGTACAAATCTAAACCCTTTCTCTTGACTTTTTGGGAAAATTATCTTGTGATTATTGCTATAGCCTTGTGTATAAAATGAATCTTGGATTATCTGTATGATTTCTATTGTTTAATTCTTCCTATTAATTCTCTAGATTAGTTGCATGTCTATATCTAATTAATTGAGCATTATATCTCTATGATTCATATGGTTTAATTCTTCCTATTGATTCTCCTTGTGATTACATGTTGTCTTATGTGTGATTATTTGGGAATTGATCTCTACACTAGATTCTTTATGTTGGTTGCATGTCTATGTGTGATTAATTAAGGATCTAATAATGGCTATACATGGTTTTCATTGAATGGATTTGTCAATTAATTTGATGGATTATTCTTATGCTCAATGGGTTGTTCTACAATTTAATTCATTTTTGTAGGTAAGTAGATAATCTATGCTTGATTTAATATTCCATGGCTTATTGTTGCAAATTCCATAATTCTCTAAATTGATGTGTGCTACAATTGTGACTAATTTGATGGATTATGCTTAGAATTGATGGGTTGTTCTACAGTTAGTTTATTTGTTGGTTAGGTAGACAATTCATACTTAAATTTGATGATCCATGCTTAATATTGTAATTGGTAGTCGCATTTTGTTCACAAGAATGTTTTCTCCAATTAGTTGAAAATGTGTGGTTTGGTGAATGAGCTTGGTGGTGATTCCAACACCCAAAGGCCTCTCTTCCTACCATTCAAATCTTTCTCAATTTAGTTTACTTTAATTACATTTTAATTCCATTGCACCTTAGTTTAATCAATCAATCCCCCCTTGCAATCTTGTGATCCACTAGAGTCGAAGTTGAATTCCAACTATGTGTTTAATCCCTGCGGACAATCCCTACTCGTTATGCCTCATTAGTTGTAGTAGTGGTTTTATAAATTTAAATTTGACTAGAATGGCTTCCGAAACCACAATCATATTTTGACCTTGCGAAGCAACCTCTCGCATTAAAAAGCTTAATTTTTCTCTTTAAAGGAAAGGGGAAAAGGGTCAGTCAAATTTTGGCGCCGTTACTGGGGATTAACGGTTTTGTTAGAACTAGACTAGACAATAGTGTTCATTTGATTGCTTCTATTTTTTTTTTTCATTTTCCATTGTATATTCTTTTCTCATTCTTGATATTATTTGTCAGGACCTTTATGAGCGATTCTTGAAACTCTTCTATTTTAATTGTGCACTTCTTTGTATGCTTGAGATAGCCCTTGTTGAGGTTAATTGCATTGCTTTATTTTAAGTCCAAGCATAGGCCTTTGTCAAGGCCAATATTTTGTTGCATTTGGATTTTGAGTGTGAATGGTGGAATTGTTTGATCCAAGTTTAGGGGGGAATTTCTTCCTTTCACCTTATGCCCCTCCATCATATTTTAATCCTTGTGAACGTGAGTCCAAATCATTTCAAGCATCACCATTTGACGATGGACTTAATTACTCTTTTGATCCTTCTTATGACTATTACCCTCCCCCACCATTTTATGATGAACCCTCCCCCACCATTTTATGATGAACTAACTCCTCCACCTACTAGGTACTCGCCCAGATTTAAAGAAAAATTGTTAGCTCTACTTGATTTACATAATGCATAAAGCCAACTTATTCTTTCACATTCTCAAACTTTAGCCAAGTTAGAAGCTCAAGTTGAGTATGTGAGATATATTTTTATAATTGGCTAATTTCGTTATCAAAACAAGTCAAATCGAGTTGTAATTTTTCGGTTCACAATTTCGAAGATTGAAGATCGGATGCGGATTTAAAGAAGTTCAAGTGCTCATGATATATGTGATACCCCTCAACTCCGAGACATGTGTTCATCAGGCCCAAGCCCACACTCGAGGGAATATCAAACAATTAATATTTAAATGAACACAGATTTCAAAATGAAATAAAAATAGATAATTAAAAGCTGAAAGAATTGTAAAATATAATCCTTTAAAATTAAATACTTAAAATCCAATAATCCCAAAACCACCAGAGATAAATATGAATAATAATCTACCAATCCAAAACCTCCGAGACAACAAGTCAGGAATCTATGCAGTGGACCCTAATAAAATCCCAAACTGAAACGAAAATAACTAAAAGAAATCCAGTACTAAATTATGAAGAGTGATCCTACCATCTCTACTAAGCACGAACAAGCTCTAAGCCTGGAACTAACGAACACCTGAACAAAATAGAAGTGGGTCAGGCCCACGAACAAGTTCTATCCTATTACAATCCAAACAGAGACTCGATACGTATGTACATCCCAAACAACTCAACAATAGCTATATAATCCATACATATGTATATATCCACACTACGGGACTCTCACTGGACTATGAAGAGGGTTTTAACCTGAATAGAAGGCAACATACAAAACGCACCTGAGTGGGCATGAGTACCTAAGCCTAACAGGGGTATGCCTCAACCTATCATATCTAGCTACGCATCCTACTACATATACGCTCCCTAATTGTCGACTCAAGGTTATATCGCGGTACCATAAATGTATATTTTAAGTCCTATCCTATCCATCCATAAGAAATCTAGTTAGCCGTTCAGCTAGTTCAGCTACACTGACTTACATATAAGCAAGATTTTATTTTTATAATCCGTTCCCTTATTCTAGTATAGGTAGTACTTATCGTTTCGAGCTAATCCATCCCTAGTATGCCGCCGTCCCATTCCAGTGCATAAAATCCATACATCCAGTAGTTGATAATACAAATAATAAATATAACTAACAACTAATCCATATATTTAACAATCGATAATAAAATATTAAATATAAACATCAATTATTCCATACTAAGAATGATAAAATTTTGTAAATTAACAGGCTTATTCAATACTACTCCACAAAGTCCAATAATTGCTAATACAGATCATATATGTAAAACAATTAATTCCAAGTAAGCATAATAGAATATATAAATTCACATGATTATTTTATAACACTAGAACATGATTAAACTATAAAATCATTCTTGAAAAATTGCTAAAATACTACTGAACAATTTTAATCCTTCACATCTAAAACAGTATACCAATTTGTGTAAGAATTTTATACTGTTCAAGCTATAATATAGGGTGATTAATTATGCATTAACAAGGCCCTCAGGAGTTTTAATACAGCTTAGGTACTCTCTAAAAACCCTCAGTATAGCTTCTGATTGAATCTAAAAACTTAAAAAACCAAGCACCGTAACAAAACAAGTCGCTGAAAAGCTAGAAAAAAAAAATAAAAATTCGAGGAAGCCGCCTCCCTACTTCATGGAGCCAGCTCCCCACAAGGGGGAGCCACCTCCAAGCCTTTTAGAGCCGGCTCCTTCCTTGAAGGAGCTTGCTCTTTGCTTAGGGGAGCTTGCTCCCTTCAAAAGAGAGCCGAATCTCCTTCTGTTCCTTCGTCTCTTTCAAGTCCGGCGACTTTCAGCTCATCTGTCCTCCATTCCTTAGGTTCCTAGGTGTCTAAACTAGGTTCCAGTGTGTTCCAGAAACAATTAAATTCTTTATTCATTAATCGACATCAATTAAAACAGGAATTATGCAAGAAAATTTAAGACAAGCAAACACCAATTCATGTAAAGACATACTGCTATAATTGAACCTAACATGCGAACAAGATTAAATTAACGTTTATTTATTCTTGGAATTTTGTTAGGTATGTAAAGAACATGAGTCAAAGGGAGAGAGTTAAGAATAGAACTTGCCTATGAGATTTCGGTTCAAAACTTCAGCGTCGTCTTCCTAAGTGTTTCCGACGAGTTCCAATTATGTAAACCTTCTTCTGTTCTTTTCTCTCCCTCCACTGTCGTGCATAGGGTTCTAAAACCCTAGGTAGACTTAATACTTATATTTATAGGCAAAACTAAACCTACTCCAATTATATTAAAAAACGGAGAACTAAGTCGGCTAACCCTAAATTCATAAAAGAAAAACCCTAAACTATATGACATATAATTAGTTCACTTAAGCATATATGTAACTAAAACAAATAAATCAAAGAAGCAATTAAATAAAACAATTAACAATTAATTAAAAGAAATAAACAATTAAACAATTAATTAAAACAAATAAACAATGAACAATTGATTAATAGAAATAAACAATTAAACAATTAACACAAAGAAAACAACCAAATAACAATTAAGCAAATAAACAAATAATCAACTAGAAACGCTAAAAACAAGAAAACAATAATGAAAAATGTCGAGACTATCCTTTTTAAAATGAGGGGTATTACATTCTTCCCCCATAACAAAAGGAATACCATCCTCGGAATTCGCTCTTACCTTCTTCCAAAATTTCAGGAAACTGTAAGCGAATGACATCCTCCCGTTCTCAACTAGACTCAGCCTCATTGTGATGACTCCACTGAACACGCACTAAAGGGATAACCTTATTACGAAGAATTTGATCCTGACGGTTGACAATATGACACGGTGGCTCCAAATATATTCCATCTGGCTGCAACGTAATCTCCCCAACATCGATATGTTGATATCGATCCTCATCCCACAAAAATTTTCACAACATTAAAACATGAAACACAATATGCACACGATCCAAATTATCTGGAAGTGCCAACCAATAAGCTACAACTCCAACTCAATCCGTAATCATGAATGGACTGACAAACCGTAGTGATAACTTCCCTTTCTTCCCAAAGCACATTACTCCTTTCATAGGAGACACTTTGAGTAGAACCTGATCCCCAACCTGAAGCTCTAAAGCACAAGTATGATGATCGACGCAACTTTTCTGCCTACTCTGGGTAGTGCGCATGTGATCCCTAATAAGAGCAATCTTCACAGAAGTATCCTTAATAAACTCAGGACCTAAAAATCTGCTCTCGCCAACCTCCATCCAACAAATAGGAGATCAACATGGTCGGCCGTACAATGCCTCAAATGGTGCCATACCAATAGTCTTCTGGAAACTATTATTATATGCAAACTCCACAAGTGGCAAATAATCCTCCTAGTGGCCTTTCAAATCAAGAACACATGAACGGAGCATATCCTCCATGATCTAATTAACCCACTCGATCTGTCCATCAATCTGAGGCTGATAAGCAATACTAAGATGTAATTCTGTACCCAAAGCCTGCTGAAAACTCTTCCAGAATCCTGACATAAAGCTTGAATCTTTATCCGATATAATGGATAATGGAATGCCATGCAACTTCACAATCTTCGAAATGTAAAGTCTCGCTAATTGCTCCGATGTGAAGTTAGTGCGAATAGGCAAGAAATGAGCTGATTTAGTCAATCTATCAACAATAACCCAAATGGAATTGTGATCCTTAAAATAATTAGGCAATCCCTCCATGAAATCCATAGAAATGCTCTCCCACTTCCACTTTGGGATAGGTAGTGGCTGTAGAGCTCTTGGCGGCCTCTAATGATCAATCTTGACCATCTGATAAGTATTACATCAAGAGACAAAAATAGCAATGGCTTTCTTCATACCTGCCCACCAAAACTACTACTTCATATCCTGATACATCTTGTCTCATCCTGGATGAATAGAAAACTCAGAATGATGAGCCTTAGTCATCACGTCCTTCCTTAAATCGTCAGCAGAAGGTACTACTAATTGCCCTTTGTACCGCAATCATGCATCAGTCCCAACATAGTAAAATGGAACCTCACCAGAAGCTATCTCTACAACTTTGTCCGTGCATTGCTGATCTGTGAGTTGTGCTTTCAAAACTTTATGAATAATAGAAGGTGTAACTACCATGCAAGCCATGAAAGCATTCGATAACTCATCCACCGTCTTCAAAGCATTCCACTCAGTGGTGAATAAAGTAGAAAGACTAGCAGTGGGTTGGCGACTGAGTGCATCTGTCACCACATTCGTATTCCCTGGATGGTATTTTATAGAGAAATGATAGTCTTTCACAAACTCTAACCATCAGTGCTATCTCATATTCAGCTCCCGCTAAGTGAACAAATACTGCAGACTCTTGTGATCACTAAATAACCTGAAAGATTCTCCCAACAGATAATGCCTCCAAATGCGTAAAGTAAAGACTATAGTTGCCAACTCCAAATCATGTGTTGGATAATTAAGATCATGAGGCTTAAGCTTCCAAGATCTATATGAAATCGATCGCTCCTCCTGTATCAAAACACACCCAAGACCTTGCAAAGAATCATCTGTGTAAACAAGATACTCAATCCCGCTCTGTGGAGTAGACAAAATAGGTACAAGAGTTAACTTGCGCTTTAGCTCATCAAAAGCTTTCTAACAGTGTTCATCCCACATGAACCATACACCATTTTTAGTCAGATGAGCGAGTGGTCCCGCTATCTTCGAGAACCCCTGAATGAACCTACGATAATATCCTGCCAATCCGAGAAAACTCTGAATCTCGGCAGATGAAGTAAGTTGTCCCCACTCAACCACTACTGAAACCTTAGCTGGATCTATCGCTATTCTCCTTTCTGACACCACATGACCCAGAATACTTCCCGCTGCCAAAATTCACACTTCTCGAACTTGGCATATAACTGATGCTCACAAAGCGTCTGCAAGACTATGCGAAGATGTCTAGCATGATTGTCCTCTGACTTTGAATAAATCAAAATGTCATCTTTAAAGACAATGACAAATTAATCTAAGTAAGCCCTAAAGACTCTGTTCATTAAGTCCACGAAAACTGCTGGTGCGTTAGTTAGTCCGAAAGGCATGACATGAAACTCATAAGACCCATATCTAGTGAGGAACGTTGTCCTCGGAACATCTAGCTCCCTAAACCAAAGTTGATGATATCTAGAACGCAGATCAATCTTAGAGAAGTATGTGGCTCCCTTCAACTGATTAAAAAGATCATCAATCCTGGGCAAAGGGTACTTGTTACGAATAGTAACCTTGTTCAACTCCCTGTAATCTATACACAGGCGAAGTGAAACATCCTTCTTCTTCACAAACAGAACTAGTGCTCTCTAGGGTGAAGTACTCCTACGAATAAAGCCCTGGCTGAGTAATTGCTGAATCTAATCCCTTAACTCTTGCATCTCCACTAGTAAGGTGCCCTAACAATAGGTGTAGTTCCTGGAGTCAAGTCAATCATAAAGTCTATCTCTTGACTAGGTGGCAATCCTAGAATCTCCTAAAATACATCCGAAAAATCCTGTACAATTGGTGTGCTATCCAATGATACAATAGTCCCTTCCTCCGTTTTCTCCTCCATATGAAACAAATATATGATAGTACCCTCGTTAGAACATGGCATAGTAACGACATACATATCCTGACCAGGTATGGTGAAAACAACAGACCTATCATAATAATTAACTTGGGCATGGTAGTGTGATAACCAATCCATCCCAAGTATCACATCATAAATGTGCATGTCTAGGACCAATATATTAGCTAGAAATCTAAGTCTACCAATATCTAGTGTCTCAGGCCCATCACTCTCATGTAAAATAGCAGTATTGCCTGACGATGTCGAAATACCCTGGGGTCTATTGCATACTCGCATCGTCATCTCAGATAAAGTAACAAAAAATCTAGCTACAAATGAGTGTGTAGCACCTATATCAAATAAAACACGGCCTTTTGAACCATAAATAAGAAACATACCCTCAACAGCCTTAGGTGCCTGAACTTCCTGTGGCATGGGGTTGTACACCCTGCCATAATGCAATGGTTGTGGTGCCTATCCCTGATGCTGTGGTAGTGCTGGTAAAGCTGGATATGTCTGTCCCTGAATATGTGGAATCTGTGGAGTGGGTAAAGGTACTGGCGCCCTCTGCCCCTGCTGCATATGTTGTCCCTATCCCTATCCTGCTTTAGGACACTGCTTGAAAGTATGACCATACTCTCCATCAGTGTAGCCACTACCTAGAAAGTACCAAATGGCCTCCTCTGTCGGTTAGCCTGTGGCTGACCCTGTCCTGCCTGTGGTCCCCCATTATACTGCCTCTGAATAGGTGCCCCATCCCTGTGAGCATCAGAACCACCCTTGTGCTTCTTCCAAGACTTTTTTCCCTATAATCTGCCCTTGTTATTCTGTTGGTATCCATTGCCATTCCTTTTCTCAGCTGACCGATTAGCAGAGTCTCTGTCACTCCGCTTCTCACCCCGTGCTTGTCTGAAGTCCACGGTCAACTGATACTGCTATAGAGCGGCATCCACCACCTGAGCATAAGTAGTGTAGGCTAGACTACCTGTAATAGCTCGCTTCATAGACCACATCAGTCCCTTAACAAAACTATTACACTTCTTCTCTTTTGTATCCACCTCTTTTGGAGCAAAAAGAGATAAGCGCATGAACTGCTGCTCATATTCTGCCACTGTCATGTTTCCCTGATCCAGATTGAGGAACTATATCTTCATAACTGCCCTGACTGCATAAGGAAAGTACTTCTCATCAAAGCGAGCACTGAACTGATTATAAGTCAATGAGATCCTCTCTTCTGCGGTGGTAACTGACTCCAACCACTATAGTGCATCTCCAACTAACTTGAAGGTAGCAAACATCTGCTTCTAAACCTCCGTGTACTGCACTAGACGAAGATGTCGCTCAATATCCTGTTTCCACTGGTGATCTGCTTTCACATCGGTGGAGCCTGAGAACTCAGGTCTTTGTGAAAGAACTCTTAGCCTTTTTCCAAGTATCAATCTAAACCACTGGTGCTGGTATTTGTGCCTGCTGAACCTATAGCTGATTCCAGAGTGTAGCTGTTACCCCTGCTTTTATAGTCCGAGCAATGAGGTCAATTGTATGAGGAGGATACTCTGGATCTCCTTGATCCTGAACCTGCTGAACCTCCTCATGCTCTTCTTGAAACTGACCATCATCATCCTGAAACCCAGGCATTTGATGTTCTTCTTCCATTAGCTAACGCTATAGGCGTTCTTGCTGCCTACATGCCACTCTCCTTTGCCTCCTATTTCCTTGCATGTTTAATCCTCTTCTAGCATTAACCATCTGTTAACATGGAAAGACAGACATCAGAATGATTTAAACCGAACCGTAAAGGAATACAACGAATCCTAATCTTAAGCTCTAATCAAGAGAAAACGCTACGCGGAAGTCTTACACGATATAACCCTAGAGACACTTGAACCTGGAGTGCTCTGATACCAACTGTGATACCCCTCGACTCCGAGACATGAGTTGATCAGGTCCAAGCCCAAACCCGGGGGAATATTAAACAATTAATATTTAAATGAACATAGATTTCAAAATGAAATAAGAAATAAATAATTAAAAGCTGAAAGAATTCTAAAATATAATCCTTTAAAATTAAATACTTAAAATCCAATAATTCTAAAACCACTAGAGATAAATATGAATAATAATCTACTAAACCAAAACATCCAAGACAATAACACGGGAATCCATCCAGTGGACCCCTAATAAAATCCCAAACTGAAACGAAAATAACTAAAAGAAATCCAGTTCTAAATTATGAAGAGAGATCCTATGTCATTGGAAGAATGCGTGACCGTCTCTGCTCAATATAAACAAACTCTAAGCCTAGAATTGACGAACACATGAACAAAATAGAAGTGGGTCAGGCCCACGAATAAGTTCTATCCTACTATAATCTAAATAGAGACTTGATATGCATGTACATCCCAAACAACTCAATAGTAGCTATATAATCTGTACATATGTATATATTGTAATGACCTGGTCATTTCCTTCCTTTCCTTTTTCCTCAAATTTTACGGATAAATTTTTTTTGTTATCTTTTCTCTTCTGTGTTTGGTTTCTCGTCACTTAGTGTCATCTCAAGTGCTCAAAAATGATTTCTGAGACTCTTTCCCCTGGATTGACAACTTCCTTTAAGGACCGAGTCATTTTTACATTTTTCGTTTTTCGACACTATTCACTTTTCGTACTTTTCCCTATTTTATCTTTTCCCCCGTTTGTCACTTTTTTTGCACAACCTCACTTTTTGTGCTCGGAGTGAGTTTTTGACTTCATGTATCTTCATTCCAAGTGGTTTCCACGAAATACGTATCTTTACTTTTGTAGAAAAGTACTCTGATTGCTCCCGGTGTCCATAGGGGCATGGATGTACAGTTCTTCTGAATCTTTTTCTTTTCTTGGGGTGTTTTATTTCAGGGGTTTTTAAGAAAATATTTTTAGAAGATATTTTCATTCTGGGTCATTAGTGCAGTTAACCCTTTTTGGAGGGGCCATTGTGCAATTAACGTAAGTTATTGCAAAATACCTTGTTTTGAGCCTGGATCCTCGTAGGGGATTCATTTTTACATTTTGTTTCCTTCTAGTCATTTTTTCTTTTCCAGTTTCAGGGTTTCTGACTCCGATTGCCGCCGAACTTGTTCGAGGCATATCTCTCTGCTCAGAACTCGGTTTTCAACACTGTTTCTTCTATTATTCATATTTTCTTATTTCAGTTCTTTTTCATTCACAGTTTTTGTTGTTTGAGTGCGTCTACTTAAAGTCCACTTTTTCGTACCTGGCAGGGCACTTTTTGATATTTCTATAAATAGGTTGCCCTAATTTAAAAAGTTAACTTTTCAGCCTTTTTCTCCACTTCATGGCTGGCAGCCATGGCAGCCCAAGGGGCTGCCACCTTTCTTTCTTCTTCTCCACTTGCATGCCTTTGTAAAAAGTCTTCTGCCTTAACGTTTATTGTAGGCCTCGTCATGCTATACCTTTCCCCATTATTAGAACCCATTTCTGACTGTTTTGTGAGTTCGAGTTTGAAATCAAGTTGTGATTTTCATGGGGCTTCCTTGGGATTCTTGTTCACCGTGTTGTCCTTGACAAAACCCTGAAGTATCGTCGAATTTGGAGTACTTTTCTTTCGGTGGGAATTTGAGATTTTCATCTCAAATTGAGGTAGGGGATGTTATAGGTTTATATTTTTGTTGCCTTGCATGCTATTAATGCTTATACAACTTGTATGCATGCTTTTATTCATAATTTAGAATTTAATTAATTTTTATATTTAAGATTTAATTCACATGATGATATTCAACTTAGAATTAAATTGTGGCATGCTAGTAAATTAGGCTTTAGTATGTTTGTTAACATATATTAAAATTGGAGTATTTGATAAAGTTAATAATTTTCTTTGGTGAAAGTTTAATTCTCATGGCCGTACTTTGCATGGAAATAACTTGTGATATGCTTTTAAATTAAGTCTTGGCATGTTCTTTAACATACCTTAATTTGAAAGCATTTGGATGAGTATATTTAATGGTTCCATTGGCTTAATTGAGTTTTTAACTTGATATTTGTGATAAGCATGACTTGTATACTAGCATATATTAATTTGGAACCATTTGGTGTTGTTTTAGAAGTTAGAGATTTAATTATCATGATTTAATTAAATTCTACCTTATTGTTCCATGGCCTAATTAAGTTTTTGAATGGATACATGAAATGACCATGCTATGTTGTTTAACATGTGTTAATTAGAGATCATTTGATTGAGATTTGAAACCTAAAAAAATTAATTGGTTTATTTGATTAATTTCCATTTCTATTGTATTATTGATTTAATCATGAGTTTGATATTGGTAGTATGTTTAAAGCATGATTTTAGACTTGTATTTGATTCTTCAGTTTATGTTTTCAATATTGAATTATATTGTTATAGCATGTAACGAATCACACACTGAAGATTCGACATGTGATATTATTATAGCGTGTAACGAATCGCGCTATGAAGATTTGACATTTGTCATCCTATAGTTATGGATTTAGAGCATGAGTTGTGTGGTTACAACCTACTTGTGCATGGAATGTAATTTTATGCTTTATATATATTTCGTATACAAGTTGTTAACTTATTTTTTTTGAGTCACTTGGGACATTGTTACAGAGACATGGCTAGAGTTTGGCTCTAGTGCGGGAGGTATGAGTTCCCCCCATTTATAGTGCGCACTTAGGGTGGTATTCGCAGCGAGTTAATGCCCGGAATAACCATAGGTCTTGGCTTTATCCAGGATTTGATGTCCAAGTCTTCCACTACTTGATTTCGCATTCAATTCCAAATTGGTAACCAATGTTTAATTGTGACTTGTGGTTTTGGTTATTGGCAATTTAATGTTGTTAAGTACATTCAGGCATTCTAATTTATAATGAATCATTGCAGGTTTTGATGTTATTAAGTACATTCAGGCATTATGATTTCTAATGAATCATTGTAGGTTTTTGATGTTGTTAAGTATATCTATGCTACATTGTTCAAATGTAACTTAGGAATGATCTTATAGATTCATTTGGAACATAGACGTTAGGTGGCATGACCCACTTTAATTGTTTTCGTGCTTTAGATTTCAAGTTAATGATTTTGAGAATCTATATCTTGTTGCTTGGTATAATATGTTTTTATATTGATGAAATTGTATGAATGATGTGATTTATGCTAGAAATGATCTAGGGTAGCTTAAAATACTCCCTGAGTCTCATCTTGACATAGACGTTAGGTGGCATGAGCCCCTTTGACATGTTTCACCTTAAGGTGATAAAATTGTAAAATGCTAGGTCGATGCATGCTCATTTCCTACGAGTAACTTTATGTTACTCACCCACATAGTGGGGACATTTTTCAGGTACAAAAATCAAGATTCTCGTTTTGCTTGGACGATTTGTGGACTTGAAGGTTCCATTTTGTAAAGGTTGGCTTAAAAAGCCATTTGTAGCCTTATTTGTCAAATGTGTATATTTGATTCTAAACTTGTAATGTGTGCCTAAGCAAACTTTTTGATTCTCATTTTATGTATATGATATGAGGCTAAGGGCCAAACCATATTTGAAATTCATGTATATTCATAAATGTTGAAAATTGCCTTAATGGGAATATTATGAAAACTATGCATTTTAATATGTCAGTCATGCACTAGAGTGTGCACTGGGTATGAAATTCATTATATAGCATTCATTTAATATGTATGAGGTATGGCCAAGGGCCAATCACCATTTTGTTTTCATTTTTGCATTTTAGTTTTATACTTTGCATTTTGAGCTAAAATAGTAAAATTCGAGCCTTTAAAGGTTCATTTCCAAAATGGGTGATGCAAAGTGTGCACGAGCACATTCATTAAGACCTACTTAATATGCATGAAGTGTGGCCAAGAGCCAAACGGTAATTTGAAATCATTTGTTAATTTTAGTTTTTAAATTTCCCATTTTTTGTTCATTTTTGCCTTTTTGGCCGGGGGGGGGGGTCAAATTTTGCATCGGCAATATTTTTAAGCCGTGGATTATTGTAGCACATCCTAATAGGTAAGTTACATTTGCATGCATGATCGTTTTCAAGAAAAACCTCATCCTTGGTGATTTGAGCCTCCTATGGACTCATTTTATTTTTATTGCATAATATGATTTTAGGGCATTTTTGGGTTTTTCTTCAAGAAATAAATTCTGGTCTTTACATGGTCACCTAGAAAACGTGATTTTAGGGGGGGTTTCTTCTTCATGTTTTTCCAGAAAATGTCATCTTGGTACCAAAAATCTCTCGTAAAGTTCAGCTTTCAGTTTGTATTTTTGCAGCTTTTCAACCCCCATGACCTGATTTCATGGAGGGGCGTTTTGGGCATTTTATAGTGAGTTTTTTTCATTTTCTTCCATATTGTTGGGTAGAAAATTTGATTTCAGGAAGGGTTTCTTTTTTGTGTTTTTCCAGAAAAATTCGTTTTATAGCCCGTTTCTGCTCTCAGATCAGGACAGTTACTGTAGCAACTTTTGCCCTCTTGTCCAGTTTTGATCTAGGGGCATTTTGGGGATTTTTTTAGTGTGTTTTTTTTTTGTTTCCTTCCTAGTAGTTGGGTTGAAAACTCGATTTTAGGGGGGTTTCTACTTCGTGTTTTTTCCAGAAAATGTCATCTCGGACCCGCGTCAAATCTGATTTCCTGTGCGCATCTGCACTATTTGAAAAAGTTTGTTGTAAGGGCATTTTGGGAATTTCACATCAAAAATAAAATTTTCTTTTGACATGGTCAGCTTGGAAAAATTATTTTGAGGGGGGTTCTTTTTCGTGTTTTTCCAGAAAACGTCATTTAATACCTCAAAATAGCACACAAATTTCAGCATTTTGCCCAAGTTTACTATTCATGGCCGCGGCGACGTCAAAACTTTGTTTTGACTTTTCTCTTCCATCCGAATTCCGAATCAAGTGATTATTGAGTCTAACTTTGATTAATTTTTTGTTGTCTTCCCAGCGGTGTGCTCAGTGGCACCTAAGTTCATATTTTTAGAAAATTACCATTTTGCCCCTAGGGGTTTATTTGTCATATTTTTCGATCTTTTGCCTCCGCATCAGTTCTCATTGAGTTCCACGACCTCATGGAAGGTCACTTTGACTTCTTAAAGTCTTGTTTTCTGTTTTCGCTTCCGCATTCGGATCCGTTATCGGGTCAATCTTCGGTTCATCACAAGACACATTGGCTTGAAAAACCAGGGCCGTCACAGGTGGTATCAGAGCTCCTAGGCTTGAATACCTTGGACGACGGGTTTTGGGTGCATTTCATGCTTTTTTTTATTTTCCTTGATATGTTCACATGCTTTTTGATAACATGTTTACGTATTTCTTGATAACATACTCAGTATTATGACATGTCTCTATGCTTGTATACCTAAGTGGTTAAAAACATCTTTGTTTGACATGTATGCTTATTTGCTTAAGTATTTAGCCCTTTAAACTACTTTCTTTAATTGCTTTAGCGTAACTATATGTTGCATACATTGATGTGCTACTTATTTGATACATTCATAGTGTGAGTTGTATTCAATCATAATAACTCATGTCATTATTGATCTCGTTTCTTTTTTACCCATATAGCGTCACAGTTTTGACTCACGAAGAGTCTTCTCATTAGGGCTCATGTGAATGTAATGTTGTAGTCTCCGTCTGGCGAGATGAAACATAGGCCATAGAGGCACCGTTTCGTCTCATTTTCTTTTGTCTTTTTGTGATGTAATCATGGTGGTGTTAGAGGTGTTGGTGTCATCTCTTAGGACTTCATAGTGGTCTTGACGTCATTGATGTCATGGAGGTCTTTGTTTCTAGTGTCATGAGACGAGGAGTCAGGACTGACACGAATCCTTCCTTAGGGAGTTGGGAAGTTGCCTTGTGAGCCTCAGGGCGATGGTTTTGGGATTTAGATAGGTGTGTTCGCTTAGAATCTTTCTTGTGTTGCCTTGGTTAGCTCTTACGAGCTACGGTTGGGATATGAGTGGTTTTGTGTAATTAATTGCACAAGCATAATTAATTGCTCTCCCTGGTCCTTGGAGACTTAGGGCATTATACTAGGGTTCTGGTAGAATCCTATAGAGTTCCAATAGAGCTCATTGGCATCTTGGTTTGGGGGATGGTTCCTTTACTCGTAATGAGAGATTGGACTCATCCAGGTTTTGTGTTGCATTTTTGTGTGCTGTCTTTTGAGAGGCATTCTATTCATTTCTGTTGATTTTATAAACTTGCCATTTGTATGATCACTTTTAGATGTTTATGAGCTCCATTATTTTCGGGCATACCTTAGAAACATGTTTAGGATTTATAACTATGTGGTAGTCCGTGTGCGGATGTATATGATACGTTGCTTATACTGTATCTACTTACCATGTTTGTGCCGTTGGTGGTGCATAGCGCGTCGCTATTTATTTATCCTCTATGTGATAGATGGTTTATTTGGTTTACCTTATGTGTACTGTACTTAGTACTATGATATTATTTGATTTATGTCATTTAAATTTTGCGAGCATATTCTATGTGAGTATTTGGTTTATACTGTTTTATCTTTCCTGCGTTTATGTTGGGGTTTTGTGACCTTGGATGCCGGGATTGTCATGAGCGAACTACATAGTAGACTTGTGTTTTGAGGTTTTAGTTGCCCATGATAGGGATTTTGACCCAATGTTTTGTCTTCTGTATGTAACCTTACGATAGGTCTACTTCAGATCTGTGCTTAGGGTTTTTGTTTTGTGGGTCCAATCCATTGGCTTGAGGGCACAGACTCTTCAGGCTGTGGATTCGAGACTGGTGTTGTTGTTGTTGCATTTTAAAATGCAGGGGTCGTCAGTTACGCCAACGTTAGGGATTTAAGGCCTTAAACGTAATGGTGCCAGTGACATTATTATTAGAGTTTTGGGATTAGCTACCCCAACTCTCGCGGATGCTTGGTTCCTGTAGTGCTTTTGGTAATGATCATTCTCGACATTGATGTCATTTGTATCGAAAAGTTTATTTCTGAGTTGATTTGTTGAGGGTATGTTATGAACTAGTGCCTTATACTGTCATGCTACCTTACTGATGAGTAGATGTGGGCGGGTTCTGGTTATTGTTCATACTACTATATCATTCCTAGCCATCTTTCATAATTTGACTTGTCGTTGTCTTGGGATTCTCTCAGTGATTGACTTTGAGTTGATATGCCGATTCGTTTAGGAAGTGTCACTTAGTTCTTGATTTTCGTGTCCCTTAGGATGACCTTCAGGCTTTTGGAGTTATCCTTTAGCACCTTATGGTTTGTCCTTTGGTTTGATCTTGTTCGATTCTCTTTTGTCTAGTCCTGAATTCGAGGACGAAATCCCTTTAAGGAGGGTAGGTTGTAATGACCCGGTCATTTCCTTCCTTTTTTTTTTCCTCAAATTTTACAGATAAAATTTTATTCGTTATCTTTTCTATTCTATGTTTGGTTTCTCATCACTTAGTGTCGTCTTGAGTGCTCGAAAATAGTTTCTGAGACTCTTTCCCATGGATTGACAACTTCCTTTAAGGACCGAGTCATTTCCACATTTTTCGTTTTTTGACACTATTCACTTTTTGTCCTTTTCCCTATTTTGTCTTTTCCCCATTTATCACTTTTTTTGCACAACCTCACTTTTGGTGCTTGAAATTATTTTTTGACTTCACGTATCTTCATTCTAAGTGGTTTCCACGAAATACGTATCTTTACTTTTGTAGAAAAGTACTCTGCTTGCTCCCGGTGTCCATAGGGGCATGGATGCATAGTTCTTCAAAATCTTTTTCATTTCTTGGGGTGTTTTTCATAAATATTTTTTGAAGATATTTTATTTCAGGGATTTTTAAGAAAATATTTTTGAAAAATATTTTCATTCTGGGTCATTAGTGCAGTTAACCCTTTTTGGAGGGGCCATTGTGCAATTAACGAAAGTTATTGCAAAATGCCTTGTTTTGAGCCCGGATCCTCGTAAGGGATTCATTTTCACATTTCATTGAGTTATGAATGCTTAGAATTTCCTTCTGGTCATTTTTTTTTCCAGTCGGTTGCCGCCGAACTTGTTCGGGGCATATCTCTCTGCTCGGAACTCAGTTTTCGATGCCGTTTCTTCTGTTATTCATATTTTCTCTTTTAGTTCTTTTTCTTTCATGGAGTTTTCCGTTTGAGCACGTCTGCTCAAATTCCACTTTTCTGGACCTAGCAGGGCCCTTTCGGGGCACTTTTTGAGATTTCTATAAATAGGTTACCCAATTTAAAAAGTTGACTTTTCAGCCTTCTTCTCCACTTCATGGCTGGCAACCATGGCAACCCAAGGGGCTGCCACCTTTCTTTCTTCTTCTCCCCTTGCATGCCTTTGTAAAAAGTCTTCTGCCTTAACATTTATCGAAGGCCTCATCGTGCTCTACCTTTCCCCCTTATTAGAACCTATTTCTGACAATTTTGTGAGTTCGGGTTTGAAATCAAGTTGTGAGTTCCGGTTGGCTTGAAAAGCCATTTGTAGCCTTATTTGTCAAATGTGTATAGTTGATTCTAAACTTGTAACGTGTGCCTAAGCACACTTTTTGATTCTCATTTTATGTATATGATATGAGGCAAAGGGCCAAATCATATTTGAAATTCATGTATATTCATAAATGTTGAAAATTGTCTTAATGGGAATATTATGAAAACTATGCATTTTAATATGTCATTTATGCACCGGAGTGTGCATTGGGTATGAAATTCATTATCTAGCATTCATTTAATATGTATGAGGTGTGGCCAAGGGTCAATCACCATTTTGTTTTCATTTTTGCATTTTAGTTTCATACTTTGCATTTTGAGCTAAAATAGTAAAATTCGAGCCTTTAAGGGTTCATTTCCAAATCGGGTCATGTAAAGTGTTCACGAGCACATTCATTAGGACCTACTTAATATGCAAGAAGTGTGGCCAAGGGCTAAACGGTAATTTGAAATCATTTGTTAATTTTAGTTTTCAAATTTTCCATTTCTAGTTCATTTTTTGCCTTTTTGGCCTTGGGGGGGTCAAATTTTGCATCGGCAATATTTTTAAGCCGTGGACTATTGTAACATGTCCTAATGTGTAAGTTACGTTTGTGTGCATGATAGTTTTCAAGAAAAACCTCATCCTTGGTGATTTGAGCCTCCTTGGGACTCATTTATATTTTTATTGCATAATCTAATTTTAGGGTATTTTGGGGTTTTCCTTCAAGAAATAAATTCCGGTCTTTACATGGTCACTTAGAAAACGTGATTTTAGGGGGGGTTTCTTCTTCATGTTTTTCCATAAAATGTCATCTTGGTACCGAAAATCTCTCGCAAAGTTCAGCTTTCAGTTTGTATTTTTGCTGCTTTTTAACCCCTATGACCTGATTTCATGGCGGGGCGTTTTGGGCATTTTACAATGAGTTTTTTTTCATTTTCTTTCACATTTTCAGGTAGAAAATTTGATTTCGGGAGGGGTTTTTTTCGTGTTTTTCCAGAAATATTCGTTTGATAGCCCGTTTTTGCTCTCAGATCTGGGAAGTTACTGTAGCAACTTTTGTCCTCTTGGCCAGTTCTAATCTAGGGGCATTTTAGGGATTTTTTTGTGTATTTTTCTTTTGTTTCCTTTCATGTAGTCGGGTAGAAAACTCAATTTTAGGGGGGGTTTCTTCTTCATATTTTTCCAGAAAATGTCATCTCGGACCCGAAAACCCCACGTCAAATCTGATTTCCTGTGCGCATCTGCACTATTTGAAAAAGTCAGTTGTAAGGGCATTTTGGGAATTTCACATCAAAAATAAAATTTTCTTTTGACATAGTTAGCTTGGAAAAATTATTTTGAGGAGGGTTTTTTCTTCATGTTTTTCCAGAAAACGCCATTTAGTGCCTCAAAACGGTACACGAATTTCAAAATTTTGCCCAGGTTACTATTCACAGTCGCGGCGACGTCAAAACTTTGTTTTGACTTTTCTCTTCCATCCGGATTCAAGTGATTCTTGAGTTTAACTTGATTAATTTTTTATTGTCTTCTTAGCAGTGTGCTCGGTGGTACCTGAGTGCATTTTTTAGAAAATTACCATTTTGCCCCTTAGGGCTTATTTGTCATATTTTTCGATCTTTTGCTTACGCATCAGTTCTCATTGAGTTCCATGACCATATGGAATGTCACTTTGACTTCTTAGAGTCCTGTTTTCTATTTTCACTTTCGTATTCGGATCCGTTATCGGATCAATCTTCGGTTCATCACAGGACGCTTTGGCTTGAAAAACTAGGGTCGTCACATATATCCACACTATGGAACTCTCACTGGACTATGAAGAGGGTCTCAACCTGAATAGAAGGCAACATGCAAAACGCACCTGAATGGGCATGAGTACCTAAGCCTAACAGGGTATACCTCAACCTATCATATCTAGCTATCCATCAAACTACATATACGCTCCCTAACAGTTGACTCTGAGACTCAAGCTCATATCGCGGTACCATAAATATATATTTAAAGTCCTATCCTATCCATCCATAAGAAATTCATTTAGCCGTTCAACTTATTCAGCTACACTGACTTACATATAAGTATGATTTTATTTTTATAATCCGTTCCCTTATTCAAGTATAGGTAGGACTTAGCGTTCCGAGCTAATCCATCCCTAATATGCTACCGTCCCATTTCGGTGCATAAAATCCATACATCCAGTAGTTGATAATACAAATAATAAATGTAACTAACAACTAATCCATATATTTAACAATCGATAATTAAATATTAAATATAAACATCATTTGTTCCATGCTAAGCATGATAAAATTTTGTAAATTAACAGGCTTATTTGATACTACTCCGCTAAGTCCAATAATTGCTAATACAGATCATACATGTAAAACAATTAATTCTAAGTACGCATAATAGAATATTTATTCCTGGAATTGTGTTAGGCATGTAAAGAACACGAGTCAAAAGGAGAGAGTTAAGAATAGAACTTGCCTATGAGATTTCGGTTCAAAACCTCAACGTCGTCTTCCTAAGTGTTTCCGACGAGTTCCAATTATGTAAACCTTCCTCTGTTCTCTTCTCTGCCTCCACTATCGTGCATAAGGTTCTAAAACCCTAGGTAGACTTAATACATATATTTATAGGCAAAACTAAACCTAGTCCAATTATATTAAGAAATGGAGAACTAAGTCGTCTAACCCTAAATTCATAAAAGAAAACCCTAAACTATACGACATATAATTAGTCCACTTAAGCATATATGTAACTAAAATAAATTAATCAAAGAAACAATTAAATAAAACAATTAACAATTAATTAAAAGAAATAAACAATTAATTAAAACAAATAAAAAATTATCAATTAATTAAAAGAAATAAATAATTAAACAATTAACACAAAGAAAACAACCAATTAACAATTAAGCAAATAAACAAATAATCAACTAAAAACGCTAAGAACAAGAAAACAATAATAAAAAATGCCGAGACTATCCTTTTTAATATGAGGGGTATTACAATATACTACACTCCGAAATGATGAGAACAATGTTTTAGGAAGATTGAGAGGTAGTGAGAACACATTGGGAGAGATTTGAAAGTTTTTGAGGAAGATTTTACATTCTGTCCATTTAAAACTGGTTCCCAAAAGGACTGAACAGGTTCAAGATCAGCAGAGTTGAAAAATTCAAGACTGGCCATCTTGAACCAGTTCCTAAAAGTACTGAACAGGTTTAAGAGTCAAAAAAAGCCTTCGAAATTGTTTATGGCCTTCTTGAACCGGTTCCCACTTTCTTGAACTGGTTCAAGACTCCTGAAAGGTTATGGAAACTTATTTGATTCCTTTTTGTACTAGACTTCTTTCCAAGTCCTATGCACGAAATTTATCATATTTTCTGAGGGATTAGGACTTTCTAAACTCTATATAAACCTTGTCATACACATTGGTTTATTCTTGGCTTTAGGGATCATCAATTATATATTTTGAGAAAGCCTTTTAGAGAGAGAAAATTTAAAAAATTAAATTTGATTATTCTGAATTTATTTTTGAGAGCACACATATATATTCATGATTTATTTTGTTATGTTGTTCTCTATCTCATCAAAATTAGATCTATATTGAAGATTCAGATATTCCAGATGAAAAACAGGATTTAATTCTTCTACAATCGAGTTCAGATCTTGAAGAACAGAAGTAAAAGCGATCACACTTTGAAAGGGTTGGAGCATTTGTGGAGTGTTGTCTGATCCACCTACTACTCTCCTACAAATATCAAGCATAAGTCTGAGGTCAAGTTGTTGTTGGACGGGGAGTCGCAAAGCCAGAGGATTGTCAGCAATTAGTGTTTGGTAGAACGATAGGGTGTAAGCCAGAGTCAAAGTTCGGTGTACTTTGTTTCAAACATAGTGGATCGGTTTACTTTGGACTGAATAGTCCATGAGGTTTTTCCCATGCAAATAGTTGACGTATTTTATCAACTGGGGTTTCCTCGCTAAAAATCCTGGTGCAATCTCTTTAAACTTTTACTTGCTTTACTTTACAGTATTTATATTTGTGATTGTGGATGTTTAAATTTATCATATACTTTAATCAATCATAAATTGAGCAAGTGGACTTAATAATCAGATCTAGGTCATTAAAGGAGTTAATCACAATTAAAATCAACTAACTGTTTTCGCACCCCGCATAACTTTCTTTTCACAGAGCAAATTGCAAGTACTCTTTCTCGTTAAGAGGAGGAGGAAGAGGCAAATGAATAAATGGCAAAAACTTCAATTTATATAGATGAGGATGAGAAGAATGACGAGGAAGAAGTAGCAAGTGAGCAATTTGAGGAATTGGTGAGTCCACCAATGGCTAATCCAATAGAGAACAACATGACTTATGAGGATTTTCCTTATTTTGATCATGATCTTATTCTGGCCTTTAATAATTTAGAGAGTAAGGAGATGTTGACCACTATAGAGGTAGAGGAGAGAAAGGATGAACTTGAAGAAAATCTTCCTTCTATTCTCTTCAAGGACCTTCTTGAGGAGTGCCTTTTGGAAATGTATGAAAATTGTGCTTTTGACATTGAAAGCTCTATAGATGAAGTGAACTCTCTAATGGACTTCGTGGCTATCTTAAAGGGTGAGAAGATGATGATTTTTTAGGAAGAGAAAAAGGATGAAGAAAGGGTATTTCTTAATATTCCAAATGAGTATTTGAAAGACATTATTGATTTTGTTTTCAAGACCATGTATAAAAGGAACGAAATCATCTCTTTCATTTCTTTTCAAGTTATTCTTTTGGAGGATGATTTCATTGTTGTAAGTGAGGCATTAAATGAGAAAATTGAAAAGAGGGTCAATGAGGATGTTTTATATCCCGTTTTTGATACTTTCGACTAGTCAGTCGAACCAACGTCTTGCTAGAGATGTTAAACACTATCATTCGTAGAGTTTTCAACTTTATTCCTCTCCCATTACTTTTTATTTTTCACTTCTTGCGGCGTTTAGATATGTTACATTGCGCTTCATTAAAGATTTCACGTATGTTAGGCATTGGAAAAAATTCTGCCTTAGGAAAAAGTGCCAAAAGTTCCAAAAATTTTCCAAAAATGTTTCTGTCGAGTGCTAGTTTGATCAATCATCTCTTTTCTCGATCAATCGACGCTTTCTCACGATCCTTCGAAACAGTTGTCAATCGATCCCTGAAATTGGCGATCAATCGCCAACCATGTCGGAAAATTAATAGCCTAGGGGCATCTTTCATAGAATTTACGATCGATCGAGCACTATTCATAAAAATAAAATAAAAAAAATTTCTTTATTTCCTTGCATTTTCATTCCTTGCATGTTTTTTTTTTTTTTTTTTTTTTTTTTTTTTTTTTTTTTTTTTTTTTTGTATGCATACTTGAAAAAAAAAAAAAAAAACAACAATCTTTCAAAATTGCCACACTGTCTTATTAGAGATGTTAAACTTAGCACCCACAAGACACATTATGTTTTTTATCTCCTGTATATTGTATGTTTACTTTCATTTCCATTTTCTTTATTTTTCTTTCATTTTGTTTCTTTACATGCTTTCATAAAAAATAAAAAATAAAATATTTCACCATCGTGCCCTTATGTGTAGTCATGTTACTTTCATGTTTATTCTAGAGGTTGATCTCATATCTCTCTTTCATCTTATGCTATATTGCCTTAGAATGCTTGTTTGTTTATTCTTATCCCATTTGACATTTGATGTGAGTTTGCTAATGTGATTATTCAAGTAGGTTATGGATTCCAAGTTTGGGGGTGCATTCTCTCCTAATGAATCATTACCGGGTTTCATGTCTTTGCCACCACAATATATTCTTTCCATCTTTTCCATTGTTCTCATTGCACATTGAGGACGTACAATGGGCGCTTTAAGTTTAGGGGTAAGGTGACTTTGTTGTATTCTATTTAAAGTTTTGATCTTTAAATGCATGATTGAGATTTGAGATCGATATTTGCGATGATTTTGATCTTTTGAGGATCATGATACTTAGAATTTAAAAATTGCTTGACTTGTGAGTTCAATACTCCTTGTATGCTTTTTGGATGTCATTTTGGGGCAAATTATTCAAAAGATTGATTTCATGCTTGCTTATGTGATCCACATCATCTTATTTGTGAGATTGTTTTGAGATTCATCTCTATAGTTCTACACTTGCACATATGCACGCTAACATTCATTTGTGGGGTACATGCTTAGTTGATCATTGCTTTGGTTATATCCCAATTGAGCTAGTAAACTTTGAAAACTTTCATTCTTGACAAGATAACCTTGCATGCTAATAACAAACCTTTCACCGAGTAACCAGGATTCTAGCCTTATCAAGCATTAAACTCTCGTATTTAAAAGTGAAGGGCCCACACAATAGTTCCAAGAAAAAAAAAAAAAAAAAAAAAAAAAAAAAAAAAAAAAAGAAGAAGAAAAAGAAATTTGCAAAAGCAAATAAAGTGAGCACTTCTCACCAACGGTGGAAGTAAGGAAATGACATGACGAGAGTTGTTTTGATTTGTAACCTAGTTGATTTGAGCTTGTAAGTCCTTAGGGGTGTTTTTACACCTAATGCCCTAAAGCCGTCCGATTTGAGAGTCATTGACCTAATGCTTGTTAAATGGATCTTTTAAAGAGCTTAAAAGATCACTATATTGCACCATACTCTTGTCTTTGATCCCATTAAAAAAAAAAAAAAAAAAAAAATGTGCAAAAGAAAAACAAAGAGAGCATGTAGGAAATAAATTAGAATAAAGAGGTTCGTTCTTTGTCTTGATGATTGGTACTTGATTTGTGCGCTAGTTTGAGACCGGTTGTGCCCATTTCAGTGATTTGCTAAGATAGGAACATATTTAATGCCGGTTCACTCAAAAGGATGCTATAGTTGATTTGATTTGCATGATTATTTTACTTGATGTGTGGATGACCATAATTGCTTACTTATTTTTGGAAGTTTGAAAATTGCTTAGAGATGGTTGAAAAATGGCATACTTAAAGTAATTTTCTTTCAATGCTTATTTGGAATGTTAGTGCCTCTTAAGTGAGAAAGAGCTTAATATTTATGGGTATGATTTCTGGAAACCCTCATGAGACTTCAATCGTCCATTAGGGGTAACCTAAGGGTTTAAAAGGCTTGTTACATATGATAATTGCAATCGTGTTCCTGTAACGACCCGGATTTCTCAACCCGGTGCGTTAGTGATGAACCGGAAGTTGACCCTATAACGGACCCGAAATGCGGAAGCGAAAGAAGCCAAATGACCTCAAGAGATGTACGTCATCCCTAAGGCCCCAAAATGACTCTCCATGAAGCCACGGAACTCAAATGAGCCAAGCAAATGAAGCAAGAATGCCTAACCCGAAAAGAGATGAACTAAGGGCAAAATGGTCATTTCTCACTGAAAAGGGTGCCACCGTGCACACCATTGGAAGGACAATGAAAAATGAACAAAATTAGACTCAAGAATCATCTGATTCTGAGTCCGGGCAGAAAAGATATGAAATTCCAACACCCGATGCGAAAGTTATGAAGTAATGACTTAACATTTTCCAATATTTTCATAATAAACTTTGAAAACAAAAGTGCATAGAAAACGAGATACATGTCATTGGCCTCCGGTCTCATCTCATACATATTAAATACATTGAAAAGAATGCACTTACGTACACTTTACATATACAAATCAACGAATACAAGTTTAAACAAATAGGGCTACAAAGAGGCATCTTATGCTAACACTTGCTTAAAATAAAAACATAGAAACTGTAAGCCATCCAAGGAGCAATGGAATCTTCAAATCCTGAGTCTTGTACCTGAAATATACCCCAGTATCGTAGGGATGAGTAACATAAAGCTACTCGTAGGAGATGAGCATGCATCGACCTAGCATTTTACAATTTTATCACCTTATAGTGAAACATGTTAAAGGGGCTCATGCCACCTAACGTCTATGTCAAGATGAGACCTTGGGAGAATCCTAAGCTACCTAGATCATTTATATCATAATCACATTGTTCATGCAATTTAAACAACATGGAAACATGTTATATAAGGCAACAAGATATAGATTCTCAAAGTCTTCAACTTGAAATCCAAAATACGAAAACAACAAGTGTGGGTCATGCCACCTAACATCTATGTTCAAAATGAATCTATAAGGTCATTCCTAAACTACATTTGAACATCAAAACACAAATTATGATATCGATGCAATTTAACCAATAATGGAACTTCCAATACAACGCATGAAGCATGCTTTCACAAAGCTACATCATAAGCTCAAAATAGGAAATCAAATAAGGAACAACAAGTTACGATATCATCTAGTTATCAACTTGAAATGAAATACGAAATCAAACAAAGTGGATACTCGGACGTCACGCCGGATCAGACCGACAACATAGTTACTTTAGAGTTACTAGCCCATGGGTAACCTCCCTATGTGCGCACTAGACTGTATAGAGGGACAATCCCCCGTACTAGAACTAAGTCCTAGCCGTAGCCAAACAACGACATCCCCAAGTTTCCAAAAACAACAAATTGTGCAACAACGTATATATATCAACATGTATATACAAGATATCAACTATTTACCAAGCACAATCCAAATTTTGGAAACTTATACAATACATGCTCAAAATTCACAACTACTATGGCATGTAAGATGTCAAATACAAAGTGTGCAATTCCTTACACATAGCAACAATATATTCAATAAGGTAAAACATATTCTCATGAATATAAAAGTAACAGCTATGTTATCAAATGTTCAAAAGTAATCAAGTGAACATACATCAAATCCAAATCCATGATTTAAATATAGAAACAATTTCCAAAATGCAATTAAATCCATGGAGTAATAAAGTAGAATTTAATTAAACATAAATAGTTAAATTCTCTAAATTTCAAGTTAATCCAAATAGCGTCAATTTAATATATATTGAAAGACATGTCATGGTCATCATATATATAACATTAAATGACAAGTTAAGTGATTAAAACACTTAAAACAAAATTAATCAAGCTAATTAATTAACTTCCTCTAGATTTTTAAACAATTCCAAATGCTCTCAATTTAATCTATGTTAGAAAACATGCTAAGGCCTATTTAAATACCACATTATAACTTGATTTAATGCTTGATACAACCATGTGAATTAAACTTTCACTAAAAATAAATATTAAATAAAAGTTGTAATTCTTAATCAAATGATCCAAATTTAATATATGTTAACCAACATATATAAGCATAATTTCCTAGCATGTTACAATTCAAATCAAAGTTATACATCATCATAAATTTTAAATCTTATACAAAGAAATAAAAATTACTAACTTTCTAGATTTGATACAAAGCATACATATATGTTGTATAATCATGGCAAACACACAATACAACACACAAACAATCCTAAAACATTCCCTACCTCAATTGGAATGAAAATTCCAATTACCACCGAAATGAAATCGCCCCAAATTTTCGGTCCGCAAAACAGATTTTTTCAGCTTGCTACCTTCAACTTGTAAAATTCATAAAAAATTCAATTCTAACCCAAATTGAATAAATCCAAAGCCCAATGAAATCTTAAATACTATAATTTGATAATATCAATTTAGTTTAGCAAAATATTTTCCCAATTGAAACAGTTTTCACCCACAACTTTGAAACAAATTCTGCCCAGAAAACACATTTTCAGCCTGTAGCTTCCAAATTTGAAAATTCATGAAAAATTCATTTGACATCCAAATTGGGCAAACCTAATTTATTTTGGAAGTAAACATATGAGAGTGTAAAACTGAAAATTTAAGCCATGATCCAATGTCAAAAGGTTAGTGAAATAAATCATCTAAAAATATGTTTTCCAGCTGTAATAAAAACATGGACAACAGATAGTTTTGAATTTTTAAAAACATTTAGAAATGCTCTAAAATCGTGAAAAAATTCTGAGTAGTGTAAAACCCATGGGGGAAGTTCCAGTAAAAATTTCTAGGCAATTAAATCACCACAGCTCCATATAAAAATTTATTTCCGGACCAAAAAGGAAAAGCTTCAGCAACTAGCTTGCAACTTCAAAAATTCATAACTAATTCATTTTAAATCCAAATTACATGAAAACAAAACTAAATGAAAGCTAATTGAGTATATTTTCATATTCTATATTTAATTTAACAAGATTAATTTCAAGTTAAAACAATTTAAGGGCAAAATACAAGTCCTTCTCTTCCATGCATGTAAAACACTCAATAATGACATAAAAATACTTCAAAATAATAGATCAATACCTCACTAGAGAATTGAATCTCTAGATACCAAAGCAAAACTAGGAGTTAGGCTAGATCCTTCAAGGGTTTTAAGGAGGTGGATGAGGGGAACAAAAAGTATTCCAAGTTCAAAGTTCTAAGGTGAGTGAAAGGGCACCAAAAATGAAGTCAAAGCTACTAGTCAAGCTTTTCTCCAATGGTGGCTTCCTTAGGGTTCTTGAGAGGAAAGTGATGAATGAATTAAAATGTGTAAACCCTAAGCTAAATTGGTGGGCTTCTCCACTCACTAGGTGCTCTTGCACTACCTCTCACACACACACTAATGCAAGACTAAAGGTGAGTTCTACACTTGTCATGAATCCAAGTAAGCTTCCAAGATTAAATATTAACCCTACACTTGTCAACCATCCATGCCAACAAGTGCATCAATCCTAGGACAACAAGTGGGTGAATCTCCACCCTCCATGTGTCATGAGATTAAGCCTCCAAGTGGTTCCACCAAAAAATCAACAAGTGGCACCATAGGAATGTGACACTTGTCACATTTTCCAAAAATTGCAAAAAGGTCCTTTTTAGAAATATCTTCCAATTTAATTTGTAAAATGGTCCCTAAGACAAAAAATAATTACTTTACTTAATTACCCAAAAACCCCTCAAGTTATGGATAATTGCAAAAAGTCTTATTTTCATAACTTTTACAAAGAAAGTAAACATTTAATATGCATTTCTATAAAAGTAAAAATGTAGATGTCATGGAATTTAAATATCATGAACGTATGCAAAACCGGAATCAAATCAGAGCACAAAAAATGAGGTTATGCAAGTAAAAGTGAAAAACGAGAAGAGGACAAAATAAGGAAAAGACGAAAAATGAATAGTGTCAAAAAACAAAAAAATGTGGAAATGACTCGGTCCTCAAAGGAAGTTGTCAATCCAAAGGAAAGAGTCTCAGAAACCATTTCCGAGCACTCTAGACGACATTAAGAGGCAGGAAATCGAACCCAAAAAGGAAAAGATAATGAAAAAAAAATTTATCCGCAAAATTTGAAGAAAAAGGGAAAAGGAAGAAAATAACCAGGTCATTACAGTTCCCTACGAAAGTGGCGTTATCCATTTATTGCTTTCTAGTTCATAGTTGTTTATTTCTTCATTTCTTTCTTTACTTAGTATTTCATTGCTAGAGAATAACAATATCTAAGTTTGGGGGTGTGATAAGTGCTCAAATGTTGCACATTTTAGCACCTAAGTCAGGGTATTTTAGTTCACTCATCTATCTTACTTTCCCATTTTAGTTCTAATTTGTGTTTTTGTCTATTTCAGAACAATAAGGTTCAAATGAACTAAAAATGGGTTATTAAAGCCTTTTTGGAGTCAAGCAAATGCATCAAGAAAATTCAAAAAAAGTTGTAAAAATTTACCCTGGAGCAGTTTCGATCGATCGAAGCTTCAACCACGATCAATCAAAAGTTGGCGATCCTTCGCAGCCACGTCAGCAAAGGGATAAGACTGCCACCTCATCCTTTGACCAAATTGGCAATCGATCGAAGACTTTTACGATCGATCGTAGTGCCATGTCAGCGTAAGCTCAGCAATCCGGATAAAACTAAACAAATATTTTCATGCCACGTCATTCTGGATTGATCGAAGCTATTCACGATCCATCGAGAATATGCTGGCAATGAGCTGTTTTATTCCCATGTTGGCCCAAACTTCACCTACCCTATGGCTGCGGGATTGAACCAATTAGAAGGCCATTTTTTGACTTGTTGCCTACTCAAAGGGACTTATAATTAAATAAAATTAAACCATTTGTTAGGGGTTCACATACACCTTTAAATAGTATTATTTTACATTGTAATTTTATATTCTCTCTCTAGAAAAGTTAGAGATTAGGGTTTTAGGAAAAGAAGAGAGTGGAGACACCAAGAACACACTTGAAGATCTACACACTCTCTCTGTAGAATTCATCAAAGAAGAAAAGGAAGAAGATAGAGCCATGTTTGGAGATAGCCGTTGAGGGTTCCATGACCACATCGACTTCTTCCATGATTGGCTAGGCTTCTCTTTGGGGTTTGGATGAACCCCAAGCTTGTAATCTAAACCCTTTCTCTTGACTTTTTGGGAAAATTATCTTTTGATTAGTGCTATAGCCTTGTGTATAAAATGAATCTTGGTTTATCTCTATGATTTCTATGGTTTAATTCTTCCTATTAATTCTCTAGATTAGTTGCATGTCTATGTGTAATTAATTGAGGATTATATATCTATGATTCATATGGTTTAATTCTTCCTATTGATTCTCCTTGTGATTACATGTTGTCTTATGTGCGATTATTTGGGAATTGATCTCTACACTAGATTCTCTATGTTGGTTGTATGTCTATGTGTGATTAATTATGGATCTAGTGATGGCTATACATGGTTTTCATTGAATGAATTTGTCAATTAATTTGATGGATTATTCTTATGCTTAATGGATTATTTTACAATTTAATTTATGTTTATAGGTAGGTAGATAATCTATGCTTGATTTGATATTCTATGGCTTATTGTTGCAAATTCCATAATTCTCTAAATTGATGTATGCTACAATTGTGACTAGTTTGATGGGTCATACTTAGAATTGATGGGTTGTTCTACACTTAATTTATTTATTGGTTAGGTAGACAATTCATACTTGAATTTGATAGTCCATGCTGAATATTGCAATTAGTAGTCGTATTTTGTTCACAAGAATGTTTTCCCCAATTAGTTAAAAGTGTCTGGTTTGGTGAATGAGTTTAGTGGTGATTCCAACACTCTAAGACCTCTCTTCTTACCATTCAAATCCCTATCTCAATTTAGTTTACTTTAATTGCATTTTAATTCCATTGCACCTTAGTTTAATCAATCAATCCCCCTTGCAATCTTGTGATCCACTAGAGTTGAAGTTAAATTCCAACTACGTGTTTAGTCCCTGCGGACAATCCCTACTCGTTATGCCTCATTAGTTGTAGTAGTGGTTTTATAAATGTAAATTTGACTAGAAAGGCTTCCGAAACCACAATCATATTTTGACCTTGCAAAGCGACCTCTCGCATTAAAAAGCACAATTTTTCTCATCAAAGGAAAAAGGAAGGGGGTCGGTCATGATGTTTCATTTGAATTAATCCAAAATCTAGAGATTGTCATGTATAGTGATTATTTTAATCTAGTGATTTTCTATCAGTAAGGATTCCTTGAATTGTGTATAAAGCATGCCTATAAATTGTTGGATAGTAAATGTTATGTTGATGTTTAGATGAAGACTTGAACTTGTTATGTAATAAAATTAGTGTATTTCATAAGTTGACATGCTTATTGTAGCTTAGGGAATTACATTGAAAACTTGTTGTGATACAGTTCTTGTCTGTGAATTTTAGTATTAGTGTACCACCATGACTTTAGGAGCATGGTGTCATCATTACATTGTCTTGAGGTTTAAGTTGTGTATGCATGACATACATAGCAAGTGTGAAGGATGGACGCCATCCGAAAGTTGAAATTAGTGGACAACGCATCCAGTGGGTGAAAGGTCCCATGGAACATTGGCCAATGGGGTGTGCAAGTGCCCCAATCTCGTTTTCATGTCCAGGGATTTGATTCTGGCATTGTTTTCGTTATGTTGTGTTGTGGAGTCACATGTGTGAGTTGCATCATAGTGGAGTCTATGTGTCAGCTACTTGGTAGTTCTTGGAGTGATGTATACTTGTTATCGTACTAGCTTTGTGGTAGTCCTTGTTACAAGTATACCTTTATTGTTTGATTTTGCTTTCATTTACAAGTTAACATTACTTTTGAAGTTGTAGTTTGTTGATTTTACTTGTTGTGAATGGCTTATACCATGTTTCAAATATAGCTTTAGGGTGTCCTTTAGCTTCCCTTTGAACATAGATGTTAAGTGGCATGAACCTTGTGGATTCAGTTTATATTGAACTTGCAAATTCATTAAAACTTTAAGTTATACGTATATGTTTTTCCTACGAGTAATGCTAGTTATTCACCCCGCTGATTGCGATTTTTTAGGTAAGGAGACGTTGTTTTGGGATGAACAACATCCTTAGGTTGGCTTAGTTATATTGATGTCTTTTTATGTAATTTTGCACATTTACCAATGTTAGCATGTTTAAGTTTCACTTTTGAAGTTGTAATGCTTAGCTTTGTTTTGACATGTCGTTTTTACTTTGGGATGTGTAACGTGTATCTAAGTACACTTTTCAAAACTCTTTTATATGTATGACATGTGGCCAAGGCCAAACATCTTTTAATTTGCAATTATGCTCTTTTGATTCCATGTTTTACTTTAAGGCAATTTTACAAATTTGGAGGCAGCGGGCCATTGTAGCACGTGTAAAAATGCATATTACATTTACATGTATGTTCACTTTGTACACAATATCACATTTGCATGAAATGGATGTTTCTAGACTTAAGTGTTTTCACTTTTATGCAAAATATGAGCATAAGGGCATTTTGTGTATTTCACTTGAATAAGGATTTCCTTTGACATGGTCACCTAGAAAATATGATTTTAGGGGGGGTTTCTTCACAACTTTTTTTCCCAAAAAAATCCATTTTGGGTTCAAAAATCACTCGCAGCCGTGGAATTTCTAGTGCAGTAGCCCTGTTTTGTAGTCTACGATGGATGGCAGATGGCTACGATGGATCACCCTGGGAGCAACCCTTTTTTTTGTTTTGTTTTGAAAACTTCGGGACATGATATCTTTATCGTCTGGACTCCGAATCAAGTGATTCTTGAGTCTAACTCTATTAATTTTTCATCGTCTTTCCAATGGTGTGCTCGGTAACACCCACATTTATTTTGAAAAGACCATTTTACCCCTAGGGTTGTAGTTACCCGTTTTTAAAACTTCGCTTCCGCATTTGGTTTATTTGAGTTCCGGGACTACATGGGAAGTCATTGTGGCGTCTTAGGGATGATGTACATCTCTAAAGATTTTGTTTCTTTCTTTTGCTTCCACAAATTCGGATCCGTTATCGGGTCAAATTTTGGGTTGTTACTGACGCACCGGGTTTGTAAAACTTAGAGTGTAACATCGCATCCCTGAACTTCGAAGCAGAACTACCAGATATATGTGAAAAAGGTAATAGCCTTTTCATGAGTATTCAAGGGCCAAATTTTGAAGGAACCTCGTCATTGCCTAAAAAATAACCGGATAATTTGAATTTAAAGATGAATAATCTTAGGTTGTAGGGTGTGCTTAAAAAGCTTAGGACTAAACTTGCTTATTTCTTCCCTTCACAAGGCATTGATCCAAGTTTGCAACCCTATGAGGGAAACGAGTTATGCATTGGAAATGTGGAGACCGTCCTCTTGACGGATCCAATTTATGAGGACCAATGAGATTCCCATCTCGTTGAGCTATCGACATTAAACTTAGCCATTCTTAGGAAGCATTGAGCTTCCTTACTTCTTTATCTGCTTTTCTCTTCTTCTAATTTTTTTTTTTTCAAAAATACGTAAATTTGCCTAAATTTAGCATTTTCGTAAAAGTGCTCTAAATCTTATTTTGTTAGTCATACTAGGTGTCTCGGGCATCAAATAGGCTCTGGTGAAAAAATCAAAATTTTTCAGGATCGTTGCGGGCTCCAAAGTCCAAAAATAAAATTCCAGAAAATAGGAAAATTGGCGTCCGGATGCCCTTCCTTGCGTCCGGAAGCAAATCCACCTAGGCTCAAATTGTTGTTGTTTTTTTTTTTTTTTTTTTCCTGAATAACAAATTGTTTTAAAAAACACAAAAAAAAATTGGTGTTTTTTTTTTTTTTTTTTTTTTTTTTTTCAAAAATCCAAAATTTTGATTTTTTCCGAAACATGTCTGTTTTTTATTCCGACTGTTCTGAGGGGTGTCCCAGTGTTAGTACATCATGTCCAAGTGGTCCTGTGAATTATAGATCCTGTTTCAGCCCCCAAATGGCCAGAACGAAAAACAGTCCCCAGCCTATTTTGCGTTCGTATGCCCATTGCCATCATATGTGTCACGTCTAGAACGTTCGGATGCCCCACCTTGTGTCCGGATGCATTTGTCCAGACTTGGGGCCCATTCACTTATCTCTATATATTTTTCCCCCAATTCATTATATTTTCCCCCCAATTTTAAATTAACTCACAACCCATTTCTTGTAATGGGACCAATAAAATTTTGACGTCTACGCGAAGGGAACCCAGAAGATAATCAATGTAAGCTGAACTTTGTTACAAGCAAAATCTGAAGGAAATTATATATAATACTTTATATTACAAAAATAATAGCATAGTACATATTATTCAGTAGTACTATCATTAGAACTAAGGCTAAGCTAGCTCTATATGAGGGCACCTAAGTATGAAAGTACTAAAACATGGTTTGTTAATGACGTAAGCAATAAACGTTCACAAGGAACATAGTTACCTTGAATCCACAAGGTGGTACCTTGAATTCATAAGGAAAAAAAAATTGCAGAGGAACCTAATGATATATTAATAATTGATTGAACTACTCTGCAGTACATGTATTTATAAATAAAAAACCCTAACAACATAAAGGAAATCCTTAAAACGTAAGGAAACTTGCAGCGTAAGAAAACTACTCAAAACAAACTTGCTCTGAAAATTATGTAAAAATAACGAAAGAAACCTAAAAACTAAAAACTGCTAAATACCAAAAAGGAAAGCAAATCAAATTCGTTTAGTCTTCTAACGAAAATCTTAAAATATTCAAAATTGGGAAAACGCAAATCATGAGCCTTAAACGATTGAATTTGGCCAAAAGGAGCCCTACCTTGGCAGCAAAGCTCCTGATAATTGTGACTTTGGTCGATTCTGATTAAACTGGGCCCTTTTCGGGTCAAAAATTGATTCATCGAAATGATCCGGTAAAAACTGATCAGCTCACCCGTTTGACCTTTTGACGGTCCAAACAAGTTCTAAAATCTTCAGCTATCTGTTCTGCATCGATTAATTAGCTAGAAATGCAAAGCACAACATCAAACAAATCTAGCTCCTACCCCCATAAGTATTAATTGTGACTAGGGAACCGTCGACATGACAACTAGTTACCTCATTAACTTCTCCCACCAGTTCACTACCAATGAACACTACTAGCATGTTATCATAATCGAGCCTCAACAAAGTCTTTTCCATTTCTCGGCCTCTAGGCCGGTAAGAGATTGTTTCACAACACATAAAATAAACGCCCTGGTCATTATTTTATAAATAAAATAAGTATCCTTACCATCACTTGATAGATTTTAAAATTTTCCTACCAATTATACTACGTTATTATTGTTAGCAAAGTTACATTGTAATATTTAAAATTTATTTAAAATGTATTATGAAGTATTTTAGAAGTATTAGATATACAGTTGAAGTATCTATTAGATATTGTTTACACCCTATTTTTCCACTTTCCAGTAAAAGATTACCCAAGTCGATTCTAATAGAAAGTTACTACGACGTTCCAGTGGAAAGTCTTAAGACACATGGCAACCTAGGATGTGAGAGGTTACAAGTGGTTACATGCAAAGACATGGGATACATGGCAGCCTAGGAAGCGAGCGGTTACAAGACGTTACATGTAAAGTCATAGGACACATGGCAACCTAGGAAGTGAGCGATTACAAGTGGTTATATGCAAAGTTATGGGACACATGGTAGCCTAGAAAGCTGGTCGGTCCAATGGAAAGGTACTACGACATTCCAGTGGAAAGTCTTGGGACACATGGCAGCCTAAGAAGTGAGTGGTTACAATTGGTTATATGCAAAGTCATGGGACACATGGCAGCCTAGAAAGCGAGTGGTTACAAGTAGTTACATGCAAAGTCATAGGACACATAGCAGCTTAAGAAGCTGGTCAGTCCAATGGAAAGGTACTACGACATTCGAATGGAAATTCTTAGGATACGTGGTAGCCAAGGAAACAAGCAGTTACAAGCGGTTGTATGCAAAGTTATGGGAGACATGGTAGCCTAGGAAGCAAGCGGTTACATACAAGCTACCATTATTAAATTCTATAAATAGGGTATGATATTGTAACTTAGAAGGCCTTCTCAACACCAAACACAACATTTTAATACAACTTTACTTTTCATTATAATGCACTTTCAATACGATTAGTCTTAGTCCTGCACTTTACTTTTTAGTAGATAATTTTACATTTAATTCCTTTACTTTCATAAGTAACGTAGTTCTTCCTAGCCAGTTAACTATCCCGAAGTCCTTTATCAAAGGCAAAAAGAACCCTGAGGTGTTCATTCCAGACTTTATCACAGTCGTCTGGTCTTGCAATCTTCCACCTGGAATATTATTTGGATCTCTCTTTGAAACTACTGCAGTTCCTGGCACGCCCACCCGGTTTCATCGAAATCGGCAACTTTTACAGGCCAAACATAGTGGCACGCCCGGTGGGACAACCGGGAAAAGATCTTTCTTATGGCATATCTGAGTTTTGAATATAGAGTACTACTGAAGGAGGGCCGAACAACATGATATGTACTGCGTACGTAAAGCATGCTACCAAAGATACCTAAGGGTGGCCGAAAAATGTGAGCAATATTTTCGGTTTTGTCAAAGTACCGCTCAGGCTGGTCAATCAGGAAGTTAGCCGTACTTTTCACCTAATACTACTCAATAAGCAGTTGTTTTGGTGTGCAGGCCAAGTACGTTTGTTGAGGGTATTTCCATCAAGATGTACATTCCATGCCACAGGCACAAACGATGCAGATGCCATATGTACAATCGATGTCTATTCCAGTGGAACAGCATGTGCGGAATCCTATGGCAATTCCTCAACAGGTTTGTCATAATGTTTTTACTTACAATTTACATCATTTTGGGTCTTGTTAGGGTATGGCTCAGGTTGGTTAACAAGGAAGTCAGCCGTACTTTCCGCCAATACTATTCAACAATCAGCTGTTCCGGTGAACAGGCTAAGTATGTTTGTTGAGGGGAGTCCATCTCATAGGCCTGTGCATTCCATGCCATAGGCACAGACGATGCGGATGCCATATGCACAATCGATGTCTATTCCAGTGGAACAGCATGTACAATATCCTATGGTAATTCCTCAACAGGTTTGTCATGATGTTTTTACTAACAATTTTCATCATTTTGGGTCTTGTCAAGGTATGGCTCAGGTTGGTCAATCAGGAAGTCAGCCGTACTTTTCACCTAATATTACTCAACAAAATGTGCAGCCACCTGTTGCCATTCCTCAAAGGCCGCCTTAGGTTTTTCCTATGGCAGGCGGGGGACAACCTGTTCCAAAAAAATCTCCTGATCAAAGGGTAAATCCAATCCGCTAGAGGAGTATTCCTTTGGTAGATCCAAACATAATTTCAGTGGTGTTTGGGGGGCATCTAATGGCCAACTTACCCAAAGGTTGGCCAAAAACTACAAAGTCATTACCCTAACCTATGGTGTCGATTCCACCAGCAGTGAAGTCGATTCCGCCAGTAGTGAAGTCGATTCCACCATGACTTCCATCGCAGATGCAGGTTCCACCTAAGATGCAGAACCCTTTAGCAATAGTGAAGTCAACTCCAATAACAGTGAAGTTGATTCCACCAATAGTAGTTCATGTTCCATTTCAAGTGGAATCTTCAGTCAGATGTAGTTCATTCCATAAGGAAGGTTGACAAACCTTTCAATAGGAAGCCGTTATCACTTCTTCTATTGGAAGACGATTTTTCACAGTTAGATTTCCCTTCAGAAATGGCATAAGCTTCTCAATCGTTGTATATTCTTCCACCAGAAGAATATAATGGTCATAGTATTTTTCTTCCAATTTTGGAAAAGAATGCTAGTACTTTATTTGTCCCAAATTCACATCTTGTGATTTTTAGGGGGCAAAACTTGGCCAATCAACTATGTATTTGGCCCAAAGATATACAAATTCATCCTCCTCGTAAACCTCTAAACCCCGAGGGGCAATGAAATTGGATGTGAGGCTTCAAACTTCGTCTTAGTTAAATAAGATGTTTAAAGTTTTTAGCCCAATGGTACATTCCGGCTGAAAAGTTTTAGTTGCTCAATTCCTTAACAATAGGAATATCACATGGCAAATTCTCACTCATATCTAAAATTTGATATGCCTTACAATTCTTCAAAGAATATCAGGCACATCAAATTTGGGGGGCAATGTTTACACCTTATTTTTCCACTTTCCAGTAGAAGATTACCCTGGTCGATTCCAATGGAAAGGTACTATGACGTTCCAGTGGAAAGTCTTAAGACACATAGCAGCCTAGGATGTGAGCAGTTACAAGTGGTTACATGCAAAGTCATAGGACACATGGCAGCTTAGGAAGCGAGCGGTTACAAGCGGCATGCAAAGTCATAGTACACATAGTAGCCTAGGAAGCTGGTCGATCCAATGGAAAGGTACTACGACATTCTAGTGGAAAGTCTTGGGACATATGGCAGCCTAGGAAGTGAGCGGTTACAAGTGGTTACATGCAAAGTCATGGGACACATGGCAGCTTAGGAAGTGAGCAGTTACAAAAGGTTACATGCAAAGTCATGGGACACATGGTAGCCTAGGAAGCGAGCGGTTATAAGCGGTTATATACAAAGTCATGGGACACATGGCAGCCTAGGAAGCTGGTCGGTCCAATAGAAAGACACTACGACATTCCAGTGGAAAGTCTTGGGACACATGGCAGCCAAGAAAGCATGCGGTTATATGCAAAGTCATAGAATACATGTTAGCCTAGGAAGCAAGCAGTTACATGCAAGCTACCATTACTAAATTCTATAAATGGGGTATGATATTGTAACTTAGAAGGCCTGCTCAACGCCAAACACAGCATTTGAATACAACTTTACTTTTCATTATAATGCACTTTCAATACGATTAGTTTTAGTCCTGCACTTTACTTTTCAGTAGATAATTTTATAGTTAATTCCATTACTTTCATAAGTAACATAGTTCTTCCTAGCCAGTTAACTATCCTGAAGTCCTTTATCAAAGGCAAAAAGAAACTTGAGGTGTTCATTACAGACCTCCTCACAGTCGCTTGGTCTCGTAATCTTCTATGTGGAATATTATTTGGATCTCTTTTCGAAACTACTGCAATTCCTGGCACGCCCACCCGGTTCCATTGGAATCGGCCACTTTTACAAGCTAAACAGATACGTGTTAGAAATTATAAAATATATTTTATAATTATAAATACGTTTAAGAAGTATCAAACACGTATCTACGAGTATCTAAGTAGTATCGATATTGGGCATGTATACGTCGCTCTTATAGGTACATTTGTGCATCCTAGTCTCTTACTCTTGCTCTTGCTCCAATTGATGAGGATGTAAGTTCATGTCTCAGCCAACCGATGAACATGTGAGATCATATGATAATGCTCTCATCATAATTTTTTTCCTTACATGAATTTTGAATTCAACGGATGATGAATCGATGAGATAAGAATGACCTATAAGATTATATGATTGTTGAAGGAACATTTTGATATCTTTGGGTAGGTAAATATCAAACCCATTCTTGTTTTTTTGTGGACCAAACCCTCAATCTTTCATTTAAAAGTGAGAGAGGATACCCCTTGACTTTAGCCCTCTGTTGGAGAAAATAATTGAATGTTCTCCTTAATTTTATTCTCTCACTCATAAAAATAAACTTCACAACGTGCAATTAAGTTCAAAATTAGTTACGCTTGAAACAATGGACTCCTTATTCATGTATGCTATTTAGTTTTCTGCTAAGCTGAATCAAAGCCATCTAAATTAATACTTGGTATTAAGAGTTCAAATAACCTATTACAAACTCAATCAAAGCTTTCATCTTCCCAGACATAGAGTCACAACATTATAAGTACATTTTTGAAAGAAATAATTTACACTGCCAAATCCCAGATGGATCATATATAGCATATGTTTACCCAAAAAAATAGCAATACATCTTAATTGTCTAACATAAACCATCTTTTTTTTGTTGTCATTGCATCATATTTCTATCATGAAGCTCCTGAGCTACCACCCTAACATCTCGATCTCTTTAATTTCTGAAAAAAGTAATCTATTAGCATCTAAACGGATAAATATGGAGTGAAACTTTTCACTTACTATGGATATGCCAATGTTAAAGAACTAGAAATTAGTCACTTATTGCACCTTCTAAGATAGCAGCATCAATTATCAAAAAAATATAGTCCTTATTGAGTCCGCTGGTTACTTGTCTCAACCTTCTCACCTGCATGGAATTCAATATTTTAAATTATTGAAGGTCTACTTTTGTCCGGACGTTTGATGAAAATTAAACCATGGATGCTCTCTGTAACTAGGAATATAAAAAATGGAATAAGAAATAGATAGAGATTTTCATGTGTCGACTCACTTACAATTTTTGATTAATTGAAGTTTGATCTTCTTGAGTACTATTAGAGCATCTTTCATGTTGATCCTCTCATGGGGTGATTCGGCAGAGCATTTCAAACCCAATTCCATGATGGATGATAGACACTGCACCTTTGCAGTATAGTTATCTTCCTCTGGCCATAGTAAGTTGGAATCAACAACATGAATGATTGCATCAGGTAATGACTGATTTACCCAATCCTTGAGGCTCAGATCTCCGGCAAATAAATCATCAGTGGGTTTTCTTCTTGTAAATGTTTCCATTAACATAATACCGTAGCTGTAAACATCAGACCTTGTTGATACTGATCCTTCAAATCCATACTCTACATCCAACATAATAATTAATAAAAAAGAATTGATGTGTTTTGATGAAATTGAAATTTTGATAAACTAAATTGAAATTTTGATATGAGAAAAAGAATACCATAACTAAGATTTGGATAAAAATTGAAAGCTAAAACCTTCACCTGGTGCAATATACCCAAATGTGGCTAGAGTCTTGGTTAGTGCAATGCTATCCCCCTGTTCTAAGAACTTTGCGATGCCAAAGTCACTTACATATGTAACCATATCTTCATCTAGCAGAACATTGCTCGGTTTAAGGTCACAATGAACCACACGTGTTGAGCAATCATGATGAAGATAGTCTAATGAACACGCCACATCTATCATGATTTTTAGTCTTTGCAAGATATCCAAGAAGTAGTTGTGTGAATATAACCACTTTTCAAGACTCCCATTAGGCATGTACTCGAGTATCAAGGCCTTGAAATCAAGGTTAGAGCAACTGCTAATGACTTTCGTGAGATTTCGGTGACGAATGTTGCGCAGAATTTCGCATTCTGCGTCAAAACTCTTGAAAGCGGCTTCTTGTTGCACATTAAATACCTTTACAGCCAAAATCGTCCCATCTATTAGTGTAGCTTTGTAAACTGAACCAAAACTCCCCATGCCAAGTAAATTGCTTTCACTTAACCCATCAGTTGCTTGCATAAGTTCATGGTATGAAATTCTTTCACGTATAACCATGGGTATCAATTGGGTTCGAATTGGAATTTCATTTATCCACCATCGACTTCTTAGGCAAAAGATTAGAATTGTTGAGGCAAGAAGTACTGATGCGATCGGCAACAAAATACGAATCATTAATTTTTTTCTTTGATTTTTGAAGAGAACTAATATAACAAGGCTGAACTTGGAACCGAGGTGCACCACACAATGCTTCATTTGACAAAAAAGATTGATTTGTGAAATTTGCAAAAGGTCTTCCAGTCGGAATTTCTCCTCTTAATCTATTGAAAGATGCATTAAAATATTTAAGATGTAAGAGTTTCTCTAATGACTTAGGAATTTGACCAGATAAGTTGTTTTGGGAAAGATCCAAAAATTCCAAACTTGCCATGTTGCCAAGTGACTCAGGAATCGATCCTTGTAGTTTATTATGTGCAAAGGTAAGCCTAGCCAAGTTTTGCAAACCTCCAATAGTGCTAGGAACATTACCTATGAATTGATTCACCGATAGATCAAGTATCGTTGCTACCTTTAAATTTCCAATCTCTTGCGCTAGATATCCACTTAAAGAATTAAACGACAAGTTAAACTCCAAAAGATCTTTGAGATTCCAAATGGTTTCAGGTATGCTGGAATTTAATCTATTGGAGTCCAAATACAGATATCTCAAGGAAGTTACATTCCCTAAGCATTCAGGTATGGTTCCAAACAATCTATTTTCACTCAAAGCTAAAACACCCAAGTTCAGCAAATGGCAAATCTCCTTTGGAATCGATCCATCTATTTTGTTGTCCTCAAGATGAAGTTCTTGTAACTTACTCAATCCTTTGATTGTTGTTGGAATAACCCGAGTCAAGTAGTTGCCAGCTAGATATACGGACGCTAGGTTCCTTAAATTGCCAATCTCACTAGGAATATTGCCCTTAATTCCACAACCACTTGCATCAATAATTTCGAGAATATCGGAGAGATTACCGATGGAGATTGGAAGAAATACGTTTAAAGGATTTTCATCTATCCGCAATTCTATTAATTGTCTGCAATTGGTTAAGGAAGTGAGGAAGCTCAATTCTGGAGATGAGGGTTCACTAGTGAAATTGTTTCCTCCTAGGTTCAGAAATTGGAGTCGTCCTAAATTACCAAGTGAGCTGGGAATTGAACCTGTGAACCTATTACTGGCAAGGTCTATTTCAATGAGCTTAGAAGCATTTGAAATAGAATCAAGGATAGTTCCACTGAAGTTATTCAATCCAAGAAAAATATATTCAAGATTGGGTAGAGTCTGGCCAAAACTTGATGGAAGATTGCCCGAGAAGTGGTTGTCAGTGAGTGCGATCTCTTGTAGTGTTGAGATGTTGAACAACGTTGTTGGGATGCGTCCTGTTAGCTTATTCGAATCAAATACTATTCCTTCTAACAAAGGGAGTTCACCAATCTCTTGCGGTATCACACCTGCTAAGCCATGTAGAAGGACAATGAAATGTAACTTTAATTCGTGGGAATTATTGAGAATAAGTGAATAAAGAAATAGCAAAAACTAAAAGACGAAGGAAGGAAGAAAGCAATAGTATAGTAACCCATCTCTCCCAAAGAGGAGGTCTGGGTTTTTTTTAATTGGAATCACTATATTTATTACTCTAAACTTTATTAAAATATTAACTAATTTAGCATTTTCAAATTTAATCTATTTTGAGCCTGTCATGGTCATGAACTTACATTTTATGAAACCAATTACCATTAATTTTTTTATTGTTCACAAGCATCCTTTTGTTCGTAAGAAAATCATTGGAATTTAAATTGGAGGAAAAGTGAGAAGAACCCTAGAACAACTCACCAAAGCTTGTAGACAATCTTCTAATAAAAAACTGGATAATAACTTGCACCGAGAGATACATGCTTGTTTTGTCTAAAAACAATTTTAAAGAATTTAGTAAACATAAAATTATTTTTAGATAACTAGAAAAGCAGTTATCTCTTAAAGTATACATTTTTTGTAGCTGAATTTTGAGAAAGTAAATTCTAAAAAAATAGGGCTGCAACTCGGGCTAGGCCCATATAGAAAATTTTCAGCCCGAGCCGAGCTGCTTAAGCCCGCCCTACATAATTTGTCCAACCCGAGCCCGCACTAAACCCACCTTAGAAAAATTTATGCGTTAAAAATAAATCAATTAATACTACACCCATAACTTGAACTGAAAATCTTAAACATAAATCCCAAGCGCACTACCAACTTGACTACTACACTCTTGTGAATTAAGTATAATTATAAATATATATAATATTTTCAGTCCAGCCTGAATTGAATTCAGACTCAAAATATATAACCAAGGCCCAAACCGAAATTAAAAAAACATTGCCCAAGCCCACAAAATTTTGGACTGGGCTCGGGTTACTTCGGGTTGGGCCCGCTAAGTTGTAGCCCTATGAAAAACTAACAAGTTTCTATACATTTTCTAATTTTTAATTCTTTGAAAAAAATAATTAAAAAAAATTACCCATAAAAATCCATTTGGAGAGTAGTAAAAGTGGAGGAAAATGACCACTTGTGCCTTCCCGACCCAAATATTGAATTCTCACTTGTAGACATAATTTATAAAGAAATTATTATTCCTCCCAATATAAGTTATAAAAAATTTATTTTTATAAAAAAGGGAAAGAAAAATCTCAAAGCCATGCACAAATGAAGCTATGCACCAACAAACCATTAAGCACACCCACAAGGACCTTGTAGGTACAAAAATAGGTCCTCTCCCACAAATGGAAAGTTTTCATACAATAAACGATCCCCCTCCCACTCTATTTCTTGTTTCTTTTATAGTGTCCCTTCATTGCCCTAATAGTCTTCCGCTTATGCCCTCGTCTTGTTGTTAATGGGCCTTTTACATGGCGGGTTGGCTTGACCCACATGGAGAGGTAAGTTCGATTGGAATAGGTTTATATTTCTTGGCCTATTGTTAGTGGCTCGACCCATCTCTCAGGCCGTCTTTCAATGTCCACACTTGTGGGCGTATTTTCCCTTTCACCTTGCTCCCATTAATTTTGCTCTTATTAATGGGAAAATTAATGTATACAGAGTTATGCTTCAAATGGATGCTGACTCTTGTCTCTTCAGGTCATCGCGGTGAACTTTTGTATGTAAGAGCATTCGCATTAGGCCTGCAAAAGGGCCTTTTAAACGAGTGAGCAGCCCAAACGCATTGCAGTGGGTTGGTGGTAATTGAACGGACCCACATGGGCTCGCAATCTGGCTCTCTGAATACCAAGAGCCCAAGCGGTAAATTTTATTTTATTTTTTTTCCTTTGCCAAAACGCTATCGTTTTGCATAAAGCATATCTCCACACTCAAGAACAAAGGCATTGTTTGGTAGCATGGATTTTTTTTTGGGAAAAATAGGTTATTTTTAACTCATTTATTTTTTAAAAAATAAATTAAATTAAATAAAATAAAAAATATGTTGTTTAGACACTGTTTGTCCAAAAAAAAACTTGATTTGGGCCAAAAATAAATTAAAAAATCTTTTTTTGTTTTGTTTTATTTCCCCTTAAAAATTGATTTTTAAAAAAAAATTTTTGCTTTAAATTTTAAATTTCTGCCACAAACAATGCATTTGGCTATCCAGGCATTGTTTGGCTGATAAATACAGTGCCTTAACGAGTATAATTTAAATATATATATATATATATATATATATATTTAAAAATCAATTTTTTAAACTTTTTCAAAAAAAATTAAAAGGGAAAATTGCACTAACACCCCTTGAGATTTTAGTCAACGTCACTCAGCGGATTGTTAATAGATTTTTTTACATTGACATCCCCTGAGGCTTCAAAAATGTGCATTGACACTCCTCTATACCTCTAAAACCATATGAAATTACCTTTCACCATTTGACTTGTCAACAACTCCATTTAAATCATTAAATTACAAATTTAACCTCCTAACTAAATTTAATGGACCAAACTATTGTCTTTATCTTTTTTATATATATAGATATAGTTTATATATAATAATACTTATACCACCATAACCATAACCAAAACATAAAAATAGAAAATTAAATTAATTTAAAAAAAAAAAAAAATTTGCCAGATAACTATACATCGGAACCACCACCACCACAGTAGAAAAAAAATAAAGTCATGGCCAATCCATACTTATATGTCCTAAACGCCACCAAAACCAGCACCACACTAAGATAACACCACCAACACATTCAGACGATACCAAAACCACCACCACCACAATAAAAAAATAATAATAATAAAAATAAAAATAAAAATTTTGAAACACCCTAATAATCTAGACATCACCATAACCACCACAACCACCACCAGAGTAGAAAAAAAAAATTTAAAACAACCATGGTCAGCCCAGACCCATTACAACCATCTGAGGAGGGGGGGGGGGAGTTAAAGAGTAGGGTAGAGAAATAGGTTTAATGATAAGGGTAGTTTCGTCAATTAATAGGGCTGATATTTTGTAAGTTAATTAAATTAAATAATCAAGGGCAAATATGACATTTGAAACCATAAGGAGTGTCATTGTTAAAAAGGCCGTTAACCCGCATCTGAGTGACATTGATTGAAACCTAGGGGGTGTCAATGCAATTTACCCAAATTAAAAAAGATGGATAATGATATTTTGCTATAATGGAGAGAAATGAATGTAGTGATGATTTTCAGATGAGCAAATGAGTATTCATTTTATAAGATGAAAAATATAGCTATTAGGAGTATAGCGGTTAGAAATATAGTAGTTAGGAAAAAGTTTAAAAAAAAAATTTTAAAATTTTTTTTTTTTAACTTTTTCCTAACTAATTTTTTTTTTTTTTTTTTAGAGCGAAAATTCGAAAAGCCTGATGGAGTACATGTTTCTAGAGAGCGAAAGCTGCTAACGTGCCTCTTGGAATTGCTGACGTGGCTCTTGGAAAAGCTAAAGTGGCATTTTTGGAGAGCCAAAATTCAAAGAGGCTAGTGCAGATGCTCTAAGTGTTGTCATTGTCAACTTTTTCTTTCTTCACCTTTGTGACTTGTACTTTCAGATCGGTACATCCCCCTTGTATTTGACTGAAGAACTTTCTCCAGACAGACTTACATCTCATCTTTTCTACTTTATTCTGGTGATCTCATCCTCGTTATCCGTTACCTTCTTCATCAACGAGGGTGGTTGGTCTATTTCCCTTCTCAAGGTCAGTTTTGCCTATTTTATTGTTGTTTTTCTAGTTTTCTCCTTTCCATCTTTTTTATTCTGTTATGGGTTTCTAGGTTCTTTCTTTTTACCATGGTGTTAGACCTTAATGTTATTTGTGCCCGTTGCCAGATTCCTGGTAACATTTATCTGAAAGAGTACCCTGCAAACGCTGATTATGAGGTTGGGAAGGGTCTTTTCGCCGACAACGCGTTCTTTTCTGTTGCACATTTAGAGGTTTTTAGGTCCCACTACATCCTCTGTACTTTTTGGTACTTAACAAGCTCAATCTCCCCCTTTTTAAAGTTAACCCTCTTTAGAATCATCTCAGTTCTCTTGGTTCTAAACAAGGAAAGGGATCTAGACCTGACCATTATCGATTTATTGTTTTCCTATAAGGTTCCCAGGCTACGCCTCTTAGAGAGGCGTTATCGCTTTTTTCCAATTATTCATAGCATAATCTATTCTGACAAGCCTGATTCGGCTAAGGGGTGGAGAGATAGTCATATCGTTGTCCAGGAAAATTAGAGAACTAAGGCTTCTGATATATTCCCAATCCTTAGCTAGTTTGGGGATTGCGTTGTGCCTTTGTACAAACCTTTTAAGACTCATAAATATTAATGTGTCTATGACACGTGTATTCCTCGATTCTGTAGGTTCATTTATCATTCCATTAGCCTTCCTTCGAATTTGCTAGATTATTCCATTTACAATAAGAGACTCAGGTAACTCCAGAAAAACATATGGTGTAGTGTGCCCTCATCTCGTTTATTCTCACGTCTGAGTCTCTCAAGAACGTTGCTTTTGAAGCTAAATATATATTAAAAAAAAAACAAAAAAAATATATAAAAAAAAAATACATACATATCCCCTCGTTCGGTAGAAGTGCAGCTACTCAGAGGACAAGCAGTCAAGCTCATCAAGATACTCAGGCTCAACAGACTGTTGCAGTCCAACAGCCCTCTCAGAATCAGTCTCGTGGTAAAAGATCCACTCGGGAGGAGGATCCTAATGACAACGCTCCCCTACCTTAACGATAAAGGGTTTAGCCGAGCGGTTCTACTGCTGCTCAGGCTAGTCAGATGACCTCTGGATCGACTGGTTCCTCTCGGCCGATCATCCCTTGGGCTTTACAATTCACCAAGGCAGATCCTATGTCACTACTAGGGATACCATGTTCAAGAATGGGGCCACAACTCTATCCTATTGCAGGGACCTTTGGACTCTCATGGATATGAAGTTCCCAAAGGAACTTAGTAAGAAAGACAGATTCTCTCGCCTCCCCATCTACGTTACAGAGGTACAATTCTTTCCTTATGTACAATATTATTTATTTATTATTATTATTATTAGTATTATTTTATGTTGGTGCCTCAGTTGAGCATTTTATCTTTACAGACCGTGTTTGGTGTAGTTGCTATACAAAGGGCTATTGACGATAGGGAGCAACAAATCGCCAGCATCCGTACTCAGCAGAACAAACTTATTGAAGATTTCACTAAGTTGGTTGCCTAGCTCTGTGAATCCGAATGGAGTCGCTCTGAAATGGCAAAGAACTTGGAGATATCTAAGGTCGCTTGTATGTTTGCATAGACGAAGCTAAAGGATATCGCTGGATAGTACTATTATATATTGGGGTTGCTCGGTACAGTGTAAGGTGGTATTACCGCTTTACACTCCTGGTTGTCCCGTACTACAGCCATGAGGTATACAAACAGCTACCAAGATGGCTACCTGGATTATCCTCTAGCTAAAGGGGCAAGAACAATATACAATGGTTTGGATGCATGTGACTTGGCCTTAGGTGTTGAGCCACCCAAGAACTACGTCAACCCCTTCGAGGATCTCATATAAGAAGTCTTCAAGGAATGTTCGAACATTCTTCCAGGGTTTTTCCCACTCCCCCCTCATTTCTTACTGTTGATCCCCCTGTCTCCAACTCCTCAGAACTAGCAAGATGGATCAATAGTTCGAGTTGAGGATCTTTCAATTTTTGTTAATGTGATCCCTACTAGAGATAGAAGAAAATTCGAAGTCTGCTGTAGAGAAAATTGTGAATGTTGAGTCTTCTCCTTCCTAATAGGATGATGTGCAACGTTTTTTTTAATTCCTTTTGTAACTCCAAGGCATGTGGTGTAACATTTGACTTTTCCATCTTTGTATTGGATATTTTTATCATATAATACCAGGAAATGTCTTTTGCTATTTATGATATTTTAGCTTTTTTTTTCTCTGCCACACATTCCACCTAACTTTTAGAAAATATATCTAAGTCTTTGGCGATCGGCTCTTTGTGCCACTTGTCACTGAACTTGTAATTTTGTTTGAAAATTTAACTAAGTCTTTGGTGATCGGCTCTTGATGCCATTTGCCACTCAACTTGTAAATTCTAAGTCTTTGGAAATCACCTCTTAGTGCCACTTGCCACTCAACTTGTAATTTTCTTTGAAGATTTATCTAAGTCTTTTACGATGAGCTCTTGATGCCACTTACCATTCTAACTTGTAATTTTCTTTGAAAATTTAACCAAGTCTTTGGTGATTAGCTCTTAGTACCACTTCTCACTCTAACTTGTAGTTTTCTTTGAAAATTTGACTAAGTCTTTAGCGATTGGCTCTTAGTGCCATTTGCTACTCTGACTTGTAATTTTCTTATAAAATTTGACTAAGTCTTTGGCAATTGGCTCTTGGTGCCACTTGCCACTCAACTTGTACTTTTCTATGTGAAAAATTAACCAAGTCTTTGGCAATCAGCTCTTAGTGCTACTTGCCACTCTGACTTGTAATTTTCTTTTAAAATTTGACTAAGTCTTTGGCGATCAGCTCTTGGTGCCACTTGTCACTCAACTTGTAATTTTCTTCAAAATTTTAACAAAGTCTTTGGTGATCGGCTCTTGGTGCCACTTACCATTCAACTTGTAAGTTTCTATGAGATCATCCTCCAAACTCGATTGGATGCTCTGCATGCTATTTGTCACTCAAGTTTAAAAAATCTTTATAGATAACTTGAAAGATTTTTTCAAGTTTCTGGTTGATGATCATTCATGCAGCTTATCATACTGAGAAGAAGTTATCACTTAATAATTTTATAACATTTACTTTTCATGAGAGGTTATATTAGCATTCGGCTCAACCTTACAAGCTTTTTTAGCATAAAATGAAAAGAAGGGAGGAAAGGATAGAATCTTTTATTAGAAATTCCTCTTTAGGTATGTGGCATTCCATGGCTTGTCAATCTGCCTGTCAATAAGCCTTTTGAGCTTTTACACTTCTTTCTCCACAACCTCAGTGATATCGAATAGTCCTTCCCAATGGGTTCCATCTTGGACACTATGTCTGTTTTTCTTTTTAGGACGAGATCTCCTTGGGAAAATGCTCTATGCTTGACCTTTTTGTTGTGGTTATTTATTAAAGTTTGTTGGTAAGAGGTTAGCCTTATCACTCTTGCTTCCATCTTTTCTTCTATCATATTAAGGTTCAGTTTGAGCATTTAACTGCCTTTGGGGAATACTTTGTTAAGGTTTATGAAGTCAATGCACACCCTCCACTTTACGTTCTTTTTATGTACTACAATAACATTTGATAACCATTGAAGGTAATACACTTCCCTGATGAATCTTACCTCAAATAGGTGATCGACTTTTTTGGCTATTATCTACATCATTTCTGGGGCAAATATTCTTTGCTTCTGATGTATGGGTCGAAAACTTAGATCAACATTTAACTTATGGCAAGCAACCTCTGGGCTCACCCCTGGCATATTTAGTTGGCTTCAAGCAATGACGTCCAAGTTTCTTCTTAAAAGCTCAACTAACTCATTTTTCTCTTCTTAGGACTACAGTGACCTACCTTTGTTGTCCTTTCTGCTTTGCGCGGATAAATTTGTACTTCCTCTAGCTTTTTTTTCAGTGAGGAATTGTTCATCCACCTCTACAATTTATTCAATTGACTTAGACAGAGGGCTTTATGATTACTATTTAGGGTCTTGGGGTTGGGTGATACACTTGCCCATATCTCTTGTTCAGAGGGTTATTGTGTAACATTCATTTGCAGTGACTTGGTCTCCTCAAATTTCAACCACATCATTTCCTTTTGGGTTCAAGCATCTCATTACCTAATGCAAGGTAGATGGGATGCCTGGCATGAGATGGATCCACCCCCTCCTCGTCAACAAATTGTATGATGGGTGGACGTCCATAATAATAAATTTCTCCTTATGGTTCCTCCACGCAACACATACCAGTAGTTCAATTACTCTAATCGGTTCCACCATTTTACCATCAAAACCAACCAATGGGTTCCCAGTCGACCTGATTTGTTTTGGGTCGACCATCAGTTGTTTGAAGGCTGACTTGGTGATTATATTGACATAATTTCCTGGGTCGATTAGGACTTGCTTTATAAGGCAACTAGCTACCATGAGGCTAATTATGAAAGGTTCCTCATGTGGTTTGCACCTTTTGAAGGTCGGCTTCATCGAATATGATCTGAGTTGGGTAGCTTTCCCTTTTCACGGTTTTGACACTACACAATCTTCTTAACTTCTGTGTTTGCCTTAGACGTGATTGGTGTCCTTTAATCTTCTCATCTTCCTCTGGTCGCCCATGTATAGTGTTAATGATCTAAATGGGATGTGCCTCTTGAGGGTTAGTAGCTTTATCACTCTATTTCATCGGGTTATGGTGCCCTGACATTTGGTTTAGGTTTTGGTGCTCTTTGGTCAATAAATAATTTGACAACTCACCCTTGGCGATCATTTTTTTAACCTGTCTTCTCGTATTTCTGCATTCATTGGTTTGATGGCCAAAATCGCTATGGAAGGCACAGTGCTTTTACTAGTCCTTTTGTCTGATCGGTTGTCTGATTGGTTGTGGTGGTGTGAACTTTGCCTTGTTCTTTAGAGGGGTTAAAGTTTTCTCCTCTCTCTGCCGTTTGGGAGGTCTCTAAAGAGCTGGTGGTGCTTCGATTAAAGACCTTTGGTTCTTCATCTTATCACATGATCGGCTCTCCACGACAACCATGGTGGTTTGTTGCATCCTTACTACCTCCTCTTCTTCTAGTTGTATGTATCCTTGAGCCTTAGCACTTAACGTCCCCATGTTTAGTGGGGTTTTCTTTGCTAATAAAGAATAGAATTTCATCCCTGGAATGATCGCCAGCTTAAAAGCTTCTACCACTGCCCTTTGATCATATTCATCAACCGTACTCATTTATAAGTTAAACATGATGAGGAAAGCTTGCAACCGTCTGCTACCTCATCATGAATAGGCTCGATATGGTCTTCTGAATGCACTATTTACCAAAGTACTAGGCATAAATAGTTCACATAATTAATGGAACTGCCGACTGTTAGTTTAGCAAGTGTTTGAACCAGTTGAGCGCTGGTCCAGCAAGGCTTGTTAGAAATACTCTGCCCATCAAAGTGTTATCCTCAGTGTGCAGAGCCATTTTGAGCTGCACATTGTAGATGTGCTCCATCGGGTCTTTTATCTTAACAAATGAGGTGAATATTAGGATGACAAACTTCTTTGGCTTGGGCTCTTAAGGATCTCCTTTGTGAAGGGGGGATTCCACTATGTGGGTGGATGTTCTGGCGGCCATGTCAGCTGATGTAAGCACCTTTAGCTCCTTTATTTGTTCTTCTATCTTCTTTTGAACCTGTGTCCTCATATCCATTTTGGATATTTCGTCAAACGTCTGGTCTGCAGTGGATTTTGCATAGTGGGAGGACTAGTTCCTTCTTACTCATTCGTCAATCCTTTGCACCCTAGGCCGATCTTAGGTCGGCGGGAGTCAAGGTGAAGAGATCCGACCTAGTCATTCTGCAATTGATCAACTTCGTTTATCGCCGCGACATCCACTAGAGAGGGCGGAGGTCGTGGCATAACATCACGCTCAAAATGTTATCTGAGCTCTGCGTTCTCTTGATGTAGTTTCGACTAGCTCTGCATTCTTCTGGCATAGGGTCTGAACCAGTTACCAGAGCTCATCCTGCCGATCGCTTCAATTCTCTCCTTGCTGACGCGTACTTCATTCTCCGATCATGGTTCCTGATCGTAGTTGTGTCATGAATCAAGTCGGAAAAGTACGAGATCTTACTCGTCGTTTCCTATAGACGGTGCCAATTAGGTGTAGGTACAGAAATAGGTTTTCTCCCACAAATGGAAAGTTTCCATACAATACACGATCCCCCTCCCACTATCTTTCTTATTTCTTTTATAGTGTCCGTGCATTACCCTAATATTTTTCCCTTTATGCCCACGTCTTGTTATTAATAGGCCATCTACTTGGCAAGTTGGCTTGACCCAAGTGGAGAGGTAAGTTTGCCTGGGCTAGGTTTACATTTTCTTGGGCCTATTGTTAGTGGCTCGGCCCATCTCTTGGGCATCTTTCAATGCCCATACTTGTGGGCATATTTGCCCTTTCAAACCCTTTCCCAGGGCATTGGACACCTGGTGGTCTAGGGCTGTGTTTAGTTAGCATGAATAGCAAAACTCAAAGGAAAAATGAAAATGATAGAAGAAAAAATGTACGAGTATTTAGTATATTAAAGCAAAAAATAACTTGCAAAGCTTGTTAAACTAAATGGATCGTACCAGTCAAGTTGTTTGCAAAAAATGAAATCCCTTTCAAAGAAGTAATGTTAAATATGGATGATGGAATGCGACCAATGAGGCGGGCATATCGTATCGATAATATCTCCAAATTACGAAGGTTACCCATGTCCTCCGGAATTTCACCTGCAAAAGAATTTATCATTTGTGTACACAAATTAATTTTGATATTATATTAATAATATAAGTATAAAACAAATGCTCTCAAGATTCAAACCGGTTTTCTCACACTTAATTACCATCGATATAAAACATTTCATTTTAATCATATAATTATAGATAAACATAACAAAATATGTGGCATGAATTTTTTTAAACTTGGCAAGCTACAAACTCACTATGAGAGCACATTAATTCAGACTTATAATTTTTTTTTTTCTTGAACAATTAGATGGAGAGGGAATCTAACATGGGCACACTAAATTGATCATAAACAAATTAAAGATAGTATATGTAAGAGTACCTTCCAAGTTGTTATTGCCAAGATATAACTCCGCGAGCACAGTTGAATTCCAAATCCCTCTACGAATGGGTCCATTGAATTTGTTAAATGATAGTGACAAAATTTGAAGTTGTGAGCACTCATATAAACTTGATGGAATTTCGCCATGTAACTCATTGTAAGATAGAGAAAGCCATTGGAGGTTTGGAAGACGATGGCACATATCCAATGGAAGATTACTAGATAAGCTATTTTTTGCAAAAGAAATTAGTTGCAGCGACGAGATATTGAAGATGGTTAGTGGCACAGAGCCTACAAACTGATTATATTGCATGTTTAGAATCTTCAGGTGTTGAAGATTACCAACCTCTTGTGGAATCATTCCATGTAGAAAATTGGAAGATAAATCCAAGTGTTCTAACATCGATATGTTGGAGAGGGAAGGTGGGATAGTACCTGTAAAACTATTGTTACGAAGAATTAACTCTTGCAGTTCAGATAAGACACCCAACCATGATGGAAGCTGTCCACTAAATTTGTTAATTTTTAAATTCATGAATTTCAATCGACGCAGATGAGATAATTCATAGGGAAGATGACCACTGAAATTGTTGGTACTAAGGTCAAGCGAAACGAGAAACGAGAGGTTACCTAGGTGTGGTGGAATTGTACCTTCAAGAGCCATGTTAGAAATATTCAAGGATGTCACTCGTAGGTGGCGAGTGCCGCAAGTGACCCCATTCCAGTTACAGATAGAAGTAGTTGTGGACCAATTGTTAGCCAAGACACCACGAGAGTTCAGAATTATGTGGGCTTTCAAGGTAAGAAGAGAAGATTGGTCACTAGTAATGTCGGTAACATTCCCAGCTAAACAAGCCGAAAGACAATGCACTAACAACACTACATGCAAAAGAGCAAAGCAAGTTCTCTCCATGAGTGTATGTGACTAATTTGGATTAATACAAAAATGGTGGGCATGCAAAACATAGCACAATGATATATATATGTCATAAATTTTAGCTGTACTGAAAAAAAATGGTAAGGTCTGAGTCTTGCACTTTGACAGAGATGGGATAAGAAAAAATGAAAGGTCTAAATTATTCCTTTAATTTTAATGGACGGCTGGAAGTGGTATTGATTATACTACACTAGAGCCAATGGTTCAGTGCACAATGTCAAAGAATCACATTTTCCACACGGAATAGAATGCAGAAAAGGGCACTAGCTAAAAGTGTCCCATGGGCTAAGACTGAATAGAATGCAGAAAAGGGCACTAGAAGTCTTGATTTGAAAACTCAGGCTCAAAAATCATTATTTATAACTTTGAAAATTCACTAGTGTTATATACTTATCATGGGGGACATATGAATTGGGATGTGAATGTGCGCGCATTATGTAAGTAGTAAATTGGGATGTGATGTGCGTGCGTTATGTAAGTGGTAACTGCACTTGTTAATGGTGCATTAAGGATATTGACTAATGCGAAGTTTAACTATAAATACGGATTGTTCATTGCTATATGTATGTACTTGGATTTAAGAGAAAAGAATAAGATCTTTCTAGCTCCACTATATATATTCTTCTCTCTATATTGTAGATATAATTTTATGTTCTATATTTTCTTTTAGATTCACAATACGTTATTAGCACAAATCTCTAACCAACTGAGACTTGAACGAAAAGCTCTCACTCCCTCTCTCTATCTCAACTGATATATCTTACTTGTGACATTAATTTTGATAGATGGTTGAGTTTGTTTACTTTGTTAAACACAATAGAAAAGAAAAAAATAGCCAAAGTATATTTCTATTGAGCGTATGTATATACATATATATGACAAATATCAAGTAATTTTCATTTATAGATAATCTTATCTTGGATTTTGTTTATATAAAGAATTCTATTTTAAAGAGAAATTTATTATATTTTAATTTCTGTTTTCGTATTATTAGATATCCCCAAGTGAATTTCCTTGTCAGCCCTACCCCAGGAACCACATACAATGGTTACTTTTAATATGTGACTTTGTTGACATTGCAAGTTACTAGTTTATTTTATGATGGGAAGTATGGGTGCTTCGAAAGTTGATCTAGATGAAATATCATGTGCAAGAGATACATTTACTAATATAAATTAATAAAAGGTAATAAAGTCCTGGAGTTACCTGTCAAGTTGTAATCATAGAGAGCTAGAATTTTGAGGGATGTAAGGTTCCCGGATTCCTTTGGTATACTATCAGTGAATTTGTTTTCTCGCAATTCCAATATATGAAGCCCTCTACATTCCCCCAATTTGGATGGAATTTGACCACTGAACCGATTGGTTGTAAGACATAGCACTTAACATTTCGACCAAAAACACTGGTCCCAATATTTACTTGATATGATGCGCACATATATATTTAAATTTGTCTTGAATAAATAAGATTTTGGGGACCACTGGTAATGGTCCTCGGTGGATAATCTCTTGGTTACTTGGCATGTATCATATTGGTTTACTTTTTTATATATTACTATGTTAAGAGTTTTTGGTTGTCCACCACGCTTATTATATATCTCTAATAGGGCTGGTAAAATGGGTAACAATCCATTAATCCCGTTTATATTCGTTTGTTTTTTAATGATTTTGGGTGAAACATATTTAAGATGTGTCAAAAATGAGTTGAGTAATTTTTAACCACTTAATTTGAGGGTCAAGATGGGTCGAATATATTTATCCATATTCAACCTATATTTCACCCATCACATAATAGATACACAACACACATCTATTCTATATAGCACGCAACTCATTTCTCTCTCTAAAATTCTCTCACTCAAAAATGAGTTATGTCCATAACCCAGTCCGAATATTTTGAGCAGATCGAGCGGGTCAAAATTTTTAAGAAAATTTTATTTTTAAAACATCAATATTTTGGGCGGGTCAGTCAGGTTTCACAAGTTAATTTATTTATTATTGTTATTATTTTTTTACAAATATACAAATTACATTTTCATTTTCCAAGTTTGTAAACATCAAAATTTTTAAGAAAATTTTATTTTTTAAGCATCAATATTTTGAGCAGGTCGGTCGGGATTCACGGGTCAAAATTTTTTTTTTTTTCAAATATTCAAATTACATTTTTCCTTTTCCATGTTTGTAAACATCAAAATTTTTAACAAAAATTTATTTTTAAAACATCAATATTTTGGGCTGGTCAGACGGGTTTTCACCGGTCTTTTTTTTTTTTTTTTTTTTTTATACAAATATTCAAATTAAGTTTTCCTTTTCCATGTTTGTAAATATCAAAATTTTTAAGAAAATTTTATTTTTAAAACATTAATATTTTGGGAGGGTCGGGCGAATTTCACGGGTCAAAATTTTTTAGCTCAAACTTCAAAATTTCTAGGCTGGATTAGCCCACCCAAGTTGCACCCTTACTCACGATCATCTCTCTAAATTTATCATTCATCAATCCCCTCTCTCTAAGTTTCTTTCTCTAGAAATTTATTCTCTTTCCTTCATTTCTCTTTCTAAGACGAGTCGACAAATATTACTGAGTTTAAGATTGTTTTTTTTATTTGTTATTAAATAAAATTTTAGAACCTTTGAAAAAAAATAATTAAAAATAAAATAATAATTATTAATAGGTTTACGGGTAATAACGGGTTTATCTTATATATTTTTGACCCACCCATTTTCAACCCGTTTTAAATGGGTTAAATAGGGGTCTTGCCCCATGTTTGACCCTCCCATTTTTAACCCATCCCAAACCCAACCAAACTCGCCCATTTGCCACCCCTAATCTCTAAGTATCTATATACAAATCAATTGTTGCGATAAGGGTGAAATTATTTACAATGTCTATGAAGCTATTACTAGCAACTAAAATATATACATGTGCCATATCATTCAGTTTGTACTTTGATTACACTTTTACTAATATATTTCCATCATCTCTTTTGTTACCAGTCTCATCTTTATTTATCTCTCTTTGCTATCTGATTGTGGATTTAACTTTATGATTCAGTTTGAAATGGGTGGAACATAAACAATGATTATTAATAAGAATGTTTACTATAAGAATCAAACTATGCACTTAAATGTAATTATTAACCACTGAGTCACTTGTTATTAGTTATAATAATCATACTACGCATAGATTAGTTTCAAGCTCATCGGCATGGAAATAGAGTTTACCTAGGCACTAGTCCAAATCTTGAACAATTTTTACAGGTAATCAAATAAAGTACAAAATTATTATATGATTACCTTTGGAATTTTATTAGACCTAGTCTTTTAATTAAATTGTTATATACACCATAGTGATCAAGGTACTTCATTCTTAATATTATGTTTTATATCTTGATACATGTCACACATGATAAAGGCTTGATTATGTTGCCTGTGCACAATTATTTTTTATGAGATCCATTTTATGAATATTGAAATTAAATTAAACATCTTTGGACTGCATTCAGTTTATGATAACTTAAAAATTGAATACATCATGGTGAAGGACCCACTTATTTTATGGTAAAAAAAAATAAAATAAAATAATTCACATAGTATCGTGATTCTTCTAAAAAGCTCAGTATGAATGGATGCAATTATGGTTGCAGAATTATGAAATTATGGACGAATATAATTCGGCCTTATTTATAATCAACTAGATTGAGATGATGTGGAAAAATAATTACTCATAAGTACATGTTAAAAAGAATATCACTTATCATGCTGAGGGCGTAGATTTATGAAATATTTGATGTGGAGAAAATATTATTGAAGGTCATATATTGACAAAAAGATACTCCACTGTTCACACTGAATGCGTGGATTTATGTACAGCTGATATCAGGTCGGATTATGGCAGAGTAAAATTATGAGCTTTTACTATAATATTACCAGTCCCATTAGATCAAACAATTTTTAAAGTGAAATCTGTTCATTTCATGATCATAAACATGGTTGTGGGTATAGTCATGGTAAAATTAGGACTGCAAATGAACCGAGCTGTTCATAAACAGCTCGGGCTCGGCTCGCTAAGGGCTCCGGCTCGGGCTCGTTCGTTAAGTAAACGAGCCGAGCTCGAGCCCAATTTCTAGGCTCGTTTAGTAAACGAGCCGAGCCTGAACAACGTTAGGCTCGGCTCGTATGAGCTCGTGAACAAGGCTCGTATAAGGCTCGTTTAGGCTCTTGAACAAAGCTCGTATAAGGCTCGTTTATTAGCCAATTATAAGTTCTTGATCCAACCCATATATATGAGACCATTACAATTATACATGATAAGCCTATTTGAAAACCATTACTATAATCTAAATAACAAAGCCTAAAAAAAAATGGCCCATATTCATTTTAAAGACCCAACCCATTTATGTTAACAAACAAATCCTATTTTATATTCAAAGTGTTAGCCCATATAATACATTAGTTTGGCCCAATTTACATCCTTTCATTAATAAGGCCCAAGGACCATTGGCCCATCATCAATTAAGGGTGCATCTTAGCAGTTGATTTTGGTACTTTTTAAGTGATAGAATAAATCCTAAAGAAGGCAGTTTCACCACATATCCATCTTCATAGCTTTACCACATAAACGCGCCGGAAGCCCTCACAAGCAACAGAGCTCCGATAAACTCCAACGCTGGCATCCCTCCCTAAGTCACTCATCACTCCACTCACTGCTGTCATCAGAGGAAGGCAAAAACCTTATAAGATCTAATTTTAACTTCTTTATTTGTGTTTTTTTTTCTTCTGTATTTTTTCTTTTTTCTTCTTCTTGGAGATTAAGATCTGATCTCATGAAAGAGAGCTTGTTTTGTTCTTTTCTTGAATCGGGAATTAATTTTACAACTTTGAAATTTTAACTTCTTTATTTGTTTTTTTTCTACTGTAATTTTTCTTTTTTCTTCTTCTTGGAGATTGAGATCTGATCCCGTGAAAGAGAGCTTGTTTAGTTCTTTTCTTGAATCGGGAATTAATTCTACAACTTTGGAATTTTAACTTCTTTATTTGTTTTTTTTCTTTTTTTCTTCTGTATTTTTTTCTTTTTTTCTTCTTCTTGGAGATTGAGATTTGATATCGTGAAAGAAAAGCTTGTGTTGTTCAGTTCCTGTTATGCAGAGTTAGGAAACAACAATTAGAGGTGCATGTAATCGAGCCCGAGCCGAGCCCGAGCTTCTGGAAAATCTATCGAGCCGATCCCGAGCTTTGCTTAGCCAAGCTTGCCCGATCCCGAGCCGAGCCCGAGCACCTTTCTGGGAGTGACGAGCCGAGCCCGAGCAACCCAAAACCCGGCTCGACTCAGCTCATTTGCAAGCCTAGGTAAAATTAGGGTTAATTACACTCACACCTCCCTTATTGACAACCAGATGAAAGTTGGCTTATTTTTTAACACTCAAACCCCATGTTAGAATTTTGAACCAAACAGGCCCTTAAAAGGTGAGAAAAGACGATATTGCCCTAAAATAAAATATTAATCTTTAAACTACAATATCATATATGACAAAATCACCCTTACAGAAGAACATAAATTCATAATTTCCTTGCCCCCACCATTGCCATCTCAACCATCCCACCATTGTCACTGCAACCTCCTCCATCACCACCATCACCGGCCGCAACGCCATTATTAACCACATCTGTTTTTACTGCATCATCCACACATACTACAGCATACACAGAGGGAATAGGATAAAAGATATAGAGAGAAAAGATCTAGAAGAAAATCACAGACCCACCGTCGGGAACGTACTGCATCAGGACACCGACGGCGGCGAAGTCACCGGGGAAATTTAAGAAAAGCTATCAACGGGTCATCCCAACGGTGGAAATTCCAAACGACCTTCAAAACAAAACACTCGTAGATCTTTTTCCTTTCTGATTTTCAATTTAAAGAGTGACCGATGGCTATGATTTGAGATTTTCATGGGTTCGATTGGGTTCTTCGTGGGTTCAATTGGGATTGTTTGTGGGTTTGAGTGGGTGGTAGTGATGGTGGTGGGGTGGCGTTGCGGCAGACAAACACTTTGTGGCGACGAGGGGGTTTTGCTATTGGGTCTTACGATTATTGGATTAGATTTGGTGAGATGGGGTAGGGATTTTTGCTTGTTGCAGATGCTGATGGGGTGGTTTTGCTTTTTACGACAGTGGTGGTGGTTGTGGCGTCGAGGTTGCGGTGGTGAGTGGAGAAAGAAAGAAAGAAGAGGTGGGCGGCGGGTGGTGGTGCGATTGCTGTTGAATGGTGGGTTTGGGTTGTCATAGATTAGGGGCGAATGGCAGAGATGGGGCGCTTGGGGAAGAAAATGAGGGTGAGTCTGATATTTATTTTAAAAAAAAATTAAAAATTAAGGGGCACAACCATGGTAGTGGTGGTTGTGGTGGTGTGTCGCTAGTAGAGTTGGCAACCACCCTCTTCTTCTTCCGATCTTCCCCATTCTCTCTTTATATATATCAATATTCTCTCATTCCGATCAAAATATATATGCATAATGTGTACCCTCACTTCCATACTTGCATAAATGATATTCTGATTGATCCTAAGCTTACGTACATAGTAGTTCTGATTTCAATGTCGAAACTCAAAGGTGACCAAAAGATTGCAACTTGATCGGAGAGAATAAAATATGCTAATTACAAAAGTTATACTTCACATTTGTCGCTCTCATAATGGGATAGGTAAACCGGTGCCATTGTGGTAGATGGATATAGAAATGGAGTGAGCTCCTGATTACAAATAGCCGGTTGACTGGTGCATTTTCTGATGTTTGTTTTGTTGGCTTCAAAGCCCTTTACTGTTATTATTCTTTTGGGCCCTAAGCGGGCTGAGCCATTTCTTTATTGGGCTTTGTACTGTTTATACAAAATCTATAAAATTCTTTGAATTTTGAAAAAATAAATAAATTTCAAGGTTAAGAGGAGGTTTGAGATCAATTTTGAAAAATCATGTTATGTCCAACTTTTGTCATAGCTATTGGGCCCTAAGAATTAATGAAATAAGACAATTTGAATAAAAACGGATCTGCCCTACTCATGTAAAAAATGAAAAACGAGCATTATGCTTTCGAATCACAAACTTTACGGTCTAGTTTTATTTTATGGATTATTACATGTAAATAGTGTTAATGATCCATATTTACCATTTGATGTAGTCAAAGTCACATAGTTTTAAAAAAATGAAGTTGACCAAAATGCTAACGTGGATATAAAAAACACTATTCATTCACCAAAAAGTATTACTTTTATGCACTTAGATACCACATTTTGAGCACATAGCTATCATTTTTTCTGCACACATGTATCAACTTTTTATTATTTTTTTTTTACAGCACCAAAGTTGTACCTGATGACAAAATGTGGTACTTGTGTGCACAAAAAATAATACCTATATATCTAAAAGTGGTATCTTTTAGCAAATGAACAATCTTTTTTCATATTTACTGTATTTTGGTTAACTTCATTTTTTCGAAATTACGAAATTTTAACTCAATCAAATGATAAATATAAATCATTAACAACATTTATATGTAACAATCCCTTTATTTTATTTTAACAACGCAATTCCGGGTCCATTGAAATAGCAACATTGCCCGTTTGAAATAGCTTTTAGCAGTTGCTTCGATAAGTGATAACCGCCATTTGAACACAAAACCTAGGCTCAGTTACTGGCTTGCACAATGTGCCAACTCTGGCTTGCACAATGTGCCAACTCTTTTGTTCTAAATAAAAAATAATAAATAAATTTTGCTCCCCTCCCCCCCCCCCCCCCCCCAAAAAAAACAAAAAAAAAAAACACCTAACAAATTATGTGCACACATGCTATAAATATATCTACAAAATATAAGTGCTATTTTTTTGTACTTTGAAGGAAACAGGGAATATATAATCATTGTATGCTGAACTTTTTTTTTTTCTTTTCCGGAAGGTTTTAAAAAGGGGTGCAATTTGTAAGCTGAACTTTGTTACTAGCTAGCAAAATTTGAAGGAGATTATATATATTACTTCATATTACAAAAAACAGCATAGTATGTATTATTCAGTTGTATTGTCATTAGAACCAAGGCTAAGCTAGCTCTATATATATATGAGGGCACCTAAGTATGAAAGTAAAAACATGGTTTATTAATTAGCTGGAAATACAAAGCACAACATCAAACAAATATAGCTCCTGCCCGCCTAAGCATTGGGACTAGGGAACCCTCGACATGACGGCTAGTGACCTCATTAACTCCTCCCACCAGTTCACCACCAATGAACACTACCGGCACGTTATCGTAACCGAGCCTCGATAGAGCCTTCTCCATTTCTCGGCCTCTCTGTATTTGATCGAGGTCATGAATGGCTGGGTTGGCGCCAAAGTTGTTCCTAAAGAAGGTTATGATAGAGTCGGACATGCAGCAAGACCTCTTAGTGAAGATCACTAGAGGCCTTTGAGACACCATTGTTGTTACCCCCTCCATTGATTCCAGTAAATTGAAATACAGACTTCAATTTTTGACTCTAGTAGTAGAGCTTGACGGTTTTAAATGTCAAACAATGATACAGATCAGAAATGTGAGCTGTGAATTGATAATGTAGCCCCATAGGTTTATTTATAGCATGACAAATTGACAACGGTGGTGGATTTTGCATAATTGAGTAAGAGAGAATATTTCCCTCTAGAATTTTCATGATATTGCTGATGGCTAGCTGACAGAGATGGATCAATGGGTAGCGATGCGCAATAAGAGTTGCAAGATAAGGAATACCTATGTACGGATATTGGTACGTCTTCGTATTGCATGGTGACAAATTATATACATATAGAGCCATGCACATACACCTTGCATGCATGTTATGATACTTCTCAATTATAATACTTCTCATAAGTCTATGTTAATTTCTCAATTATATTTAATGCCTCGTCATTTTTCTATGAAATGCAGGTGCAAATATGGGACCATGAAAAATCAATTTACTTGGAAAATAATTAATTCATCGACGTGTCTTATGAAGCATCAAGTTTCGTCATCGATTTTTCTTATTTGCAAACAATTCTTTAGGAGCCACACTCTCAAACATAATCGGAGCGTTTTCCAATTTGCAGGGAAGACACCTTGCGCAACTCCTGTGAATTAGTAGGTGAAAGGCCCAAGACACCCAAAAACAAATATGGAACCATGCATGTACATTGGAATGCATGCATGATAAAGTAGTAAGGAAAATAAAAAATAAATAAATAAAAGAAGATGCATGTATGAAATAGATCAGAGAGGAAGAGGGACAAAGAGGATAAGGTCCCAAGGCACCAGTGTAGGTGGTGAGAGAATTTTAAGCATAAGAAAAAGATGAATGCGTGAGCGGTTCCTAGCATCCCACAATAGGTGAGGTACCGAAGGGTACAATCTCTCTCTCTCTCTCTCTGTGCTTTAGAAGAGGACAGTTGATTGAAAGCTAAGGAAAATATAAAGTTCTCATCTTTACAGCTTTAATAAATATGACACAAATGGACAGAGTCGCATTCAGAAGAATCAGAACAAAGTATATCATTTACAATTGGATAGAAAATGTTAAAAGGATTTCGCAATTTATTTGATTCCACGCGTCGGTACCGTGTGTATGTATGTGCCATCATTATCATTATCCTATTTATCTTGCTGAGCCTAGCACGTGAATGTGCATTAGATTCTTTAGATTTTTGCTCATTCTTTGGATCACAATCTTAGCGATTGGAGTAGGGTCTAATGGGAATTTAAACAAAATCAACTCAAATCGAGTTTTATGAAAAAACGTGCATACCTTTCCAATGAAACTTCCATTGCCTTAATCCCGTGTGAACTCAGTCAGAAATATGAACGTTTTTTTTCCCGAATTATATGCTATCACTCTTATTAGTGGTATATCTAATGTTTACTTTGATAACTAGGATGTTCGGGGTTTTGTCCCGAATAATTTTCTGATGTGTATATTTTGTGTTGGCAAATTTTATTAACAAAATAAGTCCGATCGAGTTATAATTTTTTTATTTACTTCTCAAGATTGAGATCGGAAGCGGGATTGATGGAGTTGTTCATGTTTGATAGCTTAATGATTTCAAAAAAGTAAGAATAACACTTTATGAAGGTTAGTTTGAAGTTTAGGACACTTGCATATTTTTGGAAACTTGACATACTTAATTTTTCTAAGTGTAAACCCCTATTCAGGTCTGACCAACTTTAACCGGTTCAAGGGGTAGCTGAACTGATTTAAGTATTAAAACTTGGAATTCAAAATTCACACTGGCCAACTTGAACCGGTTCAAGGGGTAGCTAAACCGGTTCAAGTCCTTTAACAGATTTTGAAACTTTGTTTCCTTTTCTGTTTCAACTTTCTATTTTACATAGACTTTTTCCTTAAAACTCATGCACGAAACTAAATTGTTTTCCAAATACAATTAGGGTTTCTAAAGTCTATAAAAAGAGATTTTTCTCATTTTAGTTGAGACGACTTTTAGCATCAAAATTCATATTTTTACAAAGCCAAGTCTGTGAGATTTTTCTGAGAGCTACACACTACATACACATGAGTGAATTAGGGTGTTGTTCAAATACTTGATCGAGTTCAAGCTTTTGAAGATTGCATCTAAAACGATTAGAGAAAGCAGATCTTTTACTTTCTACAACAAATTTAGATTTAAAGAAGAAGATTTTCCAATCACACTTTAAAGGGATCAAGGCACTTGTGGAGTGTTTTTATCTACCAGTAATCCTTCTACAAGGTTCAAGGCGTGTAATACGCCGATATTTTAAAAGATTTATTAATTGGGATTAATTACTTTAATTTTATTTTTAAATGATTTGTTTGATTTAATTGGAATTAATTGCTTTTATATTATTTTTAAATGATTTGTTTTATTTAATTGAGTGCTGTTAATTGTCTTATTTTAATTAGAATATCTTTTGTGATTATATTTGTTGAATTGATATGGTATTTTGCTTTGTGGAATACTATGATTGAATTTTTATTTGATTTGTGTGTATTTATACTTGTGTGAATTGTTTGTTAATTATTTGTAATTATTAGATTTAATTTAATTATTTTGTTTTAATTGGATTGGGCTCAAGAGAAGTAAGACCAATGGATGTGGTATTGGGCTTGAAGAAAGTCTTGTTGGATTAATTATTAAAAGCTCATGATTATGAAGATATTTAAATAATTATCTTTGCATAATTATATATATATATATATATATATATATATATATAATTAATTAATAATCATTATGGAGTGGTATATATGTCAATATATATATGGATATATATAGGTATATATGATTTATTTAACAAATGATTATTTATGGAAGGTATTTATATATATAACACAATATATATGTATATGTATATATATATATATATATATATATATATATATATATTATTTGAAGATTATTATTTTATTTGGAAATTATAGTAAGAATAGGATTTGAATTTTAATGTATATAAATATACACATAAGGTTTTATAATTAAAAATTTACACGTTAGAAAAATAAGGGAGACAGATATAGAAGAAGAAGAGAAGGCTAACAAAGAGGAGGCCGGATTGGAGAAAGAGGAAGTCGGAATTGGAAGAGACAATCAAAACTTTAAGCGTTGGTTTCATTTCGAAACCTTCAGGCAAGTTTTCTCCATTTTTTCTCTTAGAACTTATAAGGATTTCACCTTGAGTATCAAGGCTTTAGATTTAATTTATTAGTTAAATCATGGATTTAATCAAAAGCATTAAGTTTATTTTATTTGATTAAATTATGATTAAATCGGAGTATTAAAAACATGATTTATTATTATTTTATTTTATTATTATTATTATTTTTTGGAATTGTTGGATTTTAATTATATATATAGGTTGTATATATTTAAATTCAATTGGTATGCTTGATCTATGACCCAAAAGGGTTAATTAGGGTTTATAGAATTTTTGATATTTTTCTGGAATTTTTTAAAATTTTCTGGGATGTTTCTATAATTTTCTAATTTTAGAATTACATATATATGTATGTTGTTGTACGAACTGGAAGACGCTGGTGTATTGAAGAATCAATAGGGTGTAATCCAATGTGGTACAGCGCATGGAATAATGATGCGCACACTGATTTGGGCTATTAAAGTGCTTTGATGTAAGTGGACTGATCCAATGCATCGCGGCGTATGATAATATGGTGCGCTTGTGAATTTAAACCATGGATTAGGTGTAGTCAACTTAGAAATAATCTAGTGTGGCGCGAACTATCAGAGTTGATGCAGCAGTAAATCATAGTGCGCCACGTGTCGTTTGATGAGCGCTGAAAAGTGCGCTTTTAAACCCCTTAAGCTCGAGTATTCTAGGACCTTTATCTATCTTATTTTTTCATTTTAGAATAATTTTGTGTTATTTCCCTTTTTAGGTCAATAATGTTAAAATGTGTTAAAAATGATTTCTTAAGGCCTTTTTGGAGTCAAACTAAGTCTTGGAGAGAATCTGGAGCAAAAGGAGACTGATTTGGAACAAAAAGGATGCTGATGCTGAAAACTGCCAAGTGAGATAGATCGCAGAAAAGTGAGATCGATCAGAGTTTGATCGATCGAACCCAGATCGATCAAAAGTTAGATCGATCGAACAAACTCTGATCGATTGAAGAAAAGTCTGATTGATCGAAAATGTGCTGGTAGTGAGCTGTCTAATTCCAGAGCGCGCCAATTTCTACCTACCACCTAGTTGTGGGATTAGATATTTTTGGGCTATATTTCTGACTTAGTGACTAAGAAAAGGACCTTGTATTTAAAGGGAATTGAACCATTTTGTATGGGAGCTTTATCATTTTTACTTTTACATTATACTTTTATATTCTCTCTTTAGAAAAGTTAGAGATTAGGGTTAGAAGAAAAGAGAAGAGTGGAGGCTCCAAGAACATATCTCAAGATCTATACACTCTCTCTCTCTCTAGAATTCATCAAAGAAAAAGAGGAAGAATATGGAGCCATGTTTGGAGCTTGCCCTTAAGGATTTCATGACCACATCCACCTCCTCCATGATTGGCTAGATCTACACTTAGGGCTTGGATGAGCCCTAAGTCTTGTATAATTTAAACCCTTGTATTTATATTTTTGGGGATTTATATATATATTGTTGTGATTAGTGCTTAGCCTTGTGATTATTGATTTAATTCTTCCTTATGATTCTCTATTTTAATTACATGTTGTCTTATGTGTGATTATTTGGGGAATTGATCTCTACACTAGATTCTCTATGTTGGTTGCATGTCTATGTGTGATTAATTAAAGATTTAGTGATGGCTAAGCATGAGTTTTCATTAAATGGGTTTGTCAATTAATTTGATGGAATATTCTTATGCTTGATGGGTTGTTCTACAATTTAATTCATGCTTGTAGGTTGGTAGACAATCTATACTTGATTTGATATTCCATGGCTTATTATTGCAAATTCCATGATTCTCTAGATTGATGTGTGCTACAATTGTGACTAGTTCGATGGGTCATGCTTAGATTTGATGGGTTGTTCTACACTTAGTTTATTTGTTGGTTAGGTAGACAATTCATACATGAATTTGATGGTCCGTGGTTAATATTGCAATTGGTAGTCGCATTTTGTTCATAACAATGTATTCCCCATTAATGGAAAACAAGTGGTTAATTACATGAGCTTAGTGGTGATTCCAACACCCTAAGACCTCTCTTCATATCTCTTAAATCCCTATCTTTCACTAGTTTATTTTAATTGCATTTTAATTCATTGCACCTTAGTTTAATTAACCAATCTCTCCCTTTGCAATCATTTGATACGCTAAAGTCGAAGTTAAATTCGAACACGTATAATCCCTTGGGACGATCCCTACTCACTCTTGCTACGTTAGTAGTAGTGGTGGTAGTGATTTTTATAAATTTAAACTTGACCAAAAAGGCTTTTATTGAACCGTACATTCACTACATTATGTTGGTGTTTACAAGCGGCCTTGCCAAATTTTGGCGCCGTTGCCGGGGATTAACGATTTTGTTGGAGTTAGACTAGACAATAGTGTTTATTTGATTGCTTCAATCTTTATTGTATTTTCCATTGTATATTCATTTCTCAATCTTGATATTATTTGTTCAATTAGGTACTTGACTACAAGGAAGGCAAACATTGGATCTTAAAGCAATCATTAGACCTTAAAGCAAAGATTGGAGTTGAAGTTGCTTAAGGACCTTTGTGAGCATTTCTTGAAAGTCTCGTATTTTAATTGTTTCACTTCTTTGCATGCTTGTGATAGCCCTTGTTGAGGCTAATTTTATTGCTTAAATTTTTATCCAAGCATCGGCCCGTGTGGAGGCCATTATTTGTTGTATTTGGATTTTGAATGCGGATGGAGCCATTGTTTGATCCAAGTTTGGGGGAAAATTACTTCCCCTCACCTTATGTCCCTCCACCATATTTTGATCCTTATGAGTTTAAGTCCAATTCATTTCAACATGCATCATTTTATCATGGACTTGACCACTCTTTTAATCCTCCTTGTGACTATTGCCCTCCCCCACCATTTTATGAAGAACCACCTCCATCACCTTATTCACCCGAGTTTCAAGAAAAAGTATTAGCTTTACTAGATGGGCATATTTCACAAACTCCACTTATTAATTCACATTCTCAAATTTTAGCCAAGCTTGAAGCTCAAGTTAAGCAAATTGTAAGTACTCTTTCTCGTCAAGAGGATGAGGAAGAGACAAATGAAAAAATAGCAAGAACTTCAATTTATATAGATGAGGATGATGAGAGTGAAAAGGAGGATGAGACAAGTGAGCTAATGCCTAGCACTCTGTCTTGTATAGAGGAGGAAGTGGCAAATGAGTTAGTGGTTAGTCCAATAGAGCATAATATGATTAATGAGGACTTTCCTTATTTTAATCATGATTTTATCTCGGCTATTGCTACTTTAGAGAGTGAGGAGATGTTGACCACTATAAAGGTAAGAGAGGAGGAAGAGGAACTTGTTGAAGAGGACCTTCATTTTATTATCTCCAAAGACCCTCTTGAGATATGCCTTTTTGAAATGTATAAAAATTGTGATTTTGACCTTGAAAGTTCCAAAAATGAAGTGAATTCTTTAATGGACTCCTTAGCTAACTTGGAAGGTGAGGAGATAGTTATTTTTGAGGAAGAGAAAAGGGATGAAGAGAATGTGTTTCTTATTAATCCAAATGAGTCTTTGAAAGACAATGCCTCACCAACTATCAAAGTGGATGATCCTTTGAATGTGTTTCAAGAACACAACAAAGTGGCAAGACCAACCATGATTGATTTTGTTTTCAAAACTGTGGATGAAAGGAACAATTTTATCTCTTTCATTTCTTTTCAAGTCATTCTTTTGGAGGATGATTTTCATTGTTGTAAGTGAGGCATTAAATGAGAAAAGTGAAAAGAGGATCAATAAGGATGTTTCATATCTGATTTTTTATTCTTTTGATTAGTAAGTTGGCCCAACGTCTTGCTAGAGACACTAAACACTAGAATTCGTAGAGTTTCAAAACTCTATTCCTCCCTCATTTCTTTTTATTTGTCATTCTTGTGTACATTCTTCCATTCATTTTTCAATCTCTATTCTTGTTACCATCATTGGGGCTTAGTATAGGATTTTCTGCACTTTCATCTCAAAATTAGGCATTTAGTGCCAGTTCGATCGATCACAAGTGTCCCTTTGATCGATCGAACCTCTCTGCAGTCAATTCTCTGCAGAAATCAGCTTTCTGTGTATCAAGCGAATTTTATTTCAGATCGATCTGAGTGTTCCAAGATCGATTGAGATTTTCCTCAGATCAATCTTCATTCCATACTTAGAAATTTTTTTGGAGCTCTGCATTTTTCATCTCTCTGTGTATCGATCGAGCTTGTTTGCAAGTTTTCACATCTTCGATCGATCACAGTTTTGCCACTCTGACTTTTTGACTTTTTCTTCTTTCTATTTTTATTTGATTTTATTTTTTCATTTTCTTTTACTTTTGTTACTTTCTTTTATTTTGTTTAGTTATTTTTCTCTTTGAAAAAAAAAAAAAAGATTTTTTGTATTCTTTATTTCCTTATATTTTTACTTCTTGCATTTTTATTTACTTACCTTTTATCTTTGTTTGTGTAAATATTTATTTTCTCTAGGAAAAAAAAAAAAAAAAACAGAAAAAAAAATAATTTTTTAAAGTGGCATTCCGTCTTGCTAGAGACATTAAACTTAGCAATCATTGTGCATATTTCTTATATTTTGTTTCATTGTATATACTTTCAAAAAAAAAAAAAAAAAAGTGTATCCCTTATTTCTTTACATTTTCATTTCTTACATGTTTATTTATTTTATTTTTGTGCGTGTGTTCATTGTTGTTATGTCTAAACAAAAAAAATAATAATAAAAAGATTTTTTATTTTTATTTTTATTTTTCATTATTTTGTTCTTGTATCCTTTCTTATTTTTTGTTTTTCATTTCTTACATTGTACATATTTTTTCATTACATTTTACATTCTTTATTTCTTTTTCTTTTATTTTGTTTATGCATTTTATTCTTTATTTTTCTTGCATTTTGTATATACTTGCTTTCATTAAATGAAAAATATAAAAAAATTCACTATTGTGCCCTTTTGTGTAGTCACGCATACTTTATGATTTATATTGGGCTTGATCTCATATTTCTCTTTCATATTGTGCTATATTATCTTAGAATGCATGATTTAATTATTCTTATCCTATTTGATATTTGATATGAGTTTGTTAGTGTGGTTATTCAAATAGGTTGTTGATTCCAAGTTTGAGGGAAACTATTTTCACATTGGATCATTGCCGGGTTTCATACTTTCGCCACTACGGTATACTCTTTCCATCTTTTCCATTGTTCTCATTGCACATTGAGGACAATGTGTGGTTTAAGTTTGGGGGTAAGGTGTCTTTGTCGCATTCTACTTAAATTTGAGATTTAAATGCATGATTGAGTTTGAAAATCTAATCTAGCTATGACTTTCATCTTTTGAGGACTATATTGCTTAAAATTTAAAAATTGCTTGACTTGAGAGTCCAATATTCCTTGTATGCCTTGTGGATGCCATTTATAAGTAAATTTTTCGAAAGATTGATATCATGCTTGTACTTGTGGTCCACATCATCTTGATTTTGTGATTGTTTAGAGATTTATTCTATGATTCTATACTAGCACAGGCACACACTAGCATTCATTTGTGGGGTACATGCTTTGTTGATTATTGAATTGGTTATATCTTGATTGGGCTAGTAGTGCATTGAAAGCTTTCATTCTTGATAAAAATGGATAACAAACCATTTTCATTGAGTAGTCGGGATTTTAACCTCATCAAGCACTGAATTTCTCGCACCGAAAGGTGGAAGGCCCAAACTCTAGGTTAATAATTGAACTTGAAAAAATAAAAATTAAAATTAAAAAAAATAAATAAAAAAAAAGAAGAAAGAAAGAAAAGAAAAAGAAAAAGTTGTAAAAGTAATAAAAAAGTGAAGACTTATCCCAAAAGCTGAGAAGTGGGAAATGATTAGATGGATGTTGTTTTGATTTGCAGCCTAGTTGATTTGAGCTTGTAAACCCTTAGGGGTGTTTCAACACCTAGTGCCCTAAAACCGTCTGATTTGGAAGTCATTGACCTAATGCTCGATCTCATGGATCACTAAAAAGCTTAATAGATCAACAAATTGCACTATGTTTCCATCTTTGATCATTAGGATTAAAAATAATAATAATAATAAATAAATAAAAAATGAGTTAAAACAATAAGCGCACCTAGATAAATAAAGTTTTAATAAAAGGTCCACTCTTTGTCTTGATAATCGGTACTAGATTTGTGTGCTAATTTAAGGGTAAGGATATGATCATTTCTTTAATTGGCTAAGATAGCAACATATTTGATGCCGGTCCACTCAAAAAAGATTCTAGAGTTGTTTTGATTTGCATGATCATTTTCTTAATATGTGGAGGACCATACTTGCTTGCTTGATGTTGAAATTTTGGGAGATTGCTTGGAAATGGTTAAAAAATTGCATACTAGAGGTAGTTTTCTCCCAATGCTTATTTGTAATATTGGTGCCTCTTTTATGAGAATGAGCTTAATGTTTGTGGGTATCATTTTTAGAAACCCTCACGAGACTTCACTCGTCCACTGGGGTAACCTAGGGGTTTAAAAGGCTTGTTGCATATGCAAAATGCAATCGTGTTCCCTATGAAAGTGGCGTTATCCATTTATTACTTTCTCAATTCATAGTTGTATAGTTGTTCATTTCATTCCTTTACCTTGTAGTTCATTGCTAGGGACTAGCAATATTTAAGTTTGGGGGTGTAATGAGTGCTGAAAAGTGCATTTTTAAACCCTTTAAGCTCGAGTATTCTTGGACCTTTATCTATCTTATTTTCCCGTTTTAGACTAATTTCGTGTTATTTCCCTTTTTAAGTCAATAATGTTAAAACGTGCTAAAAATGGTTTCTTAAGGCCTTTTTGGAGTCAAACTAAGTCTTGGAGAGAATCTGGAGCAAAAGAAGGTTGATTTGGAGCAAAAAGGAGGCTGATGTTGAAAACTGCCAAGTGAGATAGATCACAGAAAAAGTGAGATCGATCAGAGTTGGATCGATCGAACCCAGATCGATCAAAAGTTGGATCAATTAAACAAACTCTGATCGAAAATGTGCTGGCAGTGAGCTGTCTAATTCCCAAGCGCGCTGATTTCTACCTACCACATAGTTGCGGGATTAGATATTTTTGGGCTATATTTCTGACTTAGTGACTAAGAAAAGGACTTTGTATTTAAAGGGAATTGAACCATTTTGTAAGGGAGCTTTGTCATTTTTCCTTTTACATTGTAATTTTATATTCTCTCTCTAGAAAATTTAGAAATTAGGGTTAGAAGAAAAGAGAAGAGTGGAAGCTCCAAGAACACATCTCAAGATCTACACACACTCTCTCTCTAGAATTCATCAAAGAAGAAGAGGAAGAAGATTGAGCCATGTTTGGAGCGTGCCCTTAAGGGTTTCATGACCACATCCACCTCCTCCATGATTAGCTAGATTTACACTTAGGGCTTGGATGAGCCCTAAGTCTTGTGTAATCTAAACCGTTGTATTTCTATTTTTGGGGATTTATATATATATATTGCTGTGATTAGTGCTTAGCCTTGTGATTATTGATTTAATTCTTCCTTATGATTTTCTATTTTAATTACGTGTTTTCTTATATGTGATTATTTGGGGAATTGATCTCTACACTAGATTCTCTATGTTGGCTGCATATCTATGTGTGATTAATTAAGGATTTAGTGATGGCTAAGCATGGGTTTTCATTAAATGGGTTTGTCAATTAATTTGATGGAATATTCTTATGCTTGATGGGTTGTTCTACAGTTTAATTCATGCTTGTAGGTAGGTAGACAATCTATACTTGATTTGATATTCCATGGCTTATTATTGCAAATTCCATGATTCTTTAGATTGATGTGTGCTACAATTGTGACTAGTGTGATGGGTCTTGCTTAGATTTGATGGGTTGTTCTACATTTAGTTTATTTGTTGGTTAGGTAGACAATTCATACATGAATTTGATGGTCCATACTTAATATTACAATTGGTAGTCGCATTTTGTTCACAATAATGTATTCCCCATTAATGAAAAACATGTGGTTAATTACATGAGCTTAGTGGTGATTCCAACACCCTAAGACCTCTCTTCATATCTCTTAAATCCCTATCTTTCACTAGTTTATTTTAATTGCATTTTAATTCATTGCACCTTAGTTTAATTAACCAATCTCTCTCTTTGCAATCATTTGATACGCTAAAGTCGAAGTTAAATTCGAACACGTATAATCCCTTGGGACGATCCTTACTCATTCTTGCTACGTTAGTAGTAGTGGTAGTGGTTTTTATAAATTTAAACTTGACGAAAAAGGCTTTTCTTGAACCGCACATTTACTACATTATTTTGGCGTATACCAGCGGCCTCGTCATCGTCCTTAATCTGGTGCGGTTGCGCTCGCAGTAGTATTTGAGCTCAGTCTATTATTTTGCCTGTTTGTGACATAAAATTGAAATGGTCATAACTCAGTCATCTTAAATCGAAATTGGGTCATTCTTGAGCTCAAATTTAAGGATTTTTCGTCCTCTTTCCAATGGTACCAATTTCATTATCAGATTCCCATCCTACTATGAGATATTTATGTTTTAGTAAGATAGTGTCGGAAAATTATTTAAACCGAGATGGAGTATTTATGGGAAACCGTTTTTGACGATATTTAGTAACATTTAATTTGTTATTAATTTAATAAATTAATAATTGGTTATGAAAGGATGATATATATATATATAATTATTGATATATATGTATATGTGATTTTAAATAATTAAAGATTATTAAGGAAGGATTATACACATATATATTATATAATATATATGTATATATATGTATGTTAATTAAGATTATTTGCGTTATTATTCTTATTTGATATATCTTGATGGATTGGTTATTAAATTAGTGATATGCTTATAATTTGCATGGGATGTCTATGTATGAATTAGCTATCATTGAGTTTAAAATTGATACATAGATGAATTGTAGGCATGGGTGAGTTGCCAAAGGTTTAAAAAAAATATTTTCTTCTTTGTATGACTAAAATATATACATAGAAAACGTGAATGAGTGATTAATTTAAATGTATAAATAAATATACTTGTGGAGGCATGATTGATTTGCCAATGTATAAATAAATATACTTGTGGATGCATAGTTGAATTGCCAATGTATAAATAAAAATACTTAAAGAGGCATGGTTGAGTTGTCAATATATAAATAAATATATTTATAATTGTATGGTTGATTTGCCAAAGCGTAATTAAATTACTATGTGTTAAATGATTAAAATTTTAATTATGGTTATTGTATGTATAGGTTGGATTATGATTTGTTATTCTTAAATTAGAATAGTCGAGTATTTACAAGTTAGTGTATTATTTTACATATATTAATAAAATAATATTGGAGAAGGCATGGATGAATTGCCAAAGAATAAATCTTTGCTTTATGATTTAAATAAATAAAATCATTCATTAGTGGTTCTAGGGTTTTGGATTAAAGGAATTATTCCTTATATTATGGTTTATTATTTAAATGATTAAATAATTATTTAAAATGGAATTAAGGTTAAAAGGTTTCTCTTTAAAAGAGAAAGAGATTGTGGATTGGTTTAGGTAGGATTATGTTTTAACTATGATTTAATGGTTTTGAAAATTAATTAATGAACCTATTAATGGATGTGAAGGTTATATTGTATATAATTATTTATACATATGTGTATCTTTATTAAACTTAAAACTTTATTAGGTTTGGTTTTGATCAGAGATGATCTGCTTATTGGTTTTCAGAGGCCTAGTAGAAAGAGCTTGCTCGTTGGGTCTAACCCACGATTTATTTTTCAAGTTATTAGAAGTTCAAGTCTCAAGGTTGAGGATCCACAACGGGAGGACTTATCTATTCTTTCTATTTTATTTCAAAGTAGAATATTACTACTTCAGTAATTATTAATGGATTTATGGATAGTAAATTTTGGTTAATGGGTCCTTGAGTTAAGTGATTCCCGAGTTGTAACCATTGACGAGTTATTAATGGAAATTTTATTTATTAGTTTTTCTTTAGCGTATTATTTATTTTTTTATTTCATTTTGTACTCTGTGCTTGCTTGAAATACTTTAATTGTTTTGATATCCCCTGATTTTGTGCGCGGACTTGATCAACCCGTGCTCCGAAATTAGGGGGTATCACAAGGCATAAGTCTGAAGTTAAGAGTTGTTAGACGAGAAGTTGCAAAGCTAGGGGCATTCAACGGATTGAGTCTTGGAAGAATGAAGGGTGTGAGCCCAAGTCAAAATTTGGTGTACTTTGTTTCTTACATAGTGGATCGTTTTACACTCGCGACAGTGCAAAAATCCTCGAGTTTTTCGAATTGGTTTCCTCACTATAATCCAGTGTCACTCTAACTTTACTTTCTCATTATTTCTGTGTGATTGTTAATTAACTGATAATTTTTGTAGAGTAAAAACTGGATAAAGAAATAAGTAATTAATCTCTCTCTAAAAAAGTTTTTAAAACTCGAATTTCTACAGCCTATTCCATTGCATAACTCACAATTGGTATTAGAGCCAACCTTTACACACTGAGTTAATCTGAGTGGAATTTTTTTTTTTTATGTTTTAAAAAATTCTTTCATCATGTCTTATGTTTTGAAAGAGGGTGGATCTAATCAACGTGGTCCCTTATTCGAATGTGACAAGTACTCTTTTTGAAAAGCAAAGATGAGAGCTTATTTACAAAATTCAGGAGGTAAAGTCTCTTGTATTGTTAAGATAGGTTATACACCTCCGACTGAGGATAAGTTATAAGATGGTAAGACTGTTCAGGTTTTGAATGATACCTTCACTTACACAACTATTTAACTGATTGTAGTGACGCTAATGGAAAAGTTTTGTATGCAATTATTAATTCTGTTGTTCCATCTGAATATGTTAGAATTTCTGATTGTAAAATTGTTAAAAAAGCTTGGGATATTTTACAGGTTACTCATGAAGGAACGTCAAAAGTGAAGCAATCCAAAATTTAGATGATTTCTCATAAGTTTGGGAACATAGTGATAAAAGAAGATGAAATTGTTTCTTATTTTTATTATAGTCTTCTTGAAATCATCTCTGAACTTTGTCACTTACACAAAAGAGTTAGTGATAAGAAAACTTATGAGAAAATCTTGAGATCTTTACCTAAGAGATTTCAAATTATAATAGAAACTATCAATGAACACTAGGATTTGTTTAGTGCTAAGGTAGATGAGGTTGTGGGTTTTTTGAAAACTTTGAGATAAATTTTTTTATCAAATTTAAAAAGAAAAGAATCTGGCCTTAAAGTCAACTCAGGTTGAAAATATTTTTGATGATAATTCTGATGAAGAAGTGGCACTCATAACTAGACAGTTTAATCAGTTTCTACAAAAACAAAAGAGAAGGAATGACAATGGGGCCAATCCTCGTAATTTTGACAAGAGTTCGACATTTAAAATTAATGAAAAGAAATGGGAAGAATCAAAAGAAACTGAACTTATTTACTAGAATTGTGGTGGCAAGGGTCACACCTCAATTATTTGTCCTAGTCCTAAGAAAGAGTTAACATATATGAATAAACAAAAATTTATGAAAGTTTCAGTTTTTGATAATACTATTCCTAGTGATAATGAATCCCCTCATTATGATTGAAATGATTCTTTTTGTGTTGCTTTTCTCAATAAAGGTCCTCATATTGTTACCTTGTCTGATTATAATATTTCAGACAATAAAGATAATGAAATCCATGATGAAGAGGTTCAAAAGGATGAGATTGATGAAGCGCAACTGAAAAAATGTTTGCAGAAGCTATGGAAGTAAAATTGCTTGTTAAGAAATTGGCAAAAAAACATAAACAAGCTAAAGGAGAGAGAGATGAACTGAAAAAATAAGTTGCAGAAAGTAAATTGAGAATTGTTGAAAGCAATTCATTCATCTTTGATCTCAAAGGAAAATTCAAATCTCTTGAAGGCAAGGTAAGTCTAGCTAACTCTAAAAGATTCTCTTGTTTCTAGAATTGAATTTCTTGATGTTGAGTTGAGAAAATCACAAGAGAAATCAGTGATCAATTGATCACTTGAAGGCTCATGGTTTTAGTGATCAATGGATTAATTGGATTCAAGCTTGTACTTTTACTCCAAAATTTTCTGTCTTGTCCAATGGTGTGCCTGCAGGATATTTTTCTGCTGCCAGAGGGATTCGATAAGGTTGCCCTTTATCTCCATTGCTTTTTGCTTTTGTTTCTGAATATTCCAGTACAATTATAACTCAGTATATTGATAGTGGAAGGATCAAATTGTGCAAATCAGTGGTTAATACTGGGCTGCAAATTTCTCATGTGTCCTATGCTGATGATTTGTTGTTGGTGGTTAAGGTTGAGGTATCAATAGCAAAAGCAATTGATGAGGTTTTTAGAAAATTCAAGGATGTATCTGGTTTACAGGTGAATCATGAGAAGAGTTCTGTTATTTTTTTTAAATTCAGTGAGATACAAGAGAAGATTAGCTTCTATTCTTCAATTTCAAACTGAACATTTCCCTTTCAAATATCTTGGGTTACCATTGCCAAATCACAAGTTAAAGGCTGGAGATTTCAGTAGCTTAACGCATACAAATTGTATTAGTCACATAAATCCCCACCTTCCCCCCCCCCCCCCCCCCAAAAAAAAAAAAAAAAAAAAACATTAGTTCCAACAAACTAGAAATCATTTGCCTAAACATATAATTTTTATATTTTAAGAATTTTATTTTTTATTTGTTAATGCCAAGGAAGAGAACCTTTTTCATTTAAACATTCATGCTAGCAACTTTCAATCATTCCTTAATATCATATATCCGCATACAAATTGTATTAGTCACATAAATCCTCTCCCCTTCCCCCCGGAAGCTTAGTTCCAACAAATCAGAAATCATTTGCCTAAACATATAATTTTTATATTTTCAGAATTTTTTATTTTTATTTATTTATTTATTAATTTTTTATATTTTTTTATAACCACAACTTGACAATAACAATATACAACAATATACATATAAATGGTTACATCCCAACGCCCCCAAACTTAAACGATATATTATCTTTAATGTATGAAGACTAGTATAGAAGCTAAGAATGCATGGAAGTGTAAAAGGAAGAACACTACCGAGTGCTAAATTATACAATCCATGCATCCAATCCCGTAGGAGATGCCAAGTCTCTTCCCCCAAAACTTATACCTGATAATCTGTCAAAATAAACTGGGTACCAAGCGTAAAGCATAGACATTTATATAGATTGAAATCTAAAAAACCATTCATGCTTTATTATAAAACTGGGAAGAAAACCAAAATTCGTTCATATCTAAAAGTGCACCCACAAGTGTCATGCCAAACATGGCCCAAAACAATAAAATATTCAAAACACACAAAATAGAAATAAACAGAAATAAATAGCATGACTAAAAGTAGTAAATGAGCAACATGATGCTCAATAAACCCTTATAAAGGATGAGGAAGGACCCAGACCTGCACGCTTAAGAATTAACTCCTTCCACTTTTTGAGACTAAAAGCTGTTTTTGATGTTACATGTGCTTCATTGCATGGAATAACAAATCCTTGGTCCTTAATCATTTTTGTGATTAGATATAGAAATGGAAAAGACCAAGTCAATGATGTCTCGGTTTGTCGGACATTCAATTTGTTATAAACCATTAGGATTTGGTTCATTATAAGAGTGGGCACTGAAAACCAAAACCCATTGTCAGCTGCAAAGAGAACTTCAAGGAATTCCCCGCTTTGTTATTTTGTTTTACCTATTTGAAGAACATTTATGGCTAGCACAATCTCTATGAACCAAAGTTGGGTAGGTACACAAGAACTTGTGGAGGAGGTACTCTCAATGTTTGGAAAATCAATATAACTGATTTCTTTTAATCCTTTAAGTCATTCAAGTACATTCGGAATTGGGCTGAAAAAGGGGTTGTCCCCCTGCATCAACTGGGGAGTTAATGAGGCAGCCACATGCGTTAGCAAAATCATCCAGTGTGAATGAAAGCACAGTGTCATGAATGGTGGTTGAAAGTTTGATTTATTTCTCACATTTGTATGACAGATTCTGGTAGAATTGACGGACCAAATAAGGATAAACAATATGATGACATGGCTGAAATAAGGATGCAAATCTTTCACTGCCCAATCTGTGTCGGGGTACCTTCGGAAGGTATTTCTAATGGCAAATCTAGTTTCAAAGTGAAGGGCCATTTACTCCAATTGGGACTAACAGCTTCCTTGGTTGAACTAGCCCGCTTGTCCCCAACTTTTAGTGCCTTGGAGTATTTAAAACTTTTTTCGCCAACCTTAGGTGCCATTTGAAGTGAAAAAGGTTGTTGGAGAAATTGCACAAACAAGTGGTGTGCAATAGAAAATAACCTAGAGCAAGAGTATGGAATTGAGTTAGAAAACCCACAATTTTTAAACAACAATCAAATATATCCTAGTCCCAACACAACCTAATCATCCAACTCATGATAATTCCCTTCCTCCTCATGGATTAATGAAAGAATGAAATAATTGAAAGAGAGAGGAGAAGAGATTTACCTTAGTGAAGGATATGAAACTTGAGATTGAATGATTGAGACCTTTGATTCCTTGAATTAGAATATAGATTAAAGATGGGAATGATTGGGAGATGTATTGGTGGGGTAAAGGAAGTGAAAGTAGGGTTTAAAGAGAGGTGGGGTTAAAATATTGAGGGTGGAGTAAAAAAAGAATGATGTGGGGGCAAAATATATAAAGAATGAATGGCCCCCAATTTTTGGGCAATTGCGTCCGGACGCAAGTAGGTGCGTTCGGACATACGATGTCAAGGTGCGCGAGGTGCACACCGTGACTTAGCCATGGCCTATATAATGGCAACTGGCATCTAGACGTAAGGAGGTGCGTCCGGACGCATTTTTAACAGTAGACTATTTTTTCATTTTGTCCGTTTGGAGGCCGTAATGGAGTCTGTAATTCACGAAACTTTTTGGACATCATAAACTTACCTTGAGATAGTCCTTGAATTGATCGGAATTGAAATCGAAAATGTTTTGAAAAATTCGGACTTTTTAGATTTTTAAAACTATTTTGCTCCCAGGTAGCTGGGCATCCGGACGCAAGAAAGAGCGTCCGGACGCAAATTTGGCCAGAATCTATTTTTTTATTTTTGGAACCTGAGACGAACTCAAAAAATTCCAAATTTTTCAACAGAGCCTATTCAACGCCTTAGACACCTAGTGTGACCAAAAGAATTGGAATCAGAGCACTTTCGAAAAAGCATTAAATTTTGGTGTCATACTTAGGTAAAAACCATATTTTTGGATATATATATTTTTTTAGAAGAAGAAAAGATAAAGAAATTTTAGGAAGCTCGGTGCTTCCTAAAGATGGCTAAGTTTTACGTCGATAGCTCGATGGAATTGGAATCTCGTTTAGTTTTCATAAATGGGATAAGTTAAGAGGACGGTATCCACATTTCCAACATATGGATCATTTCCTTCGTAGGGTTACAAACTTGGATCAATGCCATGCAAGGGGTTGAAATAAGCAAGTTTGTTCCTAAAAGATTCAAGCACACCCTACAACCTTAGATTATTTGCTTTCAAATTCAAATTGTCCAGTTGTTCTTGAGGTTCCTACACAATTTAATCCTTGAATATTCGTGAAAAGGTTTGGAACTTGTTCACATATGTCTGGTGGTTCAGCTTTGAGATTCAGGGATTCAAATTGAGGAATGAGAGGAAATTCATTTTCCCAAGAGAAGGATTCCTTGGGTGTTTCCCACCGCCAAGACTGTAAAGTTGGATTATCCTTAGTTCCTGAATTTTCTTTCTAACTTAGGTTATTGATAACAACCTCTTCAGATTGATTATGACTTTTTTTATTTTCAAGGACATTTTGTCTTAGAATGAATGGAAGATATTCTTCGACCTTTTCATCCGATGTGTCAAAAGTAAAACAATCATTATCATCCAGAGGATGTTGAGAAGTATTGAAGATGTTAAGATTAACCTTTATATTCCCAAAAGACATGTCCATCACCCTGGTTCGGCAATTAATTATAGCATTAGCAGTGACTAAGAAAGGCCGACCAAGGATCACATGAATGTGTCTCTTGGGATTGTGGACTGGTTCGATATCCAGAACCAAAAAGTCTACCGAGAAGTAGAACTTGTCCACTTGATAATCATATCTTCAATGATACCACGAGGTTGCTTGATGGATCTATCCGCAATTTACAAGACAACTGAAGTGGGTTTTAATTCGCCCAAACCAAGTTTTAAGTAAACTAAATAAGGAATCAAGTTTACACTCACTCCTAAGTCAAGGAGGGCCTTTTCAATCTCGTTGTCTCCAATGACACACGAAATTTTTGGGGCACCAGGATCCTTGAATTTTGGATGTGTATTGTGCTGAATTATGGCACTCACTTGTTCAGTTAACCTCATATTTTTAGCAATGTTGCTTCTGAAAATGCGTTTCTGTGTACACAAATCCTACACAAATTTTGCATAAGGTGGGATTTGCTTTATGGCATCAAGAAGAGGAATGTTGATCTTTAATTGCCTAAAGACTTCCAACATATACTGAATTTTGTCGCCCTTATTCCTAAAGTGAGTAGACTCTTCGAGACGTTAAGGATAAGGAGCCTTGGGCTCATAAGATGTCTCAATACTTGGGATTGGCGAATTTAAAATTTTTGGACTAATTTTAGGATCTTCGGGGGGACTCAAATCCTTGAGAGCAAGAACTTCAGTCTCTTCGCCTACCTTATTATCTACAACTCTTCCACTCCAAAATGTGGTGATTACATTGACTTTTTATGATGTAATCCATTTGGAGGAGGGAGTTCATCAATCACAAATTGTCCTTTTGGGTTTACCACTGTTTGAGCTAGAAGCTTACCTAAATCACTTTTATGAATTTGATTAACAGTATTAGCTAATTGTCCTAGTTGGGTTTCAATATTAACTATTGATTGGGAATGAGTATTGACCATTTACATAGTTGATTGCAAGTTATTGAAAGCAGCCATGATTTGCTTGTCGGTGTTCAACATCTCATCCTATTGGGATGACTTAGGTGAAAAAGAATTTTGATTTGAAGAACTTTGATTGTATAGAGGAGGACGATAGCTTATAGAAGCTTGGAATGGCCGGTTCATGGGTTGAGCATTAGATTGATTTAATTGCCCATGACCTTGGAATGCTGAATTTTGTGGTGCTGGTTGCTTCCATGGAAAATTTGGGTGATCTTTCCATCCCAAATTATAAGTATTAGAATATGGATTATATCCAGGATGAGAGAACATAGTATTGGCTTGCTCTTGCGTACCTCCAGAAAATTACTCCGGTGTGGGGCAATCTTCTTCATGATGAAAAGTACTTGTATAAGATGCACACATAGCACTTGATGAAGAATTTTGAGAAGAAGAGAGATGTGGTGCCACTAGCTGAAAAACTTTGTATGCTATGACATCCACTTGAGATGATTCTTCCCTTGACACGGATTTTAGGGTATTTCAATGTTAGAAGTAGGAACTCTACGAGAACTATGTTAAATAGAATTGTCACTCATATTCTCAAGCAAAGTCCATGCTTCATCTACATTTTTGGACATAAACATGCCCCCATAGGAAGAATCTATTAATTGTCTATGTGGTTCGGTTAAACCATCGTAGAAGGCTTGCACCAATTGCCATTTTGGAATTTGGTGGTACGGACAGTTCCTAAGAAGGTCTTGGAGTCTTTCCCACATCTCATAGAATTGTTCTCCATTGATTTGGGAAAAACTCAAAATTGAACGACGTATTTGATTGGTTTTACCCACTGGATAATACTTTTTGAGAAATTCTTGTTGCAATTGGACCTATGTAGTAATGGAATTTGTAACAAGAGAATTCAACCAATAATATTGCCCTATCTTTTAGGGAGAATAGGAAGAGACACATATGAAGAGCATTTGAAGGAAGTCCTTCATTTTGATGGTAGAGTAGATTTCTAAGAATTCATCAATATGCTTATAAGGGTCCTCGTTATCAAATCCATGATAGCATGGAAACATTTGAATTGTGCTAGATTTGATTTTATAGTGAGGTGCTTCGACATTGGGTATGACGATGCACGATGAAGATATATATGTTGATGGTATAGAATGATCTCTAAAAGTCATGGGTGCTACAATTTCATAAATAATTTCCTCATTAAATTTTTTTTCATATAGGATTTAATATAATTCAACATTTCATTCAGTCGAAGTTATTAGGCTACCTTGTTCCTTGAGCAGATGCCCATCTAGCCCACTCACACACAATTAAGGTAAGTTTTTTGTAGAATCTGCAGGAATAAGAACTGTTGTTCTTATTCAACTCTTTATTTTACACTCCTTCCCTTATTCTTCTCCTTAGTCTTCTGTTTGAAATGGTTGTCCAATCCAAAAACCCGAAGAAATTATCCACCTTCTCCATCAAAGCTCCCAATCATTGGAAATGTCCACCAACTTGGATTTCTCCCTCATCCCTCACTCCAAGCATTAGCTCAACAATATGGTCCCCTCGTGCTGGTTCACCTCTTTAGCAAGCCAGTTCTCGTCGTCACCTCTGCTGATGGTGTTGGGATTTATATGCCCTAGCATAACAAATTCCTATTTGGATTATAGTAACATATATTCCTGACATATCTAAAATATTTATGATTTATATAATTGGTGAATTCAATGTATTTTGTTTCGATTCATTATGGAAGTGATAGTGTCCACTTGATTATAAGAGATATTTATATATGTATGTGATGGCGATCAATACATGAATATAAATAGTAATCATAAATTGTTCATAGTCGGTAATTATGGATGGACTCATTATTAACTAAGACTTGAATTGGATCCGCGTTAGGTTGAGATATATTGCGAGAGTCATCGTATGCAATTGCTCCCTATCACCGTCATGACATTTGACTCTTAAACATAAGAGAAGTATAAACTCTTTTATTAATTAGTAATTACTTTAATTTGTTCGGCGGAATCTTTGGAATTCTTAGATCGGCACTTTGGGTAATTATGTAATTAATAGTTAGAGGGTTATATTTTTAATTTTTGCATCATTGTTACTTGTATTTATTTTGTACAGATTATGATTGATCACAAAATAAATTTAAAGGTTTTCGTGTGTTTTTAAACAAAATGATTTTCTATATATTTATTTATTTAAATTATTATTTTTTGTCAAACAAATATTTTATTGTGATCAAGTCAGAAATAATCAAAGGTATCAAAATAAATATATTAATTAAGTAGTCAGATTGGTGGCTTTGTTTATCCGATAACTAATTATGCATAGAGGGGTCAAAGTGCAACATTGACTTAAAGGTTATTTATTATTTAATTGGAGTTCAATTAATTTCTTTTAGTGGAGTAAAAATTAATTTATGAATTAATTGAATTGGGTCCATAGATCGGGCCAATTATTAATTCATTGTAGCCAAGAAAATAATAAGCCCAAAGGATTCTCACTCATAGCCCAACTTGATATTAGAATCCTATTAGATTTGAGATATATGAATTAGAGATTGAGAAGGATTTATTATTTCTTTTTCTTATCTTTATGTTGCCTATATATACATGGTCCATGTATATTTTAGGTAAGACTTTTGGAAGAAAAAGGAATATATTTTCTCTCTCTAGAAATTCAGGGTTAGTGTTCTCATCTAATGGAGGCTCCCATAAGTCTAGTTTTCCAAGGTCATTTATAGAGGCTTATGAGTGTTTCCTAAAGGATAGACCAATACCAAGAAGATGGAGATCCAAAGAAAACGCATCTAGTAAAAGGGATCTGTTACCCAAGAATTGATTCTAGAGGGGGGGTGAATAGAGTTAATGGCCAATTTTCGAAAATTATGGAAATATAATTTCTAATCAACAGTATAACCAATTATGCAATAAACAAGATATGAAAGTAATCAATTTAGCATAATTGTAAAAGAGATAAGGGAAGAGAGATTGCAAACAATAACACAGTGATTTTTGCGAGGTTCGGAAACTCCTACTCCTTGGCTCAAGATACCTCTTGAGACTTCCCAAATTCCTTAGAGCTTCTCCTTAATGGTGGAGAGCAAACCTTCAATTGAAGCAAGACCTTTCTTCTCTTTCTTGCTAGGAGAACACCCTTCTCCTAGGCTTCCTTTTGGGTCACACCAACCCTTTACAGTATCCTTGCTAAGAGACCACCTCTCTTCATTTTACATAGGCCACACCAGCCCTTACAATTTCTTTGCTAAGAGAAACTCTTCCTTTTAGGCTTACAACAGATTTGTAGATAGAATTTGTAGTACAAGAAATCCTCTTAAGAACTGATACAAATCAAACCTCACAATAGAGTATATATGAAATCAAGTGAAGCTCAAACTCTAAGTATGAAATATATGAGAGATGATGAGGAAAATGCAGAACAAAAGCTCTGATGAAATACTAGAATAAAAGTTCAGCAAAGGCTCATGAAATGCTCTCTGAAGTTCACTCTGATTTAACTATGGAAGCTTGTATATGAGATAAAGATTGATGTCTGAACAGAGGCTCTATGAGTAAGTATAACCAGAACAAAAGCTCTGTATAATGGTAAAGCCAAAAACTCTATTTGATGCAATATAATGTCTCTAAAAAATGGTCAACTTATTCAGTAGACAATCCCTCTGTATTTATAGAATTTCATAACTCAATATAGCTGTTAGAAGTGGTTAGAGGAAATAAATGCAGAAAAATTGCCGTTATAATTCAAAACCCTCAAAGGAGCCGGCTCTTTGCAAAAGTGGAGGCGGCTCAATTTCAAATGGAGGCGGCTCCATTAAAAAAGTGGAGCAGGCTCTTTTTCTAAAATGGAGGCGGCTTAATAAAAAAAAGTGGAGCCTTCTTTAGTTTTATAGAGCCTTCTCTACTTTCCTGAGCCTTCTCTAATTTTGTAGAGCCTTCTCTAGTTTTTCATTGAGCCTTCTCTATTATTTGAGCCTTCTTTTATTTTTTATTGAGCCTTCTCTATTCTTTGAGACTCTGCTAATTTTTTGTTGAGCCTGCTCCATTGGCCTTGAGAGAGCTGGCTCTATTTCTAATAGAGGCTACTCTTGCTTTATGAAGGCTGTTGCTAAATTAGATTGGACAAAAAAAAGTATATGACTTCAAATGGACATAACTTAGTCCATGAAACTCCAAATGAGGTGAAATTTGAGTCTAAATTTATTTTCTTGAAGTCAAATATCTAAACCCACTGGCCTTGCTCAAAAATTCTAACCATAGAAAAAGTTATGGCTGTTTAAGTGCAACCTGGTCAGAATTTTCGCAGAGTAGAATTAGGTATTTTGTGAAGCTCATATCTCAGTCATTTTAAATCCAATTTAGGTGAAATTTGAGTCTAAACTCAAGGGCTCAAAGTCAGCTTTTCAATGCCACTAGACTTGTGTAAAAATTCTAACTACACAAATAGTTAGAGCAGTTTTAGTGCAAGCTGGTCTGAAATTTTTCTGGGCTGAAAATTGCTTCTTTTAAGATATCCATCTTTCTAGCACCTAGGACTTTGATGAATGATTCAATTTTGTTCAAGGCCTATTTCTAAGAGTCTAGGGACATATAAAGGTGATAAATTTCAAGTGCATTGTGTCCTAGAGTCATTTACCAAATTTTGGCAACAAAGGCTATAAAGATGAAAAATTAATTCAATGCCTTTTCCTTTTCTTTTTAGAGACCAAAATAAATGTTATGATTAATGTGCATGGTCTTAGCATTTCTAGCTTAAGTTGTGAGTTCTTTCAAAGCTTATGCAAGCTTGAACTAACTCATTCTTAGCAAAGACTTCATATGTTAAATATATATGTATTGAAGTTCATAATCTAATGCTAATGATGTAGAAGCATATAAATGATGTATGATATGCATGGTCCTATAGAGATGAGCTTCAAATGAATTCATAAAGACTTTGACATTGAATCTTAAGCTCTCACCATCCTATCTACCCTTTTCTTCATTCTTTGACCATGATCGTTTAGGCTTGATGAAGACTTTTTTTCTTTCTTTGAAATGCTTTGTGTGATATTTGAAGTCTGAATTCTTCTTTAATTTCTTGCACTTTGATGCTTCCTTGAATCCATTGCTTGAGTGTTTGGAATGCTTGAAATGGAACTTCTAGCTCATCATTGAGGATTGAATGATTGATCAACTGTACTTCACTCAATGAAAATATTAGCACATAAACATCATTAATGGTTTGTAATCATCAAAACATAAGATTGACCTTTAGATAAAATCGTTAGGCCAACAGGATCTACAATAAGTGAGAACATTTACTTTAGAGGAGAGATCTAAAGTTTACTCAAACCCTGATGTAAATATTCAATCTATTAATTGAATGATACATCATATTTTATTTTTGCATAAAACTTATTTCTATGTGATGAATCAAGATCTATGTATGAAAATCTCTTAAAAAGTTTTTAAAACTTGCATGTTTCCCAACAGTGGTATCAGAGCATGGTTTGATTCATTACTAGAGATCATGTTTTTATCAAAATCATCATTCATGGATCCAAATTATATTTGCATATATATATATTTTTATGTATGTTGATGTATGTTTTGATATATTGATATATGATGATGTATGTTTGGGCCATGGATGAAGCTGGAAACCACTTAGAATGAAGGTACGTAAAGTTAAAAACCAACTTCGAACACAAAAAGTGAGGTTGTGCCAAAAAGTGACAAACGGGGAAAAAGACAAAAAGTTAATAGTGTTCAAAAAGTGAAAAAGTGGAAATGACGCGATCCTTAAAGAAAGTTGTTAATCCAAAGGAAAGAGTCTCGGAAACCATTCCTGAGCACTCGAGACAACACTAGGTGACGAGAAACCGAATTCAGAAAAGAAAAGATCAACGGAAAAAAATATATCCGTGAAAATTTGAGAAAAAGAAAAGGAAGGAAAATGACTGGGACATTACATCCCAAATGAACAATTAATTTTTGTTAATTTCGTACAGTTAATTTGTGTTAATGTGCTAAAATTGATGGCTGGCAAATATTCTGAAATGTTATAGGACTATGATACAAATTTCATTTATTAGACATCAGAATGTTTGAGTACTATGTGTTATAACATATTTGTATATAATATAACATTTATCTTAACATATATCACAGGTTTTACGAGCAATGTAGAGCAAAGGAAGTTGAAGGGAGTGTAGAAGGAATCAATAAATACACGTCATAATTTTTTACTAATACGTGTTACAATGTTATTGTATATTATATATGAATTCTTTGTTAACATGCATCACAACTTTTAATTATGAAGTTGAAGGTAAATGTGAAATACACATCATAATTTTTTACTAATATATGTTACAATATTATTTTATATTATATATGAATTCTTTGTTAACACACATCACAACTTTTAATTACGAAGTTGAAGGTAACTGTTAATTACCCATTACACTTTTTTACTAATATGTGTTACAAAATAATTGGGCATAACATATGAATTACTTCTTAACATTAATCCAAATAGTTCATTTACGCAACAACACCTGCATGAGTAAAATCATTGACAATCCAAAAAAAATCAAGCCTGCAAGGAAAAAAATAAACAAAGCTTTTGTGATTAACAAATGTAAATTTAGAAGATCGGCATCTGCAATAGTTGTTGTTACACAAGCAACAACGTTTTCAACCGCCGTGGATGGTGGATTGATCCACACAAAAAAAGAACAACGCCTTTCTGCATAATTGAAGAATTGCCTCCTAGGATTCTCTTTGGTCTTTGAAACGTGCAAACGAGTCCTTTATCCACATAAACAAATTGGATGGTCAACATCAACTCTACGATGTACTCCAGTGCTACTCGATGACGCCATTGAAGATGGTAAAAGTACGCACTAAACAAAGACACACCTTAGACAACTCATTTGCTAGAGAAAAGTGGAATAAGACTGATGATTGGAAGGTTTTAAGGCTATGTATTTCGACGTACTCCAGTGGTACTTTGTTACCGGTTCTTTGTATACATATATATATATATATATATATATATATATATATATATATATATATATGTACCTGTGTCTGTGTGTTTATAACGACTCTCTAATGGTTCATTTATAACGGTTCAAATTGAAGGGTCAGTCATCAATTTCAAAGTGGTTTAAATAATTAGTTTTAATTACAATAAAATAATATTTGTATTCAATGTAATATATGTTCTCAAAGTGGGTTTATATTTCGAGAAGTCAATGAACAAAAAGAAGAAAAAATAGAGGGCTTTAGTTAAAGTGAAATTAAATGGGGCTGCAGGAACTACTGCCAGAACTACAAAACAGGTACAAAAGAGTTGGGAACAAGAAAATAGTTGTTACATTCGCATCAGCTCTTTTCTTCTTCATATTTACTTACATTCACACCCTACTTCCTTCCCTTCATGTTTAGAAGGAGGTGCTGCCGGACCCGCCGGGGGCTTCGTCGCTATCATTTTCCAAAACGTTGAGATTTCATATTTGCGATTTCATATTTCATGCAATACGCATGAAAGTAAGTTCCTTATAGGAACTACAAAAGGCTTGCAAAAGAGTTGAACTACTGGCTCCCTTCTTCGCATCATCTGGGTTCTGACATTCATTTGGAGAGGATATGGGAGATAGGGGAAAGAACTTGTTGATGAGGGCATTGTCGTGCTCGTTTTCTAAGTCTAATAAGCGACGTTCCACCCAGCGCAGTTCTTTCTCCATCATCTGCATCTTCTTGATGACACGGGTCAGCTTACCCATGATGGTATTTGGAAAGTTAGGATGGGTCATATCCAACTCATCATCAGTCTCAACTGTGGTTGTTTGAGGTGGGGGGACTAGTGGTGGAGGAGATGGGTTAGTTTTCCTGTCCATCTTCATTTTGGTTGTGGTTATACAAAGTGTGGAAAGTTAGGTTTTATATGGTTGAAATCTAACTACCATATATAACCATACATAAATGCATTGAGAGATGCATCAAAGAGAGAAGCATCAGAGAGGTTTATGTGGCAAAATGAAAAATGCAGCTGCATTCAATTAGTTGTTCAGCAAAACAGAGTGGAAATGCTATATTTAATTAGTAGTTTGGTAAAACAGAGTGAATATGCTACATTCAATTAGTTATTCCACAAAACAGAGATGCAGCTGCATTGCATTAATAAGTAAGATATTTGTATAAAACAAGTTTAGTTAATGAAGTTGTTGGGTATAAATGAAAAGTTAATGGTGCCCAACTACTAATTACTATTTAGTTTACTGAATATATATTATTCAACCATAAAAATCCAAGGCAGCTTCTTGCAACCCGAGAAATAGGAAGACAACTTCATCTGGAAGTTGGTGAGTGTTCCTATGTTAAGTATAATATTTGTATCTTAACTGTGCATATAAAAATTATACTTTTCAGTTTGAGCACTAAAGTATTTAGTTTTTTGTACTTACTTTTCAGATTGCATTGGCGGCATGGTTTCCATTCTTGTTCACTATGGTCCGCATATTGGTGAAATCAGAAATATGGACCCAGAAAATTATGGTTACCAGAAATTTTTAGAAGATTTGTGTGGACTGCCATTCATTCATGCAATTCCACATCCTTTTGCCATGAACGTATATGCTTCTATCCTTGACACACTAGATAGAATGGTGCTCAACAGCGATTCAGATATGGCGAGGATGTTTGAATTGCAATATTGCTATAAAAAGATGATTGTTTTCTTTGAAACATAGGAAATAGGTTATCCATTAGCTATATGCTTTTGATCCATCTACTACTGGAAGTTTAGAGGTGGATGGATGAAATATAATTTCTAAGTGTTTTTTGGTTCTTCATGGTTTTCTTGTAATATTTTACTTATGTTATGTAGTTGTGCAATAAGTTTAAAACATATATAAAGTTGTGACATATGTTATGTTATGTACGTCTAACAAATTGTTGTGACATGTGTTTAAAATATATACCTATATGATATACAATATACTTGTGCCACTTGTTATTAAAATGTTATGACATCACTTTCTCAATAACATCTCCATACAAAAATTATATAATAATTACAAATATTATATTTTGCTCCATCACTTTCATCATGAATTATTCTATAATTCATATACTTGAATACATAAAGAAAGTCCATTCTAATGTGGCGAAAGTCCACTGTGTGTTACCCATTCAAAATACAGAACTACCCAAATAATCCTTCTATGTAATGTGGTGAAAGACGACCTTGCAAAACCATGATATTTAAATCACACCAACAATGATTACAATTGATGACATCCTCGTTAAGGATCCAGCAATGCCAATCAATATGGTTGCCTTCGGGACAACATTTTGGAACATGCGTAAAGAATGACCGATTGCAGGAAGAAGTCCTCTCAATAATTGTTAACATCTTTCTACGGACAAACTTGATACAAGTGCTGAGTATTTAATTTGTCCTCAACAATGTTAATAAATTAATCCCCGCCTCTTTGTCCGCTTCATTGGAAAACAATAATGCAACACACATAGGATATAGGGACGCGTAACCATTTGTATAGAGGAAAGCCAACCCTATTTTTTCATTGTAAACAATCCAATCAATATGTGCAAATTTTTTTTGCATGTTAGACCATACAAATAAATAAAGTGTAAGGCGTAAAAGAGTACACATGATCTTAGTAAACATATCACTCCCCTAATAAACTTTGCAACATGATCCCGAGATTGAAAACATTGTTCCATGTACATACGTCTTACTGACATATTTTCATTTGGCCCATTACGTGCAACTAATTCAATTGTTGCATCGTATCGCTGTAGACCCATCCTCCATGGTCCACTGCCCAGTTCGGCCGTTTCCCTTCATTTTCAATACGTAGAACACCTATATGTCTCACTTTAGTAATGTAAACCCATAACCTGAGAATGCATATAAATTGTAAACTATAAACTGAAACATAACTCACCATATATGCTTATCCTTACTATTTGTAAAAGCTATAGCCTCAACTCATCTAACCACATCTTCAATAGCAGTATGTATAACAAAATCTATGCTTTCTGAATACATGTAGCGACTGGATCTGGAGTAGAGGATGGAAGATGGCAATATAAATACAGGTATAAATTTACCTTTAAACATTGCCTAGGGTAGTTCTAAAGTTAAAACGCTTTAATATAACAACGGTTACAAGGGTAAGATGGAAGTTTCCACGTGTCAATCATTAATATGTTTTTTTTTGTATAGTTCATTGATGTTCTAGGAGTGTACACGTGTCAATTATAAAATAAAATTTATAATTGATGGTTTTCAAATACATAGAGCGACTAGGTAAAATTTGTTTTCACTTCTGTTATGAAATAATTTCTACAATACATATAAATTAATTACGACAAAACATATGAAATTGTTTTGATGTTATTCCCAGTAAATTAATTGGAAAAAAACTATTACAATAAAGGTACAACTTCAGAAATAATATTTCTTACATCCACTTACATTACTTCTTTCTATTATATCTGGAGGTGGAATTACAAAGTCATCATCTCCTGGGTCAGAAAAATTCGACATATCAGAATCTAATTTTAGATTTGGGTCATTCAAAATGGAGGCAATTTGTTCAGCTGGATCCTCGTATGTTTGTTTAGCTTCATTCACTTTCTCCACCTTATATTATCTCACATAAAGTTGACGAATTTCACGGTTAATCTAAGCAATGATGGAATATATATCTGATGTTCTTGCCAGCTTCATTTCAAGTGAATGTGGTCTTGGAATGGGTAGAACTGCTCGTCTACACTCTGCAACAATTACATTCCTCGTATTTATTAACTCCTCATACTTAATAAGCTGTTTTGGTTGCCATTCAGCTTGAGACACCTATAGAGGTGGACGGACTGCATCAGGTTGAATATCTTGTAGTACGTCACCTTCACTTTTTACCACTTCAGCATGGTAGTGGGCATTCCATTTGCTGAAGGCCTCAACAGTGTCTGCATGACTAGTATAAGGATAATACTTCGCATCAGGATACCCTCGTTTCTATGCCTTCGCGTTTGCCAACTTCTTGTATATTCCCACATTCCGGCCCTTAAAAATAACATAAAACCGACGTGCACCCATTGCTTATACAGAATATGTGATGTGAATATGATACGAATGATATGGAGATGAAGAATCCCTGAATATTAAAACTTCAAGTTCAGCAATGGGTAAACATAACTCGCCTCTTTAATATTCTTACCAAGCCATAATGAATTGTCCAAACAACTTCCAGTTTAGGTGGAAAGTAATTGTCCAAACAAACCATAGACTCTTTACAGTTCTTACCAACAACTTCACTAAACTGAATTATTTAATGTGCAATAATAAATGCAATCCACATAAAAAAAAAACTATCAAAAGTCTTTCTAAGATCACATAGGAAGCAAAAGATTTAATTTCATATATATTCTTCAATAACATATTTGTAACAAAAGAAATAACTGCACCAAATTTTTTATGTCCATGAGAATGTTCTGTTCTGCCCATTTTTGACATAGTTATTGGTGACATATTTGATTCATGTTTGCCATTGACACAGGGGACATTGGCGCAACTTTTGATTGATGTACAGCTTCTACATTAACTCCCTTTTACTATCATGATTCACACAAAACAATACATAAGTTGTTTATAATTTCAACAGCAAATTTATTTAAAATTTGGGCATTATGCATATAATATTCACTTACCAGATTCAATGCATATGCTGATGGGGTCATTACTGGTTCACTTGCAAACAGGTTACTTAATGGAGTTATGGGTTCACCAAAATAAGCTGTATGGGGGCTATTATCCGATTCTGGGGTTGTGTTGAAGGTCCTGCCCTATCAAATTCTTTGGACATGAATATGTGTGATGGAATTTCAGCACCCTTCAAACAATCAAACCATCAATTCAAATGTTATGATGTACATATAGTTTCGAATATGTGAAACTTAGAAGAACACTTACATTGTGTAAAATATATGAAGGGGTGGTAATACCACCACTGCAACCTACCACTCCGGCAACAACGCCACCATTGGAATTCTATATAATACAAAATGAGGAGTTTTTTGTTTAAAAATTATATAATGAGAACAGAGATAAAACGATAAACATAACAGAGTAAAACCACGCACATAAAGTTAAATACATACATGATAAGGCTAAGGGTATATATCTCTAAATTACGGTTGTCAGTCTTTTTCTTCTTTCTAGCGGTTTTTTCTAACACAGATATGAACCTACTACTTTTTCCTTTCGATGTATCTTTGGTTGCAATCCCCTTCGAACTAAATATTGGACTGCTTTACACAATGTCTTTGGTGGCAGCCCTAGGATTAAGTATTGATCCTTGGGTAATTTGTTTCAAACTACTAAGCTACATCAAAACATTATGGAATCCGTCGGCTAAGAGATGTAATGGAAGATATTTCTGTGAGCTGATGACAAAGTATTCTGTGCCATCATCTCATCTCAAGTCTAGTATCCGTTAGCACATCTGTGCCAATTAATTCTTCCAACCTACCGTCTTTCTCTTGTCCACTTTTTCAAAACATATCGGCTCGGTATTTTACTTGCAGACATCTTATCTTTGAGGACTTACAGAGTATGGCTGTACATGACACCCTCCATTTCAAACTTTCTACAAGAACAAAACAAATGGTCGTCACGTGTCCGTATCACTCGCCGTATCACCTTGTCATTATACAGCGCAACTTCATACACATACAAGCTATTAATAATTGTTCCTGAAAAAGTTCAAATATGTTAGCAGTGTACGCATGTTCGACGTGATCTAATATGGGAGATCTTGCTTTCATCCTAGGCATCTTCTGGACCAAATCATATTCAGCTTCATACTCCTTGTACCTCTTATCATACAACAGCGTGTCGAAATGCTTGAAGAAATCTGGAAGTTTATATTGTCTAGATAAGTACTATTTCAAGCCACTGTTGAAGCTTTCACTTAGCTGTGTGGTATGCATACCAGCAGACCATACATTTTTTACATATACCTTGGCCCATACATGTTTCAAATGAAACAAGTTAGCCAACCATGTATTATTCTCCACACGAAATTCCCTTTCCATCAAATATCATTCCTGTAAAAGCTCATCATGATCCTCAATGTCAAACATTAATTTGGAGATCACACTTTTTATGCCTTTCCCACTAACAGACATGTTGCCGATATGCTTTTGTGCATTAAGTATAAGGTGCCACGTACACAGATGGTGATTTGTGTCAGGCATTACTTATGCTAATGCCTTTGCCATTGTTACGTCTTGGTCAGTCAATATTGTCTTTTCGCACTTTACGGGACATTGTGTTCATGAATGTATTAAACAACTAAGTAAATGAATCCGCCATCTCATCATACATGAAAGCGGCACGAAACACACATGTTTGCCGATAATGGTTCAAACCGAGAAAAACACCCAAAGCCCTGTTACCTTTGACAAGTTTGTACGTTGTATCAAATGTAACCACATCTCCAAAATGGCCATAATCTGATATCATTTTCGAATCAGCCTAAAATATATTAGTTATCATTGTATCTTTGTCTAGTTGGACAGCATGAAAAAATGATGGATCTTCCCATGACTGAGTTTGGAAATAATTCATGAGCCAACCCACCGCTCCACATTCTAGCTCATTCTGTAATCTTGTCCTAATATAATTTTGTACATCAACATTGGTGTAGCCAATTGCTTCTCTACCTCTAACTTGCCTGGAGCTTAATTCAAAGGTTTTACGAACTGCTATTCCAGAATCACAAGCCAACTCCACATCAATACCTTGCACTTAGCTAATTTTTCGCTGCGATGGCATCATGTGGGTGCACTGCTGCATGATGAGGGGATGGTTGTGACTTTCTTCAAACTGTCTTACAGCGAACTTTTGCAAACCCACATCATACCTTACTAACATGCATGCACCACAGTTTGTGTGTTTTAGCCTTTGGTTTCTTTGTTTTTCCGTCTTTCTTGTCCTTACCTCTTAAACCTTCCTTGCTACATACAAACAACTTAGATGTTATTTTTCCATCTTTCTGAATTTTCATTCCGTACTCCTTTCGAATACTAAAACCGACTTTGCCACCAATAATTGTTGTAAAAATAATACGCTGCATCTTCAGAATCAAACTTCATTTCAAGACATGATTTCTATTGTACTTCATGTACCTCACAATCTGATTGGCTATTTATTTCTTCGATATTAATAGTTCCATTTTCCATGCCATAACTTAAATATAAAACCTACAAATGTAAACATAAGACGTAAGTGTTAGCATAATTCAACTATCACCACCTTACACTAACATGTATCAACAGTTTAATAAATATAACATCAAATATTTTACCTAACATCTTCACATCAAACTGATAGAATAATATAATGCATATCCACATATGCATACACTTTTCCAACATGTGGCAATACTTATATGAAGTTATCATACAAAAAAAACCTAATATACTTCAAGAGATCCTCATAAAGACAATTCATTTAAAGTGGGAATCAAATGAAATTTTGCACTGAACAACATATCAACACTTTAATAAATAAATTATCACATCTTTTAATTACCATCTTGACGTGAATTTAAGTGATACAATAATATATTGCATATCCACACTTTCATACACTTTTGCAACATGTAGGAAGCAAATGAACTTTTGAACCAAACAACATAACCTTTTACAAACAGGTGTCAACAATTTACTTAATAAACCTTCACATCTTTTACCTAACATATATTCATACACTTTTCCAACATGTGGCACCACTTATATGAACATGTCATAAAAAATTATTCTTAACATACTTCAACTAACCTCATAAATGAAAATCATTTAAAGTGGGAACCAAAAGAACTTTTGAACTGGACAGCATAACCTTTTCCAAACAGGTGTCAACATTTTAATAAATACACCATCACATCTTTAACTGGACAGCATAACCTTTTACAAACAGGCATCAACTGTTTAACAAATACACTATCACATCTTTAACTGGATAGCATAACCTTTTATAATCAGGTGTCAACAGTTTAATAAATACACCATCACATGTTTAACCTAACATCTTCACCTGATTTTAACAGATAAAGTAATATAATATAAGTCCACACATTCATACACTTTTTCAACATGTGCCACAACATATATGACCATGTCATACAAAATTATTCTTAACATACTTCAACTAACCTTGATAAAGGCAATTCATTTAAAGTGGGAAGCAAATTCATTTTTGAACTCAACAACATAACCTTTTACAAACAGATGTCAACAATGTAATGAATAAACTATCACAACTTTTACCTAATATCATGACCTGATTTTAACAGATTGAGTAATATAATGCATGTGCACGCATTCATACACTTTTCTAACATGTGGCACCACTTATATGGACATGTCATACAAAATTATTCCTAACATACTTCAATTGAACCTCATAAAGGCAAATCATTTCAAGTGGGAAACAAATGCACTTTTGAACTCAACAACATAAGTTTTTACAAATAGGTGTCAACAATGTAATGAATAAACTATCACAACTTTTACTTAATATCATGACCTAATTTTAACAGATTGAGTAATATAATACATGTGCACACATTTATACACTTTTCTAACATGTGGCACCACTTTTATAGACATGTTATACAAAATTATTCCTAACATATTTCAACTGAACCTTATAAAGGCAAATCATTTCAAGTGGGAAGCAAATGAATTTTTTTACTAAACAATATAACATTTTACAAACACGTGTCAACAGTTTACTAAATAAACCATCATATCTTTTAGCTAACATCTGTTCATACACTTTTCCAATATGTGGTACCACTTATATGAATATGTCATGCAAAATTATTCCTAACATACTTCAACTGAAACTCATAGAGGCATTTAAAGCGGGAAGTAAAGGAATTTTAGAATTGAATAACATAACCTTTTACAAACAGGTGTTAACAGTTTAATAAAAAAAATCACATCTTTTACCTAACATCTATTCATACACTTTTCCAATATGTGGCACCACTTATGTGAAGATGTCATACAAAATTATTCCTAACATACTTTAACTGAATCTTATAAAGGAAAATCATTTAAGGTGGGAAACAAATGTTTTGAAGTGGACAACATAACCTTTTACAAACAGGTATCAACAGTTTAATAAATAAAACATCACATCTTTAACCTAACGTCTTCACCTGATTTTAATAGATAGAGTAATATAATGCATGTCCACACATTCATACACTTTTCTAACATGTGGCACCACTAATATGAACATGTCATACAAAATATGTCCAAACATACTTCAACTAAAAAACATAATTTTTCAAAAACAAGTGTAAACATCTTTGTTCATAAACCATCATAACTTTTTACTAACATTCTCACAAATTTTACTTATAAAGTAATATTATGCATACACAAACGTTCATAAACTTTTCTAACTTGTAGCACCACTTATATGAACATATCATTCGAAAAGAAATCCTACCATACTTCAACTCAACAACATAATGTTTTACCAAAAACTGTCAACAATTCAATTTCTGATCCAAATATTATTGTAACTAAAAAAATTCCAATGCAATAGTACACATATCTCCACTGGGAAAAATATTATCACACTCACAAATGCTATAATCACAAATTCAATTACTATAATCACAAGTAAAATAAGGTTATAAATTACATGTAAACACATATCTCCACTGCGAAAAATATTATCACACTCACACTGTTTTGTTGTGTCTTAATTTATTGAATCAAAATTAATTCAGGGATTATTTCAAACACCAAATATAAAACAATTACCCTAATATATCATAATATCAATTACTATAATCATATGTAAAATAGACTTATAAATTATATGTAAAAACATATGTCTAATGCAAAAAATATTATCACACTCACACTGTTTTCTCATGTCTTCATTTATTGAATCGTATATAATTCAGGGGTTTTATATTTCATAAACCAAATATAAAAAAAATTAGTAATATATCACAAATTCAGTGATTATACCATGTAAAATAGACTTATAAATAACATGTAAATAAAACTATAGACTCTGCAAATTTAAGATACATATGCAGAATAACAAACAAAGTAAAATTTAGACTTCACTGAAATTTAAAAAAATGCAAAAAAACAAACAAACCATATTCTTGTACAAATATATATGCTTCTTTGAAGACGGACAATGTGTACGAAGCTTGGTCTTTAGCCGAATTCTTGATCACCAAAGAGAGACTTGAATTTCAGAGGGAGACAGACCTGAACGAAGCTTCAATTTCTGAGGAAGAGTTGAATTTCAGAGGAAGATAGACGTGAACGAAGCTTGGTCTTTGGCTGGATTCTTCAAACTTTAATTTCAGATGGAGAAACACCTGAACGAAGCTTGGAAGCTCCAATTTCAGAGGGAGGGTTGAATTTCAGAGGAAGAGAGACGTCAACGAAGCTTAGTCATTGGCCGGATTCTTCAGACTTCAATTTCAGAGGGAGAAACACCTGAACGAAACTTGGTCATTCGCCGGATAGACAGACTAAGGGAGGGGGACCATTTCAGAAGCTTCACCTTCAGTCGTTAGTCATCGGATTCTTCATAATGATACAAAATTTCAAACACAAATAATGATACAAAATTTGTGAATAAATATTTTACTTTTGGGGAGACAGAGGGAGACAGACTTGAATGAAGCTTCAATTTCAGAGATGGAGTTGAATTTCAGATGAATAGAGATGTGAACAAAGCGTCTTTCGCCAAATTCTTCAGACTTCAATTTCAGAGGGACAAACACCTGTACGAACGAGATAGATAGACCGACGGAGAGAGACGATTTCAAAAGCTTCACCTTTGGCCGGATTGTTGATTAGTTGCCGGATTATTGGTCAGTCACCAGATTCTTCATGACTTTAATTTGAGAGGGAGAGAGGGCAGAATTTCAGACACAAATAATGATGCAAAATATGAGAATAAATATTTTACTTTTGGGGGGACTAACATCTGAGAATTTGGAGGGAAAAACAATTGCCTTTTTGGAGGGAAATTTAAGTTCGTATTTGTATACAACTATATAAACCTCTTGTACGTAGTAGTATATACATAAGTAAAGTAAATACTTTTTTTTACCAACCTGTCGTGTTAGACCTCCATATCAGTAATGGACACCCTCCAGTGGGAGAGTGTCCGGAGAGGATTTTTTCCCTCATTTTTCTGACATTTAGCTTTGAGATTCAACTTTGAAGGAAATAAGGAACTTAATAATTGTAAGATGAACATTGTGAACAAGGAGACAAGGAACTTAGTCATTCTATGTTGAACATTGTTAATAACAAAAACTCAAGCAGATTATATACAGGCTAAATTACTATGACCTCCTGTGGTTTCCCTGTTATTACTTTCAGATTGAATTAGGTGAGACTCCGGTCAACCTCCCCTATGGTTTGGTTTGGGGTGTCGTGAGGCTTTGGTGCTGTGTTGCTGTTGTGAACAAAAATAAATAAATAATACTAACTTAGCACCGACCAGCAAACGAGTTAGAAGTCGGCTAGATACAAAACTAAAATACCAAAACTAACCTTTGCTAACTTTTACTTCATTTCTCAGCACAGCACGTAAAACTCTCCATGTTGTTTTTTCCTCTCTCTATATCCTCTCTCAAGCCCAAATCACACAATGAACAATGATTCAAAAGTCAATTACAGAACTGAAACATTTTAACATTTGAACTCATATTTCAATAAAAAGAACTGAAACTTTTTTTTTTTTCCGAAGGTTGCATAGGACTGAAACTTGAAATGAAGTTTGCATATACATGATAAAAACACATAAACTGAAACAAGCTTGCATATACATGATAACTATACATGATAAAAAGTACATTATCATACTGAACCAAATTTCAAATCAACTGAATCATATTCTGCCATGAGTTGATGTCAAAGTAACCAAAATCAACCAAAAATTCAATCAGAAACTGTAACGAATCCAATCCCGAAGACCACCTATACACGTATAGACACTTCGAAATTCATTAATAAGTCCGCACCAAATTCATATTCCAATCGATTGGGATCACATTTGTCCATCAATTGGTATCAAATTCAACCCAAATTACAAAAAAATTAATAAATTAATAAAAAAACTGCAAAGAATCGAAACCGAAACCCACTTATAAACATACACATACAAGAACATACACTTCCTCACGTCGATCTGGTAGCCTTGGGAGTCCCAATGATAAATTTTAAAGGTCGATGTTGGTGGTAGTTGTGGCCCTGGGCTCGACTTCTTGGAGCTGCCGGGATGGTGGTTTGATGGTTGAAAATGAGGATTTGGACCCCAATCAAATCTGGGTTTGTTTCTCCCCCTTAGAATCCATCAAATTCGTGAATAGATTAAATAATTTTCTCAGTCGACAGAGAGATGGTGATGGTGGAGGAAGAGGAATGAGGCCAGAAGTGGCAGCATTGGCAAAGAAAAATAAGGAGGAGAGAGGGAGATAGTGGTGGCCGGTGGTGGTGGCAGTTATGGCTGTCGTAGTGGTGTTGAAGATGTTGTTGGCCTCTTGGTAGTTGATCAAGCTCGCGCGTAGATGGCCGGGTGGCCACCAAAGTTCCTTAAAAGGGTTATGATGGCGTGGGATATGCAGCCAGAGCTCTTAGTGAAGATAACCAATGGCCTTTCAGACACGGTTCTCTTAACTCTCTCCATTAATTGCTCTAACGTGAAAAAAAATTAGGCTATATATATATATATATAGAAAGTATCAACTTCAAATGCCAAACAATGAGACAGACCAATGTGAGTTGTGATGATTGAGACAACACTTTGGTTTTGGTACGATGAAAATTGAGCCCCATTGGGGTATTTATAGGATGGCAATGGTGGGGGAATATTGCATAATTTGTTCACTAGGAAAAAGTCATAATTGAGGGAAAAGAGAATGTTTTTCATTAGATTTTTTTTTTTTTTAAAAAAAAAAATTCCATGGAATAAAAGTTTCAAGATAACGAATCTGTGCATACGGAGGAGAAAGTGACCTGTCTTTTAGCTCCATCAACTGGTCCAATTTTCGCCCCGCCACTAAGAACTTTCAGCTTTCTCCAGATGTGGTCAGGAGAATCTGCTGAGTTGGGGAAACAAGTTGAATTTATCCACTTGGGACCTTTCTTTTTCTTCTTTTTTCAATAGTGATGACAGATTCTAAATACTATCCAAGAACACAAAATAACCATGTTGCATTTGGTTTCTGGGATAGAGACGAAAAATTTGAAAAAAAAAAAAACTTATAGCTGATTATATAAATGGTGTAGAGGATAAGGTCCCAAAAGAATGTCAACTTTATGGGCTTAAGATAAAGATGAAAGCGAGGGCGTTGAGGTACAGGGTTAATGAGAAAACTCTGTCCCTCTCTCTCCTTCTTGAAAAGGACAACTCGTGGAAAATCTAGCTGAGGAACATATAAAAAAGTCTATATATATCTAATACTCCGATTTTGTTCTTTAATCATCAGCTATATAGCATTATGATCTGCCAAATTCTTACTAAGATTGATTGCAATCTGTGTGTGATTCTTCGTGTTGGCGTGTGTGAATGAATATGTGAAAATCAGTATCATTATAATCACCCCTAATATAGCTGATTTTATATATAACACTTAATGCATTTTGACTTCTTTAGATATTGGCTTAATCTCTCGAAAATCCTATTGTCTATGATCTACAGATGATAATTCTAGAAGAGGAACATTTGGCATTGTTCATAAACTCATAATAGACTAGACATGAGACATTGATCATAAAACTATTTTCTTTTTAAAAGGTAAATCCTTTGTTTGAATATCAAAAAAAAGTTTAATATTAGTACTTTATTTGCAATGGTAATTTTTTTCAATTTATAAAGTTTAATTGTAAAATAATTAGTCTATTTTGCACCCCAAAAAAAAGAAAATTAATAAAAAAAAATCATTAAAAACTAATAATATTATTTTAGAGAAGAAATGAATTAAACTCCTCAGAGAAAATGAAATTATTTTTGGGTAATTAAATGTGTAGGCGATATGAGGCTGTGCTCTACTTGTTAGGGCACAGCGAAAGTGGAATAAGCGACGCGAAACAACAAGATCGAGCACCCAACAGGAAATTACAGAAGTTGGACCGGGCCGAAAAAGTTTGATTGGTCTACTTTTGCCAAAAAGCAATCGATGCCAACAAGAACGCCATGATGAAGCTCAAAACCAAGCAATGACACGGATGCACAATTGAGGATGCGAGAAATGGCGTGGGTCGGGTATAGTCCACGCAAAGAAAAATAGGCCGGGTAAGTGATACTGGACTGAACCAAGCTGTCTCAAGCCAGGCCTAGGATAGAAGAATGATGCTGAAGGCCCGCTAAAAGAAATCAAGCCCATGCCTAGAGGAGCCCGGATAACAGGCCCAGCTCAAGGAATTAGTTAGGGAACTTGTAGAACAGTTGTAACAGTCTATAAATAGAGGAAGAAGGTGGAATGAAGGGGAGGATAATTCTTGAAGTGTAAAGGATACTCTGTCAAAATAGAGAGCAATTTCTTGCATCTTCAACAACACAAGATATATGTCATTCGCCAAAACTTTGGGCTATGTCCATGGATGAGGAGATTTCACTATAATGATGGGGAGACGTCATTACAATTTGTAGAGAATTATCTACCCAACCTAACTCACACTCTACCTATCAATTCACAACTCACTCTCTCACGAGGCTACCTTTACGGGCTACATGTCTGTATACCTCTCAACAATACCCTATGTATCTATTTATAGAGTTTTTAATTGCCAATTCCTTGTTGGATATTTATTCCCACAACTTACCTACCAAAGAGTTACTAAAACAAACTCCAACTCTAAAATAAAAGCAACCCAAGAAACAATTTCCTCCACAAGTCTATACCCTTTGAGAAAAAGAAAAAAAAATAAAAAAAAAATAAAAAAAAAAAACTTATTCCCGCACATATTAGGCAAGTGCAACCGGTCAAAATTTTCAGCACCTCAATCTTCACTACTTCAACAAGTGCAACCTGTCAGAAATATATAATGCGACCTGTCGGATTTCTTCATAACAACATCCTTCAAAGATTTGAGATACAAACCCAACAATATCCACCTTAACTAAAATCCATTCTTCATGCGCTCCTCCACAGCTCCACCTTAAACAAATATTCCTCCACCTTGAACCAAACATCTTCTTCTCGTTCGTCATTGTTTTATCACACTCACCTATTTCTAGCAAACTCCAAGTTCAAGTAATCAAACTTGGAATCTATTCTCACATCATTGAATTGAACTTGGAACATGGCGTACATTTGTGAAGGTCCTTACCAATCCATTCGCTGTCCAGATTTTGATTGTTGCTATTTATATCCCAAAACATCGCAACAAGAATTGTTCTCCATAAACATCTAATGAACTACAAGTTTATATGAAGCAAATCACTATTTATGAGGACACATATGAAAGGAATAAGAAGAATCAAGTATCCACTCCTTAACTTCTCTCTTGCTATCAATAATTGAAAGGGCTTCATTAACATCACTTCCCCAAGCCTCAAGCACAACAACAACAACAACAAATGTCTTCTCATTTCCTTTTGGACACCACCACTTAATATGCCCCTTTTTCCCAACAATTGTAGCACATTTTCTTCAACATTGGCACAAAATTTCTTGGAGCTTCATCTGTTAATGTATCGCATTCAAATTGTACTATCATGAGTAATTTTCTTTATCTATTATTAAAATAAATTGAATCTTAATCTTGAGATATATATGGATTGGAGTTATATTAATATTTATTTTGATTTGCTTTAAGACCTCCGAGTGAACATACTGGGGTATTTTGGGTAAATATTATTATAATATTGTGGAACATATTTTGTAAGAAAGAATCCATGTGGTAATAATATTTTGATTTGGTTTGTGTGATCACAGAAAATTGGCCAGTTATATTTAAAAAATAATTTTGGTATTTATTTATTTATTAAATATATTATTTTCTTTAAAAAGAATTTATCTGATCAAACGGTTAAACTTAGATGGCCAAAATATGGATAAATTAGTATATTGGATTAATGGTAATATTTATCCAAATACCTAATTAACGTAGAGAGGTTGATTTATGATATTTAGTAACTATTAGGGCTAAATTATAATTATTCGTGTCCTTGAGTGTAGTTATTTCTTTTTAGTGGAGTTAGAAATAATTAATAGAGTTAGTTTAATAGGTTAAGAGTGAGCATGCTATTAAACTACCTTATTGAAGTCAATGATAAGGATAAACCTATCAGACTCCACTCCTAATCCAACTTGGAAAACGAGTAGTAGGTTAAAGGTGAATCAATGCTTAATTTGAATTGCACAATGTGGGGTGGTTGTGGAATATAATATGGATAAGCAACCTGGGGGGGGGGGGGGGGGGGGTTAATAGGTTCAACATACTCTTTTATCCGATTTTTTATTAAGCTAAATTTACCAAAATTAAAGTAAATTAAACACCCACAAAGCAAATATAAATTGCAAGTAAAGTAAAAAGTGAGTTTAGAACGACACCGTATTTTTAGCGAGGAAACCCTGATTGGCATAAAAGAACAATCCTTCTGGGAAAACCTTGAGGACTGACACCGGCCCGAGCGAAAAAGATCCACTCAGTATGAAGCAAAGTACAATCGACTCTGACTCAGGCTCACACCCTATCACTCTACCAAAAACCAATTTTTAACAATTTATGGCTTTGCGACTCCCCCGTCCAACATCTCTCGACCTCAAGCTTACTCTTGATTTTTGTAAAAGGTTCGCTGGTGGATCAACCAACACTCCACAAGCGTGGTGATCCATTCAAAGTATGATCTTCTCATCCTTTTATTCAAAAACTAATTTTCTAAAGTTGAAACAAAAATCTGCTTTATGATTTATAGATATGAAACCTTCAATCACGTTAATCCCAATCAAACAATGAACAAACAACCTAAATCACTCTGTGTATAGGTGTGTGCTCTCACAAATAGAAAAATAATAAACTCTCAAAACTCACACAAAAAAGGATTTATAGGGTTATGAATTTTTTTTGATGCAAAAGTTATGATTAAGTGTGTGTGTGTGTGTGTGTGTGTGTGTGTGTGTGAATATGAGTTTATATAGAGAATTAGATAGTCCTAATAGGGTTAGAAAACAATTCAAATTTTATGCTAAAACATCTCTCTAATTCAGATCAAAAAGGTAACAAAAGTTAGTTTAAAACAAACTTTCCTTTCTGGTTCAAGGAAATGTAACCGGTTCAACCTCACAATGCATCCAATTGGATTTTTCCAGAGTATGGTTGTCACGCAGAAAATGAAACCGATTCATTTTTCAAATGGAACAGGTTGGAAAAATCCTAAGAGCTATTCTTAGCAAAAAGTGCAACTAGTTCTAAAATGAAATGTAACCCGTTCAACTTGTGAGAAATCCTAAGTGCACCCTTCCAACTTCAAACCTATTCTTAGTGAACCTCACTCACTTACCTTGATTGTATGTTGTTCATTGTCAAACCGAAGTTGTCGTGAGGAGCTTCACTTGTGTGAGATATAAATTTTGTAATTGGAAATATTCTATGTCAAAACAAGTCCTAGTCGAGTTGTAATTTCAAGTTACCATATCAATATCGACATTGATTGCGAAATTGGAAGGTTGTTCAGAAGAAGAAATACTAAGATCATCGAAAAAGGAAAGAATAACACTTTTAAAAGATCGTTTCCCACTTAGGACACAATACCTACATGGTATATTTTTCAAGTTACCAAAAACAGAATTTTCCAAGTTCTGATTAAATTCTGTCAAGTGGGAACTGGTACCACCTTTGGGAATTGGTTCAAGTAGCTGTCCTTCGAAGAATACAATTCTGTTTATTGGGAATCGGTTCCATATCTGGCTACTGGCACCACTGCTGATACAGTTTAAGGTAACTTTGTCCTAATTAGTTTCAAACTTCCTAGTTGGTTTCATACATAGTGCATCAGTTTACTTTAGACTACACAGTCCACAAGGTTTTTCCCTCGCAAACAGTTGACTTATTTTATCAACTGGGGTTTCCTCGCTAAAAATCCTGGTGTCATCTCTAACTCTATTTTATCTTGCATGAGATTAATTATTTAATTGTTAAAATAAGTAAAGTTAGAAAGACACAGATCTATTTCTAAAAATACAAAACTTTCTAAATATTCTGCTGCGTACGACTCGTAGCTTGAATTTTCCGTTACAGTAATTGAGACTCAAATAAATGGAAAAAATACAACTCAATTTGGACTTCGTTTTGTTCACTGAAATATGTCAATTACATTTTTATATCTCAAAATCTCCCCATTTGGAAATTTCATGAAAAAACATTTAGACACATCATAATCTACCTAAGCAGAAAAGTAAATTACAATTCTACCCAAAAATAAAAAGTGGAACCAAAATCTTCATGAGTAGCTTCACAAGTAGTTTTAATCACTTCAAGAATCAAACTTGTAATTTGCATAAGACTTAAACAACACTACCTGTGAAAGCTTAATAAATATAGCCAAAAACAATATATATTTTACTCCCCCTTAATCATGCCCCCAATTTCCCCCTTTTTTGTAAGAAGTTGACAAAGCAATCAATCAAGAAGAATAGATAAAAAGACATATGCACATGACTATAGATATATCATGAAAAGAAAAGCATATCAAAGTATAACAATGTAGTTAAAAAGATAAATAGATATCCAAACAAGTAGCCATAGTGCCCAAAATAAAAACAAATAGTTTTCTTGAAAGCATTGTAGTATTGTTCACTATAGAACATTTCTAGATTTGAAGCTTATAGAATCTTCTTGCTCATCTTTTCCTCTGTTCTCTTTCACTTGGAAACCAAGAAAAAATTTAAAGCAAAGAAAAGCTTCAAATTCAACCTAACTTCGCTGAGGTAATATAATAAACACTTGGCATGCACTATTTTGAAACAATTTCAATAAAGTTCCCCCTTGTTGATTCAAACCCAAAAATGAAAAAACAAGGTTCACACACTAAAGATAGCAAGAATGTAGCAATAACAATAAACTAATAGCTCCTAATCTCCACAAAATTTGGATGCGAGCTACAAAATCCCAATTTTGTTTCCAAACTCTTTCAGTAACTCATGCAATGTTTAATCCCATGAACTGAAGATCAAAAGTGATTAAAGGAGGACTAAATGAAGTTTTAAATCAAATTATTTTGCAATATTCGAAGAATAATCAAATTTGGGCAATGGAATGTGAAATGGGGTCTTGAAGTGCTCTATCACGAGGTTGGAGAAGTGTCCAAATGACCCTTTATCACGTGCAAAAGATGACTTAAGTGTGCTGGAGTAAACAAGTACAACCAGTTGCATTTTTGCTAAGGACACCCCTTGGGTGTAAAAACCTAAAAATTTCTCAAATGCCTCCAAAGCTCAAATATGGGTTAGGAACCACTTCCAAAAAGACAAAAAATACCCCTACTAAGCCAAAACAATCTAAAAACCTAGAAAATCAAAATATTTTTGGATTAATCCTGATTTTTCAGGTTTTTTTCATTTTTGAGGAAAAAAAACAACTAGAGATATGAGTAAACAATGATCAATAATTCAAAGAACACATGTAGTCCAAAAATATCTCAGAAACTTAGAATACTTTCAAAACACAAAATTTTAGGTTCAACTTGCTCTTTTATCCAATTTTTTTATTAATTTAAATTAACCAAAATAAAATTAAATTAAACACCCATGCACAAAGCAAAAATAAATTGCAACCAAATTATAAAGTGAGTTTAGAGCGACACCGGATTTTTAGCAAGGAAACCCTGATTAGTAGAAGCGACCAATAATTTTGGGAAAACCTTGAGGACTTACGTCATCCTGAGCAAAAAGATCCACTATCTATTAAACAAAGTATAGTTAACTCTAACTCAGGCTCACACTCTATCACTATACCAAAAAACAATTGCTAACAATCCTTGGCTTTGCGACTCCCCCGTTCAATAGCTCTCAACCTCAGGCTTTCTCTAAATTTCTATAAAATGATCACCGGTAGATCAACCAACACTCCACCAGCGTCTTGATCCCTTCAAAGTGTGATCTTCTCCTTCTTTTCTTCAAAAAATGATTTTCTAAAGTTGAAACAAAAATCTGTTTTATGATCGATAGATATGAAACCTTCAATCACACTAATCTCGTTTGAACAGTGAATTAAACCCAAAATCACTCTGTGTATAGGTGAGTGCTCTAAAAAATAAAATAAATAAATAATAAACTCTCAAAAACTCACACAAAAAGGATTTCTAGGGTTATGAAGATCTTTCAATGAAAAGCCGTGATTAAGTGTGTGCGAATATGGGTTTATAAAGAGAATTAGATAGTCCTAATAGGGTTAGAAAACACCACAAATTTCATTGTAAAACATCTCCCTATTCAGATTAAAAAGGTAACAAAAGTTTGTTTAAAACAAAACTATCTTTTTGGTTCAGGGAAATGAAATTTGTTCAACCTCACAATGCAACCAGTTGGATTTTCCTAGAGTATGGTTTTCACACAGAAAATGAAACCGATTCATTTTTCAAATGCAACAGGTTGGAAAAATCCTGAGAGTTATTCTTGGAAAAAGTGCAACCAGTTCTAAAATGAAACGCAACTGGTTCAGCTTGTAAGAAATCCTTAGAGCTCTCTTCCAACTTCAAACCTTTTCTAAGTGAGCCTCACACATTTACCTTGACTATATATTTTTTATTGTTGAATTGAAGTTGTCGTGAGTAGCTTCACTTGAATTTTCGCTTCCAAAATCAAGATTCAAATAAATGGAAAATTTACAACTCGATTTGGACTTCATTTTGTTCACCGAAATATGACAATTACATTTTTATATCTCACATTGAATAATGAGAGCATATGAATAAAACTCTACCTATAGATATATATATATAGGTAGTTTGGTATATCAGACGATCAAGAGATTTACATTTCCTCTATGAAGCAATGATCGACGTTTTCTCTCTCTTTATTGATTCATGTTTCCATTTTGAATTACAAGTGATTCAAAACAAACAAATATATATATATATTCCAGAATTAAAATTTTTCTTTGGTTAAAAGATGCAAAGTCCAAAATTAATTTAGTTGCTAAACAAAAAAATTTTGTTAGTTCCATAGGATTGTTGGCAGATTTCGTAATAAAAAACTCAGTCACTGTAATTTTACTTTCAACTTAGTGAGTGAAAGGTGTGTAAGTTGAGTGTTCAATGAAAATTTAACCCATGATGAAGTTTGAGCGTCAAAAGTGTTAAATTTGTCAGCTTCATTAATAAAAGGTAAAAAGGTCAAATCACATCAAAGTAACACTCTCACCAACTTAAGATTATGCATACATGTTTATTATATTTGTGTCAGATTATAAAACTACTATAATATTCATTACCTACAAATTAGGGTTCACACATCTACACCTAAACCTACCAACCCAGTTACCATATATACCCCCGGCCTACCTAATTACCATGTATAAATGACTTTATCATCACTCACATACTCCAAATCTTCTCTTATATACATAGAACTTTCATGTATTCTTCAATACAATACATAATATTTATCTTTCTTTATATTTCTAATATGGTATAAGAATTTTTCGATCACTGGTAAACAATTTATCTGTTTGTCATATTCACCGCCTATGATGGAACTATCATCCCCATCCCCGATGGCGGTCAACCGACAAACTCACGCTTCCGCATGCTAAGATCTTCATACACCCCATATAGGAAAGCCTCGTTGTTTAAGTCTTACTCAATGAAACCCAACGAGATGTTAGAGTTGCATTGCACAATCAACCCGAATTTAATTCAAGTTGTTGTGGCAGAAAAGCAAAATAACAACGCACGTTGTTCGAGGAATAATTAAGCAATCACAAAGAAAAAAAATCATACACAAGAACACAAGATATACATGGTTCACCCAAATTTTAGGGCTACGTCCATGGAGCACACCGAACAAATTCACTATGAAAAAGATAAAGAATTACAAGGAGAATTCTCTCTCAATCTCTCTGAATTGCTCTCTCTTGTATTGGCACACTTTTATCTCTAATTTTCACTCCTATTTATAGAGTCCCAAACTTGTCCTACAAGAACTTTCCTTTTGTAGAATCCAAAACAAAAGAAATTAAATCAGATCAGAAAATTGAATTTTTCTTAAACCAATAAGGAAGTCAAATCAGATTAGGAAACTGAATTTTCCCTAAAATTCAGTACTCTTGAAGTTTCCATATAATTAAATCTTCCTAAAAATCTTCCACCTAATTAGACTCTACAAAACCACAACAATCTCCCACTTGGAGTCTAGAGCACTTGTAAACCCATTCCATCTTCTTCTCATGCATGTCCCATACATGTCAGTACACTTCTTTCTGTCTTCAAGCTAGAAGACCAACTGAAGTTGCGCACAACTTCAGTTTCTCCATGGTCCACATGTCAGCCGGATTCTTGGTGCCAAGTATTTTCTCAAGTGTCAACACCCGATCTTATAACAAAGATCTGATAAAGTGATACCGAAGTCCTATATGCTTGGTCCTTGAATGAAATGTTGAATTCTTTGCCAGATGTATCGCACTCTGACTATCACTATGCAAAACATTCTTCACCTGTTCCAATCCCAACTCTATTAACAAACCTTGTAACCAAATCATCTCTTTGCTGGCCTCTATCATCGCCACATACTCTGACTCTGTAGTAGATAACGCTACAATCCTCTGTATTTGCGAAACCCAACTAACTGCAGTTGTACCCACCATGAACATATACCCGGTAGTACTTCTTCTGTAGTCCACCTCACCAGCAAAGTCTGAATCTACATAACCATGTAGCTTCACTTCACCCCTTCTGAAACATAAACATCTGTCTATGGTACCCCGTAGATATCTCAATATCCACTTTACTGCTTCCCAGTGTAGCTTGCCCGGATCCTTTATGAACCTGCTTACTGCTCCCACTGCATATGCAATGTCTGCTCTTGTGCACACTATTGCATACATCAAACTTCCAATGGCTGAGGCATATGGAATTTTAGCCATGAAGTTTTTCTCATCTTCTGTCTTCGGACATTGATCTTGAGAAAAGCGGAAGTGATTAGCTAAGGGAGTACTCACCGCCTTAGCATTATTCATGTTGAACCTCTTCAGAACTTGTTCAACGTACTCAGCCTGAGACAACTGCAAAATACCTTTATGTTTGTCTTTGCTAATCCTCATCCTAAGAATCTGCTTCGCTGCACCAAGATCCTTCATCTCAAATTCACTAGACAACTGCTTCTTCAATTTGCTAATTTCTTCAAAATCAGAACCTGCCACTAACATGTCATCAACATAAAGTAGAAGGATAATGAAACTTGACTTGAACCTCTTGAAGTAATAGTAATGGTCAGCATTGCACTTGTTGTAGCCATGTCACTTCATAAAATCATCAAACTTCTTGTACCACTGCCTCGGGGCATGCTTCAAACCATATAAGCTTTTCTTCAACTTGCACACTAGTTTTTCTTTCCCTTTGATTGAGAAACCCTCCGGTTGTTGCATGTAAATCTCTTCCTCAAGGTCACAATGGAGGAAAGCAGTTTTGACATCTAACTGCTGGAGGTGCAACCCTTCTGCTGCAACAATGCTAAGAACTGAGGGAATGGTACTCAATTTCACAATCGAGGAAAAAATGTCTGTGTAGTCAATGCCTTGCTTTGCAGAAAGCCTTTGACCACCATTCTCGCCTTGTATCTCTTGGAACCATCATGTTCCTCTTTCACCCTATACACCCATTTGTTATGAAGAGCTTTCTTCCCCATGGGTAACTTAGATAGTTCCCATGTTTTGTTAGAGATAAGGTACTTCATCTCATCTTCCATTGCAAGCTCCCACTTGTTAGCATCTTCAACTTGACATGCTTCATCATAGCATTCAGGCTCACTATCATCTGTGAGTAACATATAATCCAAATATTTCCTATTCGGTACATGAGGTCGCGTAGACCTTTTGGGTGCAGGCATAGGAGTTGGAATCTGTGGTGAACTATGCTCTGTGAGTTCCGGCCAAGAACCCTCATCTGTCTGCTCCGTATCAATACTCTCTGGATCATCATCTAACTCAACAAACTCAAGCTTACTCTGTATAGGACTAGTTAACTGTGCTACATCTCTATCTTTGTACATCACCTTCTCAATGAAAATCACATCTCTACTTCTAATGATTTTCTTGTTTTGATTATCCCAGAGTCGATAACCAAACTCATCTCCGACATACCCAACGAAGATGCATTTTAGTGACTTGGGATCGAGCTTTCCCCTAGCATGGTCACTAATATGCGCATATGCAATACAACCAAAAACTTTCAACCATGAAAGATTTACCTATTTGCCACTCCATACCTCTTCTGGTATTTGATGCTCCAAAGGCATCGATGGTCCACGATTTATTAGGTAGGATGTTGTATTGACTGCTTCTGCCCAAAACTATTTGGGTAGACCCGAATGTATGCGCATGCTTCTGGCTCTTTCTATCAATGTTCAGTTCATCCGTTCTACCACCCTATTCTGCTGTGGGGTTCCTTGCACAGTCCTCTCTAATCAGATCCCATTATCAAAACAGAACTTCTTGAACCCAGTGTCTTCATACTTACCACTATTGTCTGATCTCAACCTCTTGATCTTCAAACTTGTCACATTCTCCACCATGGCCTTCCACTTCTTGAACACATCAAATACCTCAGATTTGTGCTTCAAAAAATAAACCCATACCTTCCTCGTGTGATCATCAATGAAAGTCACGAAGTAGGATTTTTCGCCAATGGATGAGACAGTGGTTGGCTCCAAACATCTGTGTGAACTAACTCAAGTTTCTCTTTTCTAAGATCTCTGCCACTCTTCTTGAAACTGACCCTCTTCTGCTTGACCATCACGCAACTTTCACAAAAGTCAATATCAATTACTCGTATGCTTGGTAGTTTCCCCTTTGAATGCATAATTTTGAGCTCCCTTTCACTCATGTGACCTAGTCTCTGGTGCCAAAGGTTATGATCTTCTCTATTTTCTGCAACTGCTCTAGACCCACAAGCACTGGTAGTTGTGTAGAGAGTGCCATATTTCTTACCACGTGCAATATTCATAGCGCCTCTAGAAACTTTCCACGAGTTTCCATTGAAGGTTATAACAAAACCTTTATCTGACAATTGTCCCACCAAAATCAGATTCTTCCTCAAGTCCGGGATGTGTCTCACATCCTTCAACTTCCAAGCTAACCCATGCAACTTGATTTGTACTTCACCTTTGCCAACGACACTGCAAGGCTGATCATTACCAAGATACACCTTACCAAGGTTACTCGGTTCATAGCTATTAAATAGCTTTTTGTTTGAGGTGCCATGAAACGATGCGCCAGGATCTAAAATTCATGACTCTGACTTCCTCTCCAAAGAGCATATCAATGCATCATCTGATTCTTCTGAGACAAAGTTTGCTTTAGTTTTTCTTTCGGTTCCCTTCTTTGGAAGTCTACAATCAACACGGTAATGTCCCTTCTTTCCATAATTCCAACACTCAACGTCACTGAGATCTATAGAATTCCTGAAATTTTAAGACTGTGCCCTTCCATTCCTTAACTTGGATCTACCTTTGTTTCTATTATTGTTGCCCTTCTTTTTGTTTGAACCCTTGCCTCTGCTTTCAACATTCAATGCCGAACCACTGGTGGAAACCCCTGTTGTTTGCTTTCTAATTTCTTCAGTCAGAATTATGCTTACAACTTCATCAAACTTCAACTTAGTCTTCCCTACAGAGCTACTAATCACTGTAACTGTGCCACTCCAACTCTCGGGTAACTGCCCTAGAATTAGCAGTGCTCAAACCTCGTCTTTGAAGTCGATATCAACAGACTCTAATTGCCCAACTATCTCGTTGAACGCATTTATATGTTCGTTGAACTTACCACCTTCGACCATCTTCATGTTGAACAATTTCTTAATCAAGTACACCTTGTTCACTGCAGAAGGCTGTTCATACATACTAGAAAGGGTTGCCATGAGAGACTTTGTCATCTTCTCGTTCTTCATATTGAAGGCAATTGACTTTGACAACGTCAATCTGATGGTGCCAAGAGCCTTCCTATCAAGTAATTCCCATTCTGCATCCTTTGTACCCTTTGGCTTCTCTCTTAAAATTTGATACAGATTTTTCTGAAACAAGAGGTCTTCAATTTGCATCTTCCAGAAATTGAAGTTTGTGCCATCGAACTTCTCAATCATGGATGTGGATATCTTATCTTCTGATGCCATTACTCCCACTCGAACGGACAGATCTGATCGAAAGACTTTTGAAATTTCGTCAAACACCTTCTGTGCCCTAGGTTCTCAACCAAAGGCTCTGATACCAGTAATTAGAGTTGCACTGCACAATCAACCCAAATTTGATTCAAGTTGTTGTGGTGGAAACGCAAAATAATAATAATCAAGCAATCACAAAGAAAAAAAATCACACACAAGAACATAAGATATATATGGTTCACCCAAATTTTAGGGCTACATCCATGGAGCACACCGAACAAATTCACTATGAAAAAGATGAAGAATTACAAGGAGAATTCTCTCTCAATCTCTCTCAACTGCTCTCTTTTGTCTTGGCACACTTTTATCTCTAATTTTCTCTCCTATTTATAGAATCCCAAACTTGTCCTACAAGAACTTGCCTTTTGTAGAATCCAAAACCAATAAGGAAATTAAATCAGATCAAGAAACTGAATTTTTCTTAAACCAATAAGGAAGTCAAATCAGATTAGGAAACTGAATTTTCCCTAACAGATTAGGAAACTAAATTTTCCCTAAAATTCAGTCCTCTTGAAGTTTCCATATAATTAAATCTTCCTAAAAATCTTCCACCTAATCAGACTCCACAAAACCACAACATAAGATGCCTCATCCAGAGATGCTCAACATGTCAGATTAGTTCTGTCACTGGGCCACCATGCACCTTAAATGGTAATCCCACTCTTCCATGCACTTCCACGTGCAACAGCAGTAATCCTGCACCTCAACGTATTGGATCAGTTTTGTCACCGCATCACCACGCACCATCAGTGGCCATCATGCACTCACACGTGCCTCAATGTGTCGGATCTTGACAACTCCATCACTTGTTGCCACACACCATCAGTGGTTATCATGTGTTTCCTAAAGCACCATCAACATGGTGAATCTTCACAAATTCGTTACTCATATGCTACCATGCCTGAATGTGCCTCAAGTGGTCTTCATGCTCCACCACCGCTTTTATGATCTCGTCTCCAAATTTAAACTGGTTTCATACTCATCTTAAGTTTGAAGGGGGTTGTTAGATTATAAAAGTACTATAATATTCCTTACCTACAAACTAGGGTTTACACATCTACACCTACACATACCCACCTACCTAGTTACCATGTATGGATGATTTGATCATCACCCATCTACCCCAAATCTTCTCCTATATATATTGGACCTTCATGTATTCTCCAATACAATACATTATATTTCTCTCTTTATATATTTCTAAAAATTTGAAATAAAAAAACATGATATATAAAATTTGCATATATTTTCAAAATTCTATTTTTCTGTTAAGTTTCAGTTTTTTACTCACTCATCAATGTGGGGATCATTTTTCTATCATGGTACAGTGATGTATAAAAACAAAGTATATTGTACTGATCATAATCTAAAATATATAATACATCGATTGATCGAGGTAAGGTGAAACATCAATCGTAAATTGTCTAAAATGCTTCAATCAATAAGAAATATGTGTCGATCAATCGAGAGGGACATTAGGTCATACGTAATTGTTAAAATTGGATGCGGAAATAGGAAATTTAAATAGGAAAAGAGAAAAGAGAAAACAGAAGCATATACATGGTTCGGCACTAAGGGATATATTTATGGACAAAGAGCCACTAAGGGCTATATTTTATTATTCAGATCTATATATTACTTGAGTACAAGGAGCCTACATATAGGCATGTAAAGATAAAAATTTATGAAAGGTGTACAATAGTCAAAGTAGGCACCATGATTGGTGGAGGATTTTGCTCTACCGTTATATAGAAATATTTATAATTGAAAGGAAATTGACCGGATCACATATGATTGGTGAAGGATTTTGCTCCACAATTATATAGAAATATTTATATATTTTAACACTCCCCCTCAAGTTAGAGCATCAATATTATGAATGCCCAACTTGCTAAAAAAACGCCTTGAAAGATGATGAAAAGGTGTTCGGAACAAGCCAGGAATGGCCTGAACTAAGCTGGGAAATGGCCTGAACTAAGTTGGAAAAGGCTAGAACAACGCCGGGAAATGAACGGAACAAAGCTGGGAAATGGCCAAAACTAAGCTGGGAAAGGAATGTGAAGACATATAGAATATTCTCCATGATAATAATTCTAATACTCCCCCTCAAATTCTAGATGGGATTATAAGAGCAACTTGACTCTGATACCATGTTAAAATTAGATGCGAAAATAAGAAATGCGAAAAGGAAAATGAAAGAGAGAAAACACCGGCATATACATGGTTTGACACTAAGGCCTACATTCATGGACAAAGAGTCACTAAAGGCTACATTTTATTATTCAGATCTATCTATTGCTTGAGTACAAGGAGCTTATATATAGGCACGGTAAAGATAAGAATATATGGAAGGTGTACAATAGTCAAAGTAGGCACCATGATTGGTGGAGGATTTTGCTCCACCGTTATATAAAAATATTTATAATTGGAAGGAAATTGACCAAATCACCATATGATTGGTGAAAGATTTTGCTTCACAATTATATAAATATATTTATATATTTCAACAATAATAATAATACTTTTTTAAGATTCAAATTCTTGAATTTTAAATTAATTAATCCAACTACTTCTAATGGTTGATTTTAAATACCCATGTTTAGAATAACCCATGAAGAGAGTTTTTGAGCTGCAATGCATATACTCATATTTTTCTTCAAGCTTAAGTTTTTATTTATTTTTTAAAATTTCAAACAACACATGTTCATCACATTATCATAATTTTATGGGAGTTTTGATTATTTGAGTGCAAATATTTTCATCATTCATTTTACATCTTAGTATTGCTGAGTACATGTTATTCTGTGTTGATACAAGCATTGTTGAGTTAGAAAAGATCAAGTCAACACTACACAAGAAAATCTACTACATTCGTGTTTGGACTGATTAGCTGCAAAAATCACTCAATGAAGAAGCAGGTTTGAGTGTGTGACATATAAATTTTATAATTGGCAATTTTTGGTGTCAAAACGTGTCTGATCGAGTTGCAAATTTTGTTTTATTTTGAGTCTCTATGTCGGAAGCAGAACAAGTACAAACATACTTCAAACCGATAAGAACATCATGTAGAATTAGTGTATGCATGCTTAATGTTTGGTTGAAAAGCACAGGTTAGAAATAGCATTGAGCAAAGTCCAACCAGTTGCACTTTCTTCTTAAACCGGCTGTACTCCCTGATAAAAAATTGCTTTCAGGAGAAGTCCAACCGGTTGAACTTGAAAGTGGAACCAATTGAACTTCTTGATGAAAAATAGTACTCACTAAATGTCTAACCGGTTGCACTTTCGAGAATGTGCAAAAAATCAGATTTTAGTAACTTTTCAGTTTCCTATTTTTACCCAAACTTCTAGGGTTGTCCCTGCACGATTTTAAAACATCTTTTTACCTATTATAAGGAGACTCTCTTTCTCTCTCTCTTGATTAATTAGGATTTTAAAGAGAAAAATAGTTTTTCTATTGATAGTTTTTTTTTTAAGACTATTTTTCACATAAAATTATCTTTGATTTTTCATTTTTTATTTTTATATATTTGAGAGCACACACTATTACACTTGAGTAACTTTTGCGTGATGTTCTCAATCTGATCGGAGTCTGAGCAATTTGAAGATTCATAGAGATTCCGTTCAGAAAAGAAGGGGTTTCAATTTTGCCTTCACTAATTCATAATTTGAAGGAAAGAGTAATCGATCACACTACAAAGGGGTCAGAGCATTCACGGAGTATTTGTGATCTACCAGCAACCCTTCTACATGGATTCATGAGCAAGCCTGAAGTCTGAGCAATCGGACGAAGAGTTGCGATAATAAATCTGGGATGTTTAGCAACTAGTAGTTGGTAGAGCTGAGCGGATGTGAGCCTGAGTCTGGGTCTGTTGTACTTTGCTTCGAAGATTAGTGGATATTGTTTCGCTCGAGACTGCAAAAGTCTAGCGGTTTTCACCCTAGTTAGTTGGATTTCTTCCAACAAGAGTTTCCACGCACAAAAACTATAGTGTCATCTCTCAAACTTTATTTATTACTTTGTGGGTTTTATTTTAATTTTATTTTGATAAAATTAAAATATGTAACAACTGAATAAAGGAACAAGTAAAACCTATTCACCTCCCTCTAAGTTATTTTTATATAAAATTTTCACAATGGTGCAACTCACCGAGTGCACCAAACATTGTAGATAGATTAGAAAGACAACATTGTAGATAGATTAGAAAGACAACATGGAAATCTGTGAGGTTATTGAGGATTTGGTGTCAGTCTGTGTCTAGTGATTAACTAGGTGCTTGAGGTTACTGAGCTGTGACCTAATTGTACGTCTCTTTCTTTAAAATGAATTGATTTGTAGAACTAGGTCCCGCGATTATTTTTGAACCCTGCTTTGGAGTTTTCCCAGGCAAAATATGTTGTGCATTCTCTATTGCTTTCTTATTGTTTTATTCCTTTATATATTTTTAAATGCATGCTTGATATATAGTGATTTGTTTCTTGACTATTTGGTAATATTAATTTGGGAAACCAAATTATTAAGTGAATTTTGCAATTGTTCCATACAATCAATACCTATTCATCCCTTCCCTCTAGGTCTAGGTGATCAGGATCATCCTTGTTTTTACTGTACTGTTTCAATTGAATCCCATCAGATTTCCAATTTGTATCACCAACTCGCTTCACTTGTTTGGGTTTAGAGAAATCTGAAACTAATTTTCTTATAGTTCTACCTTTTAAACTTTTAAAACTCACCAAATTGTTAATATCTTGGTCGAAGGTTTGGTTACCAGAACCAATAGAGGTATAGGCTGAGTCGGGCATGCCATGTTATGTTGGTGTGCCAACTAGTAAAATTTTAACAAATCAATTTGTGAGAGGTAGTTTTTCTTTAAGTTTAGGGATCAATTTTATTGTATGTTGAGTTTTTATTGCCGAGCATACCAATAACACTACAACAATTATGGTCTCTAAAAGCAATTTTATTTACTGTTAAAAGTTAAAAAAGAAAAAGTAAAAAATGTTGACATAACTACTTCGGTAGCATTTGTATTTGCTATCATAACATGTGCTGTGATAGGTATGGTGGCATTGCTTCCATATATGAAAAACATATGGCCGCAAATATAAATGTTGTGAAAAATGACACTTTTATTTTACAGGTTATAACATTATATTTAAATGAAGCGAATTTTTTTTTTTAAATATTAAATTTTTATAATCAAGGTCAATTGATTCATAAACCAAATTTACCAACCATATAAACCCAATCCACAACGAACTCCACACCAAAAAAAAAATAAAAAATAAAAAATAAAAATATTAAAACAAGGTGTATTAATCTTTCAAATGATAAAATTAGTATTATTTTGATTGTCACTCCAGTCTACGAAAACAGCAACATCTGCTTCCAAACACAACCTAACAAAATATACATATAAATACACACACTACGAAACCTATAGCTAAAGAGCTATACTGTTCTTGACATTTTGCTTTGACATTCAACTTCGTAGCAAACAAGGAACTTAATAATTGTAAACATTATTATTACAAAAACTCAAGGAGACAAGGAACTTAATCATTGTATGCTCAACATTGTCACTAGCAAAAACTCAAGCAGATTACATATATTACTTCAAATTACGAAAAAATATATATATATATATATATATATATATATATAGCAAAGTATACATTATTCAGTAGAACTGCCATTAGAACTACAGAAGGGTACTAGGTTAGCTCTATATGATAGTAGTTAAGAGGGCACCTAATGTCACTGTTTTTAAGTACTAAAACACAGTTTATTAATTAGCTGGAAATGCAAAGTACGTATAACATCAAACAAATATAGCTCCTGCCTCCAAAAGCATTGGGACTAGGGAGCCCCTGATGTGAAGACTAGTGACCTCATTAACTCCTCCCACCTGTTTACCACCAATAAACACTACCGGCATGTTATTGTAACCGAGCCTCGAAAGAGCCTGCCCCATTTCTCGGCCTTTCGGTATTTGATCGAGCTCGTGAATGGCTGGGTCAGCGCCAAAGTTCCTAAAGAAGATTATGATGGAGTCGGACATGCAGCAAGTGCTCTTAGTGAAAATCACTAGTGGCCTTGCAGATACCATTGTCCTTAATATTCCCTCCATTGACTAGACTGTTTTAAATGCCAAAACAATGATGGAGAGAAATGTGAGTTGTGATGACTGAGAGAACACTTTGGTCTGGCTGTAATGATAATTGAGCCCCAAGGGATTATTTATAGCATGACAATGGTAGTAGATTTTGCATGACTGAGTAAAAGAGAATATTTCCAATTAGATTTTGCATGATTTCCTTGATGGTTAGCTGACAAAGACGAAACAACGGGTAGCGATACGCAATAAAAGTTGCAAGATATGGCGCGAATACCATTGTACGGACAGAGAGAGAGAGAGAGAGAGAGAGCACCATGCACGTACTACTTACAATATGCATAAATACGGGAAACATATATGAATCATTAATTTAAGATGATTAAAATTTACATTTGTGGTGCTGTTTTTTTTGTTTTTTTTTTTTTTTTGTGGGTGACTTTATTAAAAAAAAAAATTTGTTTTTTCGGATTTTATATATTACACATCTCAGAAGTACATATTTAATACCTTTTCAATGATATTTAATACCTTATCGTTTTGATGAGATGCATGTACATTAGCGTACTAGCGAGACAAATTATGAAAGAGGATAAGGTCCCCCAAGGCATCAGCGCATGTGGGGAAAGACTGTCAAGTGTATGGGCATAAGATAAAAGAAGAATGCGAGGGCGGTTTCTGGCACCCACGGTTTTTAGAGTCAGAATTGGTGAGGTACAGAAACGTACTCTCTCGCTCTCTCTCACACACACAATTAAGATGACAGATGATGGAAAAGTAAGGAACATATTAAGTTCTCTCCTTTACGACACAAAAGAAAAGAATCACATTCAGAATGATAGCGCAATTTATTTTATTCCAATTGGTTAGAAAATCGAACCAAGGATATCGCAATTTATTTGATTCCACGCGTTTGTGCCGTGTACATGTGTGTACGATTATTATCATTAACACGTGAATGTAAATTAGATTCTTTAGATTTTTCCTCACTCTCTAAATCACAATCTTACTCTCAGTTTGGATTGAGGAATTTGGAGGGACAGTGAGTGTTAGATTATATTAATATGTAGTGTATTTTAAGGTTAAGGATAACGTTTTCATCTATCTTTATTGTCATATATAGCATTATCTTTTATGGAGTTTACTTACTCTCCACACAGACCTCTCCAATATAAACCCATGTGTACTCTTCTATTAGAACAATACTTCCATCCAGGGAGGATGATCCTCCTTGTTCACGTGGCAACATATTATTGTGCCACGTGTCCAATACTAAAATAAATATGAAGATGGGTCATGCCCATTTTTACGGGTTAAATCGCTCCTCTCTCTCTCTCTAAATGCAGAAGACCTCAGTCAATCTCTGTCTCAGCCTCCACCTTCCCACTCGTTCTCCCACCACCATCAACGCCATCATCCTCAACGACTTCGCGGCAACACACTCCACCAGAGAGCTTGGCCACAAGTCCTACAGCGAGACTATCCGCTAGAAAAGTAAAGGTACGATGTAAAATTTGAAACCTTTTTGAACCCTAAAACCAATTGGCTTTTACATGAAACACAAAATTTGAATAACTCATCTGGTGGGTACCTCCCAAACCCTAATTATCGCCAAGAGAGAGACCAATAAAACAAAAACCAACTAAGAAATCGCAAATACCCACCACAAAATCTGCTTTCTTTTTTATGGTCTAAATAAGACTGGAAAATTGACACTAGGAATTAAAAAAAAAACACTAAAAAAAAATTACAGACCTGTGAAAGCAAAACAGAAGGTGGTCTCTATCTCTATATGCCCGGTTCAAGGTCCATGAGGACGGCGCATGTGACGAACCTCTCATAATTAGCCTCGTTGTAGTAGACATTGACTCGCCTCAGTGGTAGGAGAAGGAGTGGAAAGGTGGATACATTAAAAGCAGGGGTTACCGTAGCCGGGATTGCCCATAACTGCGGCTAATTCAAAGGTTGAGCAATGGCCGCACCAGTGGGAGAAATCATGAAAAATGTGATTGCCCTGGTTTTTAGGCCAGTGCGTCCTGTGATGAACCAAACGTAGATCCGATAACGAATCCAGAATACGGAAGCAAGAAACAAGACAATGGTCTCCCAAGGCATAACACACTTCTAATACACTTTAATGACCTTCCATTAGGTCGTGAACTCAATGAAAACTGATGCAGAAGTAAAAGATTGGAAATATGACTAATAAGCCCCCAGGGGCACAATAGTCATTTTACATGGAAATGATGTCCCTGGAATGTATATTATTCCCGAGATACATCCATGACTTCCCGTGAAGTCACGGAACTTAAAAAAAAGTAACGGAAGCGAATTACAAAAAAAGGGGACAAAAATAGCCCCAAGGGCACAATGGTCATTTCTGAAAATATAAAATCGGGTGCTACCGAGCACACCACAGGGAAGACAGGGAAAAATTAATTAAGTTGGACTCAAGAATCACTTGATTCAGAGTCTGGATGGAAGAGAAAGTCAAAACAAGGTTTTGACGTCACCGCGGCCGTGAATAGTAACTTGGGCAAAATGTGGAAATCCGTATGCTGTTTTGAGGCACTAAATGACGTTTTCTGGAAAAACACAAATAAGAAAACCCCTTCAAAATAATTTTTCCAAGCTGACCATGTCAAACGAAAATTTGATTTTTGACGTGAAATCCCCAAAATGCCCTTACAACAGACTTTTTCAAATAGTGCAAATGCGCACAGGAAATCAGATTTGACGCGGGGTTTTTGGGTCCGAGATGAAATTTTCTGGAAAAACACGAAGAAGAAACCCCCCCTAAAATTGAGTTTTCTACCTGGCCACGCAAAAGGAAATGAGAAAAACACACTGCAAAATCTCCAAAATGCCCCTAGATCAGAACTGGACAAGAAGGCAAAAGTTGCTATAGTGACTGTCCACATTTGAGATCAAAAACGGGCTACCAAACAAATTTTTCTGGAAAAACACGAAAAAAAAACCCCTCCCGAAATCAAATATTCTACCAGGCAACGTGAACGGAAACAAAGAAAATGCGCTGTAAAATACCCAGAATGCCCCTCCATGAAATCTGGTAGTGAGGGTGAAAAAGCTGCTACATTGCAAAACTGAAAGCTGAACTTTGTAAGAGATTTTCGGTACCAAGATGACATTTTCTGGAAAAACACAAAGAAGAAACCCCCCCCCCCTTCTTAAAATCACGTTTTCTAAGTGACTATGTAAAGACCGAAATTTATTTCCCGAAGGAAAAACCCAGAATGCCCTAAAATCAAATTATGCAAGAAAATTGTAAAATGAGTCCATAGGAGGCTCAAATCACAAAGGAAAGGGTTTTTATTAAAATCATACACGTAAACGTAACTTACCTATTTGGACGTGCTATAATGGTCCACGGCTTAAAAATACCGCCAATGCAAAATCCGACCCCCTAACGGCCAAAAAGGCAAAAATGAACAAGAAATAGGAAATTTGAAAACCAAAATTAACAAATGATTTCAAATTACCGTTTGGCGCTTCGCCACACTTCAAACATGATTAATGAGACCCTATGAAAGAATAAAAACGGAATTCCCACACCCGATGCAACCATGGTGAGACAATGACTTGTGATTTTTTAATATTTTCATAATATTTCATGAAGTCAAGAATTACATAAAATGCAATATACATGTCATTGGCCTCTGGTCTCATCTCATACAAGTCGAATACATTGTAAAAGGTGTACTTATGTACATGTTACATATATGGAATCAAAGATACAAGTTTTGACATAAAAAGCTACAAAAAGGCATTTCATGCTAAAATTTGTATGAAATGGAAACTTAAAAGCTATAAGTCATCCCAATGAACGATAAGCATCACGAACCAAGTCTTCGTACCTGAAACAAATCCCTTAGTAATTTCGGGGTGAGTAAACAAGTTTACTCGTAGAGAATAAGCATGCATCGACTCGATTTCTTTAGAGATTTTTACATTGACTTGAAACAATTCAAAAGGGTCATGACACCTAATGTTTATGTCAAAGGTTAGACTCAGGGAGCATCCTAAGCTACCATAGAGCAATATCAATAAGAATCATGATATACATACATATATGACATAAATCAAGATTAGGATAATCTAAAAAATACGATAAAATTATAAGTTAACATGAATCACACCATCAATGTAATTGAACATGGTTTGGAATAATCCATACAACACGACAAGAAAATACTATAATACTAGGATCACATTATCAATGCAATTTACATGATTGGAACATACCAATTAACACGATATGAAGTATACTCGGTTATAAGTCAACAAGAATTACATTATCAATGCAATTAATATGTTTGGAGCATTCCAATTAACACGATAGGAGTAATATATGAAATCAATGACAAGTCATAATATCTATGTAATTAACAAGATTGGAGCATTTCACATAACACGACAAGTTTTAAATCTTCAAGGAATATCAACTTGAAATTTAAAGAGTGAAATCAACCAATGTGAAAACTCAGATATCGCCCGAATTAAAACCGTACTCTTAGGATCACTTTAGGGCTATTAATCATTGGGTACCTTCCCCTAGTGCGCACTATAGTGTAGGGAGCTCTCTATCTCCCGTACTAGAACCAAGTCCTAGCCATGTCAAATCTTGATTGATATCCCAAGTTTCAAAATCAACAAGTTATGCAAATCAAGATAGTATCAAGGTACAAGTAATGCATTAACCACGTTTCATGCACAACCAAAATTTTGGAAACACACAAGTCATGCCCTAAGTTCTCAACTATGATGGCATGTAAAATGTCAGGAAGTCATGGTATGCATTTACATAGACTACAAACTAGGATTTAAAACACATGGAATCCATTGATACCAATATACCACAAGTATAAGATTAATGATTTAATTATTTACTAAGCAATACATGAATAGTTAAATCATTTCGAGACAATTCTGCTAGTTCATTAAACACATTAATGGAGTCAAGTTACAAGAAGTCTAGATACATGATAAAAAGCTAAAAGCCCCATGAAATACAATTTACAACCATGTGAATTAAGTTCCATTCAAGAAAAATAATTAAATATAAGTTTAAAAACTTATCCGATTATTCTCAATTTGATACACGTGAAGGAACTTATCAAGAAAATCATGAATACAAAGTTAAAAACTTAATTAAGCTCATGGAACCATTGAATAGGTTTTAATTAATTCTTTTAATTAAAATCTTTAGATTTTGAAACTCATCCAAATGCTCTCAATTTAAAGTATGTTATATAACATGCCAAGACCTGATTTAAAAGCCTATTACAAATGAATTCCATGCAAGGTACCGCCATGAGTATTAAACTTTAGTACTATAAAATAATTAAATGAAAGGTTTCAAAACCTAATCAAATATTCCCGATTTAATATATGTGAAAGTATATGGCATGCACATCAATAATATCAAATCGAAAATCCAATGGAGTGAATAGTGCACATGGAATAAATTAATTAATCAAATTAAGTAAATATTACTAGATTTCAAAACATCACTGATCACCCTCAAATTCACCAATGTTGAAGAGCATGCTATGGCCTAATATAATATGCTAACACATATTGATTCCAAGCTAGTTAAGGCCACACGAATTAAATATTTATTCAAGATAAATATTAAATAAAATCTTCAATACTTGTCCAAAAGTCCTCAATTTAATATATGTCAATGACCATGTCAAGGGGTAATATAATATTATACCACATGTTTAAACCAAGTTATGAGCAACCGGGAAAATTAAATCCTTCACAAAAAAAAAATAATAATAATAAAATCTCTAGATTTGTTACCAAAGTATGTAAATAAGTTGCATAAACATCACTAGCATGCAATATAACAAGAATAATAAATTATAACACCCCCTACCTCAATTTGAGATAGAAATCTTAAATCCCCACCGAAAGAAAAGTGCTCCGAATCCGACGATACCGCGGGATTTTGTCGGGGATAACACGATGAACAAGAATCCCAAGGATGTCCCATGAAAATCAAAACTGGACTTCAAACCCGAACTCAACAAATGGTCTAAAATGGGTTCTAATAAGGGGAAAAAGTAGAGCACGTCGAGGCCTATTATAAATGTTAAGGCCGAAGACTTTCTACCAAGGAAATCAAGTGGAGGAGAAGAAAGAGTGAAGGCAGCCCCTTGGGCTCCCATGGCTGCCGGCCAAGAGGAGGAAGAAGGTCTAAAAAATCTGATTTTAAAAATTAGGGCAGCCTATTTATAAAAATTCCAAAAAGTGCCCTGAAAGGGTCCCGCTAGGTCTAGAAAAGTGGAATTTGAGCAGACGCGCTTAAACGGCAAAACTCCGTAAATGAAAAAGAACCAAAATGATAAAATATGAATAACGGAAGAAACAACGTCAAAAATTGAGTCTCGAGTAGAGAGATATGCCCCGAACAAGTTCAGCGGCAATCGGGCTAGAAACCTTGAAACTGGAGAAAAATGACCAGAAGGAAATTCTAATAGTACACGACTCGATGAAATGTGAAAATGAATCCCGTATGAGTATCTAGGCTCAAAACGAAATATTTTTGCAATAACTTTCGTTAATTACACAATGGCTCTTCCAAAAAGGGTTAATTGCACTAATGACCCAGAATGAAAATATATTCTAAAAATATTTTCTTAAAAACCCTTGAAATAAAATATCTTTAAAAGATATTTATGAAAAACACTCCAATAAAAGAAAAAAATTCTAAAAAATTATGCATCTATACCCCTATGGACACCGGGAGCAACCATAGTACTTTACTGAAAAAGTAAATATACGCATTTCATGAAAACCACTTAGAATGAAGATACGTGAAGTCAAAAACTAACTCTGAGCACGAAAAGTGAAGTTGTGCCAAAAAGTGACAAATAAGGAAAAGACAAAATAGGGAAAAAGACGAAAGTGAATAGTGTCCGAAAAGTGAAAATATGGAAATGACTCGGTCTTTAAAGAAAGTTGACAATCCAAATGAAAGAGTCTCAGAAACCATTTCCGAGCACCCAATATGACACCATGAGATGAGAAACTGAACTCAGAAAAGAAAATTAAACGGAAAAAATTTATCCGTAAAATTTCAGAAAAAAGAAAGGGAGGAAAATGACCGGGTCATTACAAAAAATACTATGTCAGCTATAGCATTCGACGGAAGAACCCTTATACCAGTGGCTTCAATGATAGCAGGATCGTCGTGCCCGAGGAGCCACAGGATGGTCTCCCCATAGGACTTGGGGCCAAGTTCTCTGGCGGAGTGTGCCGCCGTGAAGTCGTTGACGATGATGGAGATGATGGTGGTGGGAGAAGAAGCCGAAGGTTGAGATTGAGATTGGGGGCCCGAGGAGCCACCGGATGGTCTCCCGGTAGGATTTGGGGCCAAGCTCTCTGGCGGAGTGTGCCACCGTGAAGTCTTTGATGATGATGGCGATAATGGTGGTGGGAGAAAGAGCTGAAGGCTGAGACTGAGATTGGGGGTCTTCTAAATTTAGACAGAGAGAGAAGAGCGGATTTAACCTACAAAAATGGGCATGACCCATCTTTAAATTTCTTTTAGGATTGGATACATGGCGCAATAATATGTTAACACATGCGCAGAGAGAATGAACTTCATCCTCCCTAGATAGAAGTATTGTTCATTATATTATACACATCAATCTAATATATAGTTTCTCTATTCTCTTTTATTTCTAATATGGTATCAGAGCCATCAATTACTTCTTTATTTTTTGTGTTTTAATTTATTGGTATTGTTTTAATAAACCCATTAAGAACACATAATCTGTTTGGTATTCAAAACAGGTCATATATGACGACCCAAATTTCAAAGAACCCTAGTGCATCAACGAGTAACCCAAAAATTGATCCGATAACGAATCTCGAAAGTAGAAGTAATAAAAAGAAAAGTGGTCTCTAGGGGTGGATAGCACCCTAAAGACTCTGAAGTGATCTTCTAAGAAGTCAGGGAACTCAAAAAGAAACAAATGCGGAAGATAGGGTTTAAAATGGATAAAGTGTTGAACTAGGGGTAAAATAGTCGTTTAAGACATAAATGGATGCTACTGTGCATACCATTGGATAGACAATGAAAAATTAATAAACTTAGACTCAGAAATCACTTGATTTGGAGTTAGAATGAAGAAGATATGAATTTTTGAAGTTTTACAAAAAACTGCCCAAGTGTGCTCAGGTGCGATTGATCCTAAATGGTTAGGATATGTTATAAAATGTTAGGATCGATTGTAAATGGTTTGGATGGATCATAAATGGCTTTGGCTGAGAGCTGACATTTTCTGAAAATGTGGAAAGTTGAAGGGCAAAATGGGACTTTTTGAAAAAAAAAATTATGAAGTAACCCCCCTTAAAAATGAGTCCTCTGATCAATCATGGTCCAAACCAGAAATAATAAGCAATGTAAAATGACAAAAATGCCCCCAAGACCAAACTATGTCAAAGAGGTAAAAACATGCTATAAAATGGCATACATTTCAAACATTAAAAGTTCTTGGCCCTTAGCCTCATTACATATAAGTCAAAGTAGCATCAAAATGGAGTACTTAAGTTCATGTTACACATCCAAAAGGAAGCAAGGCATGCTTCTAAACAAGTTATATATTAATAACTTCAAAAGAGCTATATCATGCTAACACTTGCATGTCAAAACTATACAAAAAGTATCCAAATGAAACTCAATCCAAGCTAAGGATGTTGTGCACCCAAAAAGAGTGTCTCCTTACCTGAAAAACAAATATCAACTAGGGTGAGTAAACGAGTTACTCAGTAGGATGAAGCGTATACGTATACCCTAAAGTTTCGATGGTTTTTGTAAGTGTAATATAAACCAAACACATGTGGATCATGCCTCCTAACGTCTAGTTTCAAGGGGGGAGCTAAGGGATCATCCTACACTATAATTGAAACATTTTAAAAACAATCTACAATAGGTAATGTACTTAACAATATTAGAATCTGCAATGAAATACAATAAGTTACAAATCCAAAGAAATGGAAGCAAATTATGAAACCAAGCAAAGGTGTGGTAGAGATGGATGTGAGAATGCTTTTGTCTTCAAGGTGGAAGACCAAAAGCCAAAGGGAAGAGGCTTAAAAATGAGCAATGGAGGCTAGGGTTTTATTTCCACAATGGTGGCTTAGGTGTGAAAAATGAAAAAGACAACACTTTACTAGATTTTTCACTAACCTAAAATGCATTTGTTAGTCACATATACTATACTAACACTACCTCTCTCTCTCTCACACACACATCCACCCTCCACTTATCACCATCCTAGGCCTCCTCATAAGGCTTTAATCATAACCTTACACTTGTCAAATCCAACCAAAAGTCAACAAATGGTCCAAGGAAAGTGTGACATTTGTCACACTTTTCAAAATTTTACAAATTGGTCCCTCTTCTAAATATCTAGCAAAAATAATTGTAAAATGGTCCTTAAGCAAAAATATCTCAAAAACTTATTTACACAAATAACCCCCAAAAATTAAAATGTTTCCAAAGAAATTATGCACTCATACCCCTCAAAAATAAAAACAAGCTAGCATGTTTTTCAATGAAATTGAATCATGCATTGACAATAAATAAAATTAAAGTGAATGCATGCGATGCCGGAAAACACTTCTGAATACAAAACCTTAACGCAACGAGAAAAGAAATGGACAAACGAATAATTAATTAATTAATTAACAAATAAAAAAAAGGAATGTAGGGAAAAGTGACAAAGATGACACGGTCATCACATCTTCCACAAGTCATTACACAAATATGATCATATCACGTGAAAATACAGGGTTAAACCGTCCCAAAGCCAACAAAAATAGTCTGAAAAACCACCGCACGCGCACATACGTGCTGCCAGAATCCTCTGCCTCACCTTTTGCTCCACCACGCGGAGTCATGCAGCACAGCGTGTCAGTTTCACTCAATTCCACGTGACACTTGCCAAAACGCGCCAATGTGTGTCAGAGCCACTCCATCCAGTGCTTACACGAGATTTCAAGCACCAACGCGTTTCTGACGTACTCTTCACCTCTTACACGTACCCATGTGCATCAGATTCCAACTGTCCAGTTGGCAATGCCACATCAACATCCCGCCACGTCAGCATTAACACATCATCCAATGTGTCAGCATACAGGCCCCAATTTTTCCACATCACACTAACATATCAACCAGGAGGCCCATATTGCCACGTTAGCAGTTCACGTCATCAGATAATGCCATCTTCCGCGTTAGCATATTTTCCACGTTAACAGCTATGACGACCTCCCACTGTCTACCACTTTAGCACCACATCATCACCACTGCCACAACACTAGTGTCGGAATTTTTTTTCAAAAACACCTACCTAACCTAGTTTTCGTGTTTAATCAAAATTTGCAGTCCGTTTTTACATTTGAGATCTCTAAATGACATAAAATGGGATCATTCCCCTTATTCAAGCTGTTCTAAAATAGATTAACCAAAGGAAGACATGCTTGTAGATTCCCATAGGTTTTGTTATGCCGTCAATCCTCTGCTGCCCAAACAGTACACTTAGAATATTTTTGGGGTTGAACTCTTTTAACATTGCTCGATCCAAGCTTCATGGGTTCAAGCACTAGGTACCAGACTCGAGCATTTGGGACGCAAGGCTCCAGCATCAGTGGATGATGCTCGATCCTTAGTGGATGGTGCTCGATCCTAGAAGTGAGGCACGAGTCATGGGAGAATAGCCTTTCAATTAAATCAACTCTTTTATTTCCAACACCTCATACCCGAACTTGAGGGTCAAGGCTCGAGTACCCTTGGTTAAGGCTCGAGCACCCTATGGTAAGGCTTGAGCATCAAGGTGCAAGGCTCCAGTATTTGGGCCTTGTTGACTTTTTTTCTCTTCTTTGTTGTGATGCTCGAGCCTCAACACTTGGGCTTGAGCTCGGGAGCTTGAATTGCTTCAAACTTCACCATTTAAGCTCTCGGTTTACTCTGAATGACCGACAAAGACTTTGTAAGCTTTGATATTATCATAAAGTCCCAGTTCTAACCATTCATCTGGGAAAGTACCTACAAACACTCATTAAACATAAATTAGTCTAATTATGGATAGAAGTATCACTTTAGGCCTTAACATATATGTATTTAGGGACTCAAATATGCATATATTCAGCACTCATCATACCCCCAAACTTACATATTGCTAGTTCCTTAGCAATACAAACCTAAAAAGCCGCTTTCGTAGGAATCACGATTACATTTAGCTTATGTAACAAGCCTTTAAACCCCTAGGTTACCCTTAGTGGACGAGTTGTAGTCTCGTGAAGGTTTCTAGTGAAGATAACCACAAACTTCTCAAATCATTGCCTCAAATGCAAAGCAAGCTTATTCAAGCCTATTTTCAAATCATATCATCCCTACAGTTTATTAATCAGTCAAATACAGCAAGTATACTAATCATGTAATAAAAAAAAACTTTTAACTTCCAATTTCAACTAAGCAACCATAGTCGCCACATATCAGTTTAATTATTCTTTCAAGAATTTTAATCTCTAAAGATACTTTGAAAGTGATCCTATAATTCAACGTGTGGCTTATTGTCTATACTTGCATTTATTCCTTGTTATTCCTTAATTCACAGGCAGACTTTTCAAATTCCAACTCCCAAGGCATTTTTACTTCTTTTTTTTTTTCTGGGTATGCACTTTTTCAAAAAGGATATCGTGCAATGTTTAGGTTTATTAAGCTTTTTAAATCAACCTTATAGCGAACTTTCAGCCAATGACTCCCAGACCAGATAGTCTTAGGGCATTAAGTGTTAAAACACCCCTAAGGACTTAATTGTTCAAGCACTCTAGGCAACCTAAACCCTTATGTAACAAGCTTTCAGCTAATGACTCCCAAACTAGACGATCTTAGGGCATTAGGTGTCAGAACACACCCCTAAGGACTTAATCACTCAAGCAATCAAAGTACAAACCTAAACTTGATCTTTTTCTACTTTTCTATTTCTTCTTTTTTTTATCATATTTTTTTATTTTTCAATCATATCGGTAAAGAAATTTTTCGTTTGTTTTTTTTGCTTACATACCATATATTTTTTTTTTTTCCTATGCCTTGGTCATCAAAATTATCAAATCTACCTGATCATCTCAGTCTAACTCAAAACAAAACAAGACTTCCAATTTCTACCCCATAGAATTCATGTAAGTATGAATATGTGCAAAGTGTAGCATCTCAGAGATCAACATCATTAAACAACAATCACCCTAATAGCGTGAACCACAGGCCACCAACTGATTTCAAAAATTTTCAAGTAATCCCTTTCATAGTAATTTAGCATACAAACCATTTCCAACCAACATCAGACTTCAAACAGAGTATATAACCATCAACAGACTCAAACACATATTTATATCATCAAATATCAAATCTTATCCTTGTGTAAGCAAAATAAATTAAATTTAAATTTCCAAGCCAACCTTACCCCCAAACTTATTGTGCACATTATCCTCAATGTGTGAGAACAAAAGAGAGTGAGAAAGATATTACCATACAAGTTAACCAGCAAAGGTATGACAAAATACTGCACAGATGGGTAAAAAAATAAGTTTCCAACATCGTCTCCTTTAACATAGTGGTTCTTCTCAAAATCACCCCAAACTTAATCTGTTGTATCTGGCAAAATCAATAAACTCCAATACACATTAGAGTATCAAGTATATGGAGTAAGCATAGAGAAATATAAACACAAGGATAATATAACCAAAAAGCATGTATCTATATCAGAAATCAGTACAATGCTTTTGAAAGAAAGACTTAGGGCAGGTATATGTCATATGGAAATAAATATAGCAAAAAGACTGCCCTAGTCAACAAAAATAGAGAAAAGTCCTAAAAACTAATCCATAGGTGGTGGTGGTGGATTGAAAGAAGTGGATAGAGCGGATAGAGTACGGCGAAGTAACTCCTCCAATATGCTCTACTACGTAGTTAGCATCTGCCGTAGCACCATCTGACCATCCTGCAGTTCGGCCACCTTGGCCTTTAAAATCTCAGCCTGAGAAGAAATCTCAGGCTAGGCTGCAGGAGCGGGTCTCCTCCTCAGTGAGGACTAGCTATAGGAGAGATCCATCTCCTCCTCCGTAGCCTCATCATCTGCTCTCCTATCAACAACCGCTTCATATCCCTCATCACCAAACTCTATTGCATCTCTCCAATGTGCTGGCATATATGTCCATACTTTATTCCATTCCCTCATTCCAAATTATGGAGATTCATTACATGATTCCTCTTTTGGACTTACCACAAAACCCTATAGCTCTAATATCCAAGTAATCATATATGGAAAAAGGTAGTGCATGTGTAGGAATATCCTTATGCGGTCCAATGTCAGACCAAAACTCTAGTAGTTGAAAGAAAATCATCCTAGGGAACGAATACCAGTGCTCAAACTGAATAGCATAAAGGCCTGGAGAAAGTTAGTATTCCTAATATTCTTATGTCCAAGAAGAATGACATTAGTAGAGATGATAAAATCTAAAATCCACAACCTCTTAGGAATTTTGGCTTTGGTAGTACTAGTACGCTTTCTCCTAGAAAATTGACCATCATATAGCTTCTGAATTTAATTCTCAGCAATTGGTACACTAGGGAAAGGTGTGAAATTAGGACAGCTACACCTCTCATCTACTAATTCTGGTAGTGCATTATAACATTCTAGAGCAATAACAATAGCATCGGGATTAATAATCAAATCATGCCCATCAATTCTAGTCCTAAACTCCCAAGGGTCATCCTCATTATAAACCAGATTGAGGTCAAACAAACGAACAAGACGAGGATAAGCAACCTGAGTAACAGGGACCAAGAGATGAAGAAGGTGCCTATAACTGAAAGATTTCATAGCCCATCTAGTACGTGAATCATTAATGAATGCCTGATAATCAAAAGTCATTTCATAAGAAATTGGAATTTTCTGCCACGCACTTGGCAACACATCTTTCATCCCTCTAGCTCGTTTAGCAGGAGTAGGACGAACCATCTTCTAAATAAACCTTCAAAGTTCTCAAAAATCTCCAGTTCCTGCAATTTGTAAACTGAGGCTCGAGCTTCAGGTACTGATGCTCGAGCCTTTAATAGATGATGCTCAAGCCTAAACTTACAAAGCTCGAGCTTTACCTGGACTTCCCCCAATTAGATTACAGAACTTAGCTCAATTAAGCAATAAAGAGTGGATCTAAACAACTAGTCTATGTAGATGATGTATGACCAAAATTCATAGACTCATATATCCAAAACATGACTCATATTTCCCATCATTAGATCTAGAAAATTAGTGAACTAAAGGAAATTTAATTTGAAAGTGGAAGAAGAAAAAAAAGTTTACCTTTATGTTTCCTACAGATCTAGAATAAGAATGTGAATTAACACCGATTATGAATAGGAAGAGAACTTAGAAAGCTTATATAAAGAACCATGGCTTTCCTTTTTGTTCTAGGCAATGGAGTACTCAGTTTCCTGATTTTAAAACTTTTAGAACCTCAGGCTCAAGCATTAAGGGTATGAGCTCGAGCTTGCCGCCATCAATTTCTAACTTCACGCTGAGGGAAAACTCGAGCTATGGGTACTGATGCTCAAGCTTGTAGCTGATGATGCTCGAGCCTCAACTTTCAGGCTCGAGCATTATGGCAAATTTTTAGATTTTTGGATTTTTTTTCAATTTTTATTTTCTTTTTCTATTTTATTCAAGCCTAAACTAACCTAACCTAATTGAAGACTGAAATAAACCTAAAATCTAGAAAAGAAAATAATTAAATCAAAACTTAAAATAACGAAAATCAAAATGAAAATAAACTATGGTATAACATACAAATGCTAAGTTTAATGTTGATAGCTCGACAACATGCTAAGTTTAACGCCTATAGCTCAATGAAAACCTAACCTCTCTAGTCCAAGTAAATAGGATCATGAAGTTCTACTGACTCCACTGTGCCTCTCTGCACACTACCCTCTATGTAGGGTTTCAGTCTCTGTCCATTGACCTTAGACAGTTGTCCAGCCTTACAATCTTATATCTCTATTACACCATAAGGTGTAACAGAAATAACCATGTATAGACCTTCCCAACATGACTTTAACTTTCCAGGAAAAAGTTTCAGTCGTGTATTAAACAACCAAACCTTCTTCCCAGGCTCAAAAGTCTTACGCAAGATATACTTGTCATGAAATGCCTTAGTCTTTGCTTTGTAAACCTTAGCACTCTCATAAGTATCATTACGTAATTCTTCAAGCTCAGTTAATTGAAGCTTCCTATTAGAACCAGCAGATGTCATATCGAAGTTGAGCTTCTTTATGGCCTAGAAAGCTCTGTGTTCTAACCCTACAGGAAGATGGCACCCTTTATCGTAGACAAGACGGTAAGGTGACATACCAATCGGAGTCTTAAAAGCAGTACGGTAAGCCTACAAAGCATCATTCAGTCTATAAGACCAATCTTTATGATCTGGCTTAATCGTTTTCTCAAGAATTCTCTTAATTTCACAATTAGATATTTCTACTTGGCCACTTATTTAGGGATGATAGGCAGAAACAACTTTATGAGTGATGGAGTATCTTTGGACCAAGGTACGGAAGTACCTATTACAGAAGTGAGCACCCCTATTACTAATAATAGCTTGCAGCATACCAAACCGAGTAAAAATGGTCATTTGAACGAACTCAACCACGACTGCGTGATCGGCGATTTTAGTAGCCACTGCTTCAACCCATTTAGAAACATAGTCAACAGCCACAAGAATGTACTCATTGTTATTGGACAGAACAAAAGTACCCATAAAATTAATACCCCAAACATTAAAAACCTTAATAATTAAGATTGGAGTTAAGGCATCATATTCCTTCTAGAAATCGATCCTAGCTGCTGACATCTAAGGCATGACCTACAGAATAAATACGAATCTCGAAAGACCAAAGGCCAAAAGAAACCACATTGAAAAATTTTCGCTGCAGTTTTCTTTGCACTGAAATGACCTCCACATGCCAAACTATGATAGAAGGTCAAACTACTATGAAATTCACTCTCAAGAATACATCTATGAATAATTTGATCAGCACAATATTTGAACAGCTAAGGATTTTCCCAATAGTACATCCTACTTTGGGAGAAGAATCGATCATTTTCCTGCTTTGACAAAGACAAAGGAATTTTGCCTATTGCGAGGTAATTCATAATATCAGCAAACCAAGGCAAATCCTTATGCGAAACCTCCAACAGTTGTTCATTCGGGAAGGAATCACAAACTGGAAGTGAAGTTGAGGTATCCTCAATCAGAATTCTAGAAAGATGGTCAGCTACCACATTCTCTGACCCTTTCTTATCCCGGATTTTATAATCAAACTCTTGAAGCAAGAGGATCCATCAAATCAAACGGGGTTTGATTTCCTTTTTGGAAAGAAGATGTTTTAAAGCAGAATGATCATAATAGACTACGAATTTGGAACCCAATAGATATGATCTAAATTTGTCCAAAGCAAAGACAACTGCAAACAACTTTTTTTTAGTCGTGGTATAATTCATTTATGCATCTGAAAGAATTTTACTAGCATAGTAGATAACATGAGGAAGTTTATCTACTTGTTATCCTAAGACAACACCCATAGCATAATTAGATATGTCATATATAATCTCAAATGGAAGAGGCCAATCCGGAGGATTCATGATAGGAGCTGAAGAAAAAAGAGAGCGAAGCTTTTGAAAAGCTTCAAGGCATGATTCATCAAAGACAAAAGGAGCATCCTTTGCAAGTAGATTACACAAAGGACGTGAAATTTTGCTAAAATCTTTAATGAAGCGTCGATAGAACCCGGTGTGCCCAAGAAATGATCGCACTCCCCTTACGGAGGTACGAGGAGGCAATTTGGAGATCAAATCTACTTTAGCTCTATCAACTTTAATACCTCTCTTTGAAATGATATGTCCTAAAATAATACCCTCTTGAACCATAAAATGGCTCTTATCCCAACTAAGAATAAGATTCGTTTCCTTACAACGCTGAAGCACGAAGGAAAGATTTTGAAGATAGTTTTCGAATGTAGACCCGAAAATAGAGAAGTTATCTATAAAGACTTCGAGAAAATTTTTAACCATGTCCGAAAAGATAGACAGCATACACCTCTAGAATGTTACTGGCGCATTACATAATCCGAAAGGCATCCGTCTATATGCAAACGTACCGAATGGACAAGTGAAAGTAGTTTTCTCATGATCCTTAAGATCAATGGCCACCTGATTATAGCCAGAATATCTATCTAAAAAGTAATAATAGCTCTGGCTAGCAAATCGCTCTTGAATCTGATAAATAAATGGAAGTAGAAAATGATTTTTTCTAGTAGCAGAGTTTAGTTTTCGATAATCAATGCACACACGCCATCCAGTGGTGGTGCGTTGTGGAACTAATTCACCCTCGGAATTCTCAACCACTGTAATACCTGTCTTTTTGGGTACTACTTGAGTAGGACTCACCCACTTACTATCTGAGATGGGGTAGATTATTCCCACATCTAGCAACTTCACAACTTCTTTCAAAACTACCTCATTTATATTAGGATTCAATCTTCGTTGGAGTTCCTGAGATATTCGAGAATCCTCCTCCAAATGAATCTGATGCATGCAAATTGTGGGGCTAATTCCTTTTAAATCAGCCAAATTCCACCCAATAGCCTCTTTATTTTGCTCAAGAACTTTTAAGAGACTACTTTCTTAGGAACTCAAGAAAGCATACTTGAGCTTTTTCGGTAGTGGTTTAAGCTCAAGCTTAGGTGGAAACTCTAATGAAGGACTAGGCGGAGTACTAGAAAGTGGTGGAAGAGGCTCCAACCTAGATTTTCATGGAGGAAAATCTGTAATAGGAGTGGAATTGAGCAAAGAATTCACTTCAGCTATTGAAGAATCAATATCGAAATCTTTATAATTGAAGTGATTCAGACAAGCTTCTAAAGGATCCTTGGATAAAATAGTTGGGAGTGATTCCTCAACCAACTCATCAATAACATCAAGGAAGAAGCGTTCACTATCATCGTAGGGATAATGAATAGCATTGAAGATGTTTAACTTGAATTTCATATTTCCAAAAGATAAATCCATGACTTCAGTCCTACAGTTAATGCAAGCATTTGCTGTGGCTAGAAAAGGTCGCCCAAGAATGATTGGAATATACTTTTTGGAATCGTGGACCGGTTCTGTATCAAGAACTAGAAAATCGACCAGAAAATAGAACTTGTCCACTTTTATGAGTACATCTTCAACAATACCTCGTGGTTATTTGACAGAATGGTATGCAAGCTGTAGAACAACTGACGTAGGTTTCAACTCTCCTAAACCTAACTTCTCATACACCAAGTAAGGAATAAGATTCACACTTGCTCCAAGGTCAAGAAGTGCTTGCTCTATCACATTGTTTCGATGCAAGAAATTGTAGAAGCACCAGGATCTTTAACATTTAAAGGAGTGTTGTACTTAAGAATAGCACTGACCTGCTCGGTGAGACAAGCTTTCTTAGGAACTTGGCTTTTTGACTTTCTCTTAAGGGTGCACAAGTCCTTTAGAAATTCATAATAGGCTGGAATTTGTTTTATAGCATCGAGCAGAGGAAGATTGATTTTGACCTGTTTAAAGACCTCCATCATATCTTGAATTTTCTCCCCTTGTTTACCAAAATGGGAGGGTTCCTTGAGATGTTCAGGATAAGGCACTTTTGGCTCATAAGCTGTCTCAAGGTTAGGAGTAGATGAAGAAGTGACTCTACCTTCAACTCCTTTTGTGGATTATGGAATAACACTTGAGGAAACATCCTTATGATGTGGATGATGAATGGTAGGAACAATGGGAATCCTAAGCCTTTCTTTTTCCTCCTGTCCTTTTTCAACTTGGTTATCAACCACTCTACCACTCATCAATGTAGTGATAACCTAAACTTGCTCATTATGAATACCTGAGGAATTGGTTTCATCAATCATGTAAGTCTGCCCTTTTGGGTTAGATATTGGCTGTCTAGGCAGCTTTCCATCCTCTCTTCGAGATAGAGTACTTGTTATTTGCCCAACTCGTGCCTCTAGCTTTGCTATGGCTTAAGAATGAGAATTAAGAAGTTAGGTATTGGCTTTAAGATAAATAAGAGCATTGAGTACTTGTTCCTCAAAAATAGAATTTCTAGGAGGAGGTAGAAGATTTGGAGCTTGAGTGGGTTAATTCCTAAACTGAGGTGCACGTTAAATACCAGATTGATTGAAAGAATTATCTTGTGGCATAGGATTGGATAAATTTTGGTACTGCCCCTGAGATTGGGGTGTAGTGTTTCCTTGACTTTGATTACGCGATGACAGATTGGGATAATCTCTCCAGCCAAGATTATATGTAGAAGAATATGGATTTTAAGCTGGTCTAGAGAATACAGTATTCACTTGCTCCTGTGGGATCTCAGATGATTGTCCCAGCGTAGGGCAAGCGTTAACAAAATAGTTAGGATTAACACAGATGGAACAAACTTCCTATCGCAAGGTAGTTTGTGGATTAGCAACAGGAACAAAGCCAGATGATAAGATTTGATCGAACATATGGTTCAAGGCTTCTATTTGAATGGCTAACTCGCTAGATTTATATACCTCATAAAGTTTTTCAAATTTATGCATTCCAGGTGAAGACCTAGAGGAAGAAGCATGTTGCACTGAGTTTTCACTTAGGGCCTCAAACAGTTCCCAAGCGTCAGCTGGACTCTTACGCAGAAAAGCTCCATTACTAGAAGCATCAACCATATTTCTATACGAGTCTGTAAGACTATCATAGAAAATATGTATTAAGTGCCATTGTACAATATCATGGTGTGGACACTTTCTTAGAAGATCATTATATCTCTCCCATGCATCATGGAGCTGTTCTCCCAGGATTTGGAAAAATGCCATGATTTCTCTTCTCATTTATGTGGTTTTACCCACAATGTAATATTTCTTCAAGAACTCCTGTTGCAATATGTCCGATGTAGATTTGGAATTTTTTAGAAGGGACTACAACCAAGTTCTTGCTTTGTCCTTAAGAGACAATTGGAAAAGACACATTTTGAATGAATCATTGGTAAAAGTGGTCAACTTGGTAGTTGAGCACAATTCCAAAAACACATCCAAGTGCTTATAAGGATCATCTGTTGCATACCCATGGAAGGTAGGAAGCATTTGGATTATAGCAGGAAAGATCTCAAAATGGGTTACATCAGCATCCGGAAAAATAAAGCATGAAGGGGAAGTATATGTGGTAGGAATGAAATGGTCCCTCAAATGTGGTTGTGGCGGAGGAACAGGTGGATCCCATTCTCTATTACCATTACCATTATTACTTGGTGCATTAAGTTGCATAGCCATGTTATTAGAGGAACTATCGATATTATTCAAATGTTTTTTAAGTTTTCTTAACTGACTCAAAGTTCTCTCTATTTCAGGATCATGCACTAAAGGTTTTAACCTATTTTGGCGAGTTAACATGCACTGGTTCCACTAATCCTAACAGTAGCAAAAATAAAATATTCCAAGTAATAGAAAAACAGTAAAAACTCACAAAAGGTTTAATAAACCGAAGTTTTTCTCCCTTAAGCGTCTTTATCCTCACTGCTAATTTCTACCTGAAAAGAAAAAGAATTAAGATGAGATATTAGAAAGTCTAAAGACTGGTAAACCAAAATAAACAAATTAAAAACTAAACAAAAATAATTCCCCCGGCAACGACGCCAAAAATTGTTTGTGTGATCTCGTAATAATAAATTAACCACTTGTAATAGAACGGTATCGTGTAGGATAGCTCCATGCAAATAGGATGTCGAACCCACAGTGAGATGAGATTTACATTAGTCTTTAATTTCATTTTATGGTTTACAAGTAACTTAGTTGGAAAGTTTGTTGGTTGTCACGATTAAACAAACTAAAATTATAACAAAATATTTAACTAGAGTGAATTAAACGAATTTAAATAATCAGAAAGAGAGAGTCTTAGGGCTTTGACTTCACCACAACCATCATATTATGGTTAATTATACTAATTCTGGGAATTTAACAATGATATTTTTTAAAAGAATTGAACTCAATAACATTTGTTCAATTCGGGTTTTAAAGAAATATGTTTTACAAGATTAGCTAACTATAACCTATCTGCGGTTAGCGTAAACTATCCGCCTACCTACTCTACATACTTTAACTACTTTGCGAATGAACCACATTTCCTAAGCATAGATTATGAAAACAGTTTTTTGTAAAAAACATAAAAGTACCATTATATGACCTCTATTCTTGTGTCCGGCAGGGCTCTGCCAGATACTGCACAACAAGATAGGTTGAGAATAGAGAATAAACTATTATATCTAAGACAAGGGAATAACAGTTTATAATCTATCAAAGCGTGAAAACCACTTAAGTTGTCTCAAGTGCTCATAGTCATATAATCAAGAAAATAATCATATCTTAAAAATAATCCCAGAGTTAAATCAAACCATAATATTAGGTTGGGTTACATCAGTGCCCTAATGTGATACCCCTCGGATCCGAGACACGGGTTGATCAGGCCCAGGCCTAAACCCGAGGGATATCAAACAATTAAAGTATTTTAAATCGAACACGGAATACAAAATTGATTTAAGAAATAAAAATTTAAAAGCTGAAAGGAACTAGAAGTAAATATCTTTCGAATATAATTATAAAAATCCAAGGTTCAAAACCTCTGTAAGTTTACAACTCGGGAATCCATCTATTGGACCCCTTAAAAATTCTCAAATAGGAGTTTAAATCATAGAAATAAATTCTACAGCTAACATAAAGAAGATTCCTACATAGTCCGAGGAATGAATATCTGTATCTGCTTGGCACGTCCAAGCTCTAACCCTGGAACTGACGAACACCTGAAAAATAAAGGAGTGGGTTAGGCCCACATGTATATTTATATCCCAAAAATACTATCGTAAAACACAATGAAGATAACCAAAACCACTAGTTTACGTTATTAAAACACCTTCAAATCCATAAGCCTCCAAAAGAATAATTGTCTTAAATTCTTTAAAACCAAAACTAGTGTAAACAGTACTATTCTTTAAACAATACTTATACTCCTACTAGTAGATAAAATTATAGTACTCTTAAAAGAGCATTTATCCTTGAACTCTGGTGCTCTCCTTCGTGGATGCTCCGGTGTCTTCTCCATCTGGATCTTCTTTGGGGTCTTCCTCTCCGCTTAGCTCAGCTTTGAGCACCACCGAAAATGTGTTAGGTCCACAGTATGATTCATGCTCGAGTATTAGGAATAATGCTCGAGCTTCTCTAGATGGATGTTCGAGCTTCCATAAATGGTGCTTGATCTTCACTTTGACACTTAGCCAATTTTCTTCTACTATTTTCCGTAACGTCTTTTTCTTCAACAATTAGAATATTTTTAGGGTTAAACTTTTTTAACATTGCTCTATCCAAGCTTCATGGGTTCAAACACTAGGTACCAGGCTCGACCATTTGGGGCTCAAGGCTCGAGCATCAGTAGATGATGCTCGATCTTTAGTGGATGGTGCTCGATCCTGGAGGTGAGGCACGAGACCTAGGAGCATAGCCTTTCAATTAAATCAACTCTTTTATTTCTGACGCCTCATGCTCGAGCTTGAGGGTCAAGGCTCGAGCACCCTTGGTTAAGGCTCGAGCACCCTATGGTAAGGTTTGAGCATCAAGGTACAAAGCTCGAGTATTTAGACCTTATTGACTTTTCTTCTCTTCTTTGTTGTGATGCTCGAGCCTCAACACTTGGGCTTGAGCTCGGGGGCTTGAATTGCTTCAAACTTCACCATTTAAGCTCTCGACTTGCTCTAAATGACCGGTAATGACTCTGCAAGCTTCGATATCATCATAAAGTCCCTGTTTTAACCATTTATCTGGGAAAGTACCTACAAACACACATTAAACATAAATTAGTCTAATTATGGATAGAAATATCACTGTAGTCCGTAACATATATGTATTTAAGGGCTCAAATATGCATATATTCAGTGCTCATCAAACATCCCAAGAAATTTTAGGACATGCACTTTTCCCACTTACTTTCCCCACAAAACTCATAAATACAAGTGTACATGTCCCACTTGCCTCCCTCTTTTCTGTAGTTTTATTGCTTATCATTTAGGGCTTTCTACAAATTTATTTAACTTTAAAATGTGTAATGCAAGGGTCAGAGTCTTGAGGGAGAATGTTTGGAACAATACTCCTTTTGCTCCTTCTTTTCTAACAAATGAGGCTTTAGGGAGGATTGTTATTAAAGCATCAGCAATGGATGACACTTAGATTCCTACATTTAGGAGGTCAATGAGGAGTGCTTAGGTTGCTGCTCCGACTCCTGTGGATGGCCAGGCTCGAACGGACCCTCCTCCCGTTCCTACTTCTTCTCCATCTTCCTCTGGCACACATCCCGGGAGAAAAGGCCAGCTATTAGGGGAGAAGAGGATGATGCATATCTTGCCTTGAGATGCAGGGTGACTCCTGTCTGAAGGAACCAAGGGGTCATGATTTAGGATCTTGATGCGATCGACCTCTCCTCGGAAGCTAATGTTTCCAGAGCTTCTGTTGCCCCTCCTGTGCTTTGGAGGTCTCTCTTTTTGCGGGAGGAAGGGACTTCTATGTCCATAGAGGACACTATATTCAAGGATGGGCCTATTATTTTGGCCTACTACCGAAATATGTGCACCCCTAATGATGTACAGACCCAGGTCAAACTCAGCAGGGAGAAGATGTTCTCCCGGATCCCCATAAGCGTTGTTGAGGTACTATGTAAATACATATCTCTGTTATAAATTTTTCTTTCTTGTTTGTGTATTCTTTTAAAGGTTAACTCGTCACTTATTCATTTGACTTCTTAGATGCCTTTGTTGGTCTTACAGATTCCCTTTGCAATTGCCGCAATGTAGTGGACGATCGAACAGGGCAATGGGAGGATTGTCAAGCTCTGTTCCAAGGTCAAAAAGGCTGAGGAAGATCTACAGAGTGCTTTAGCTTGGGCAAAGGCTGTTGAGGATAAGTTTGCTACTGCTAAGGGTAAATGTATAGAAATGATCGGCCAATTAGAGGTTGAGCGTGATGTTCATCTTGCTTTGGAGTAGAGAAACGAGGAGCTTATTGGGGAGAGGGTTTACCTTCTAGAACGTATAGGCAGGGTGGAAACCAGGAAGAAAGCCGTGCATGAATGGTTTTCCCAGATTGGGGTTATTCTCTATGACAATGGCTATAGGGACGGATTCATGGACCGAAGCAACCCGACCGATCTAGGTAGGGCATACAATGGTCCTAAAGACTGTGATGGGGACCTGAAGATTGATCATCCTAGAACTTACAAAGATCTTTTTTCCTGGTGAGCTCAAAGGGGTCTTTGCCTAGTGTAAGAGCGTAGTTGCAGCTGTAGCTGGCTCTATGACTCTCCCTCCTTCTTTATCTGAAAAAAGTGGGCTTACCCCCGCCCTTACTCTACTCCTCCTGGCTCTGGATCTGAGGTGGCAGCTGAAGTTATAGAAGATGAGGCCTAGGTTTCTGGCCATTGCTATTTCTCGCACTTTCCTTTCTCCCTCTCCTTTCCATTTATTTTTTAATATATATAATGTAAGAGGGGAAAGATTATATGTAATCTAAATGATTAATATTAAAGAAAGAAACTTTTCTTTTTAGTTTCTTTGCCTTTAGTTTTCTTTGAATTTTTTCTAAGTGTTTGGCGATCGGTCACTTTGCCATATGCCACTTTCACTTTTCTATCTCTACTCTTTTCTCCTTTTCTTCTCTCTCTTTTTTTTTTTTTTTTTTTTTTTTTTTTTAAGTTTCAAAGTGTTTGGTGCTCGGCCACTTTGCCATTTGCCACTTCACTTTTTTATAAGGTTTCTAAGTGTTTGGCAATCGGCCACTCTGTCATTTGCCACTTCACTTTATGAAATCTCTTTGTTTGGCAATCGGCTACTCTGCCATTTGCCACTTCCCTTTCAGAAAATTTCTAAGTGCTTGGCATTCGGCTACTCTGCCACTTGCCACTTCACTTTCATAAAATTTCTAAGTGTTTGGCGTTCGGCTACTCTGCCATTTGCCACTTCACTTTCATAAAATTTCTAAGTGTTTTCCGTTCGGCTACTCTGCCATTTGGCACTTCACTTTCATAAAATTTCAAATTTTGGCATTTGGCAACCCTGTCATTTGCCCCTTCACTTTCATGAAATTTCTAAGTTTGGCGATTGACTACTCTGCTATTTGCCAATAAGACTGGTAATACTGTTTAATAATTGACATATTGTCCACTTTTTCTCATTTTTGTTAATGGTGAGAGTACATAGATAAAGAAGAAATAAACAAAACTAAAACTAGCTAACGATACAATAAGACTGGTAATACTGTTTAAGATAGCTTGCATTCTATGGCTTGCCAATTTGCCTTCCGGCCAACGTTTCCAGCCTGTATACCCCTTTTCCTATAAATTTTGTGATTCTGTAGGCCTTTCCTATGGGGACATCCTTTTTAGTACAATGCCCACTACCTTTTTTAGTGTTAGCTTACCAAGGGTGAAGCTATTATGCGTCACCCTTTTGTTGTGGCTATTAGCGAGAGTCTATTGGTATAAAGCAAATTTAATTACTACCGAATCCCTCTTCTCTGTTAGGTCGAGGTTGAGCTCTAGCATTTTATTATTCTCGTTCTGGCTCCATATTATAGTTCAAGCAGTTGGTCCAACTTGCTTGGTCAGTATCACAGCTTTCGTGTTATATGCTATGGTGAATCGATTTCACCAGTTGGCCTTGTTAGGGTTGTCCTATAGGCTCATAAGATGTTTGGAAGCACATCTAGCCAATTGCCTTTCTCATCTAGCCAATTGCCTTTCTTTTTCTCCAGTTTTTTCTTTGTACAACTAAAAAATTATTCTGTTTATGATTTCAGCCTACCCATTTCCTTTCGGATGGCTTACTGCAATAAGCTTTTGATTAATCCCATGTTCATCAAGCAATCTCCTCACATGTTTGTTGTCTAGGTTGGTATCGTTATTCATGATGATCGACTGGTACCCCAAACTAACAAATTATGTTGTTCCATTTAAAAATCCTCACTTGTATGTGTGTGTGACGCTAAGATAGGGTTCCACCTCCACCCACTTAGTAAAATAATATGTTGCGAACATGACGTACTTATTTTACAGCCTTGCCTTTGGTAGTAGACCAACCACATCCATCCCCCACTGCACGAAAGGCCATGGGTTGGCCATTACGTGTAGGTCCTCAGGTAGTTCGTGTATTAGTGGTCTAAATCTTTGGAACTTATTGCACCTCCTGGAATATTCTTTTGCATCTAGTGACATGTGTGGCCAAAAATATCCTTAGGTCACTGCTTTATGTGCCAATGATCTCTTCCATGTATGATTTGTGAGTCATACGCAGCGGAATATGTTTTACAAAGTTTTAGATTTTGTAAAACAGATCTGTGTCATTACCAACTTTACTTATTTTAGTAATTAAATAATTAATCACATGCAGATAAAATAAGCAAATTATAAAGTTAGAGATGACACCAGGATTTTAGCGAGGAACAATTGATAAAATACGTAAACTGTGATAGGAAAAACCTTGTGGACTATGCAGTCCAAAGTAAACCAATCCACTATGCTTGAAACAAAGTATACCAAACTTTAACTCTGGCTCACGCCCTATCGTTCTACCCAACACCAACCGCTGACGATCCTCTGGCTTTGCAACTCCCCGTCCAACAACAACTTGACCTCAGGCTTACACTTGATATTTGTAGAAGAGTAGTAGGTAGATCAGACAGCACTCCGCGAATGCTCCAACCCTTTCAAAGTGTAACTGCATTTACTTCTGTTCTTCAACCGTCTGATTGATGTAGAAAAAGATCTGTTTCATCGGATCAATGTTAATACAACTGTATGATCACGATCAGGATTCGAACTCCACAACTCTAACCTAACTAGGTGAATATATGTATGTTCTAGGAAGACAATAGAAAAATCAACTTTGATTTTCTGAGAGGGATAAACTTCCTAAGGGTTTATATGATATATGAATAATGATTAAAAGCCGTAAATACACCAATGTATATGACATGGTTTATATAGAGTATAGAATGACCTAATCCCTTTGAAAAATAAGGAAAAATTCGTGCAAAGGATTTGGTATAATTTTATACCAACTAGGAAACAATTTGGGATAAGGAAACTGAAGTTGTATAGTAAACAGGACTTCTTAAACTGGTTCAAGTTTGGCAGTGACTTAAACTTGAGCATCTTGAACCAGTTCAAAGGAGCTGAACTGATTCAAGGTTGGCAGACCTGAATATTCGAATTCTTTTAGCCTTGTTTCATTCTACAAGAATTTCAGACCAACATGGTAAGTCTAGAATGTCCAACCATGTTCATATTCCTTCCTAAAGTAGTGTTCTTACCCTTTTCTTCACGAACTCTTTAAGTATGGTAAGTTTGAACTCCTTCCCAGTTATGTAGACCTATCAAACTTGATGACTTGTAGAACAAGTAATTTAAATTATTACTCAACTTGGACTTGTTATGTCTACGATAATTGCCAAAAATAAATTAATATCTCACAATCTTCGCCTTTGGCAATTTTGTGACAAAACCCCTAAAATAATTTTTCCAGTCTACCCAAAGCAGAAAAGTAAATTACATTTATTGTGAAAAGGCAAAAATTGGTCATATGATCACCATTCCTCTTGGACAAAAAAATTTGACCTGATTCCTACACACTATCAAGCAACACTACCAGTGAAGGTTTAAAAAAAAAATTATAAGAATGATAAGTATCGAATATTGCATATTCAATCGCCCTTATTTGCATTAGTTAAGTCCATTAGTTAGTTCTATTGTATAAGTTATCTTCAGTTGCATGTTTTTATATATTTTCAAGTTTATTTCCCAAAAACGAATAAAAATGACGTTTTGGTGAGTTCTTGAAGATCAAAGCATGCTTGGCCGGGGATCTACAGTTTTACCAAGCTAATATGTGCCATTGAACTCATGGCACTCTCTGCAAAGTGCTAAGACGAAGGATAGCATCATCAGGCCAAGCCAAAGTCAATTCAAGAAGGAAAAATGAGCCTTGGTGGTGCCATGGAGGGCGCTCGCCAACACTAGCCAATTGTTGCGGGAGCCAAAGGGCAGTAGCCTCTAGATTTGGCGGGGCCTCGCCATGCACTGCGGGCACCCACCAATTGCCAACAGCAGCCCTAAATGCCCTATTGCCAGTGCGTGGATGCCAGCCTTGACACCTCATGGGTGCTCGCCATCCGATACGGGAGCCCGCCAAGCTAGAGACAGTAGGTCGTGGGTTGCATTGTTTCACCCAATGTTGTCCCCTTGATTGAAGGGATGGCTCTGCATTACTCTAGGGATTTATAGCCACAAGATTAATTGAGTTTGGTAGGATTTTTGGCCTATTTGTGTGGCTTGAATCTTTGTAAATCAATATCAAACATGGAAAGGATTTCAAAAGAGAGAAGTATTGTGTTCTTGAGAGCTTGGGTTGTAGGTGGCTATTAGGGGCGAAAATGGAAGGGCTGATCATCTCCACCTCTTTGTCCCTTGCTTCTATGGGTAACTAACTCCCTTTCTAGGGAGGTAATGAAGCTCTTCTTTGTAAGCATGCTTTAGTTTTGTTTAATTTGGGGAATGAAGTATATATATGGTATTTTCATAATCTAGAGGGCTACACAAGTTGTAATGGATCTTAATTTCTATAAATGATTATGTTGAATCTATTATCTTGTCTTAGATTATATTTTCTCATGATTATATAGCTTGCATCTTCATAGTGAGAATGGAGATGAGATTATGAAATGGTGTTTAATAGCATGTTGTATGAGAAGTTTGATAGTCCATAGCTTAGGGCCTCCCTTTGATTGATTATTCTTGGTTTTTGACTTTATGTGCTATTACCATATTTATTGAGGAGTTTGATAGTCTCTAGCTTAGTGAGCATGTCAGGAGCTATATCTTAGTTTAGGTAGTTCAAGCATGTAAAACTTTGATAGATTATGCTTACTTCTTGATTTTATGAATTTCTTGAAGATAATGTAGCAATAGTGTATTACTACTTATCATTGTCATATACATAAGTTGTTCCCTAAGTTACTCACAAGTAAGCATGTTTATATGGTCGGTGATGGATTCACTTCCCTAGCCCTCTCTACATAAGTTCTTCTCCTCTTAAATTCCTTCCATTTATGGCTTTATGCAAAATTCATTTCTAGTTCTAAGTGACAAATAAACCAAACCTTTTACACCTCTTCCCTCAAACAAAGTGATTTTAAAAACCTTGGTTGCCATAAACTTGCAGTCCTTGTGGTTCGACTTACCCCTATGATAGCCCTATTTTATAATGATTTGTGTTATTGCAATGGTTTATTATAATTGGTAGACATATTCCACCACCAAAGAACTCCCCCTGAAGTAAAAAATAAATAAATAAATAATCCAAAATTTTACCCTAAACATCAGATTTCTATCTCCCCTTTTTTGGAACAAATTGACAAAGTGTAGAGACAAATATATAATACCAATCCAAATAAGTCAAGTAAAGCACATTCCAGATAAGCATAGTGAAGTCTATGAAAGCATATTCTAGGAATATCCAAAAATAGAGACAAGTTATGTAATAATTCAACAAAACATGATATCATGATGCATGAGAAAATAACATCAAAAGCAGCATCATGTCTCCGTAACCACTTAAAGATAAGAAACATCTTCTTTAGTCTCCACCACTCTCTTCTTCATCCTCATCTTCCTCATCCTCATCTGTATACTCATCCCTATCTTCATCATCGTCCTCATCTTCAACTCGCAGAGATGGACCTGGAGGTACAGGCCTGTAGACATCCTCATCCGGAACCCCAAATGGCTGTCCTCTCAGCTGAGTCATTTATAGTTTGAGATCTCGAATCTCAACCATTATCTTCTCAAACAACAAATTCTGATGCTGAGGTAGATGGGAATACATGATGTTGGCATCAGTTTTCATGAAAGTTCCTTTTGGAGTAAAGAGCTGAGTAATCTCTGAAACTTATGATGGCCCTTCATCAATAGATCTCTTGGCCTTTCTAGCATTCTTCCAAGAAGTATTTGATTTTTCTAAAGCACAAGGATCTAATTCAGTCATGATAGGCTTATGATTAGCTCTTAGAAGAATCGACACATTTTTCTTTTTCAGAATTTCCATGTTGATCATTAGAAATGGAGTTGGGAGAATTTTTAATGAGCTATTATAAGCTTCACAATAAAGTAATCAAGCAAAATGTTCTTATTCTTGGCAAGAATAAAGTACTTGTGCTCGCTCCAAAGATAATACATTCTTTTTCCCAAAGTAGCCCAGATTCGCCATAGCGAATAAGTTGAAGAAGGTAGCTTCATCTGCCAGAAATCGAACTGGAATAGTATCTTGGTTCATAGAGGAGTTTCGCACACATATCTTTGGAACAATCTTGGAAAAATCAGGACCCGTAACTGTCAAAGGCAGAGTATGTCCCCACAACTGATGATTTTTTGGAAGGCCAAGGATTGTTGCAATGTCCTGCTCATCAACTGTATAATCAACTCCAAACAACGATACAATGTATTAGGAGTCATGAACCTCACGAATATTAGCATAGAAATAGCTAATCATATCCGGACAATAAACGCCTTTGTCAAGTCTAGTGAAGAAAAGCCAATTATGAGATTTGATGTAGTTCACTAGCGCTTGTCCTGCAGTGTCTTGAAGTTTCTGAAGATTACCATCCTCTCTGTCTTTATCGGTCCATCCTTGTAAACAAAGAGATACACTTTCCAAGCTTCTTCATTGTAAAAATGCGACTCTGTAAATTCAATCCTTCCAGTGCTAGAAACTGAAGGATATCTTATTGAAGCCATGCTAGGTGCTTGTGAACCACTTTGGGGTTCTTGAATGGAGATACCAGTTCTGGACCTTTTTGGTGGTCTAGGATTAGCAATTCCTTTCCCTTTAGCTTCCCTAGTTAATTTAGGAGCCATGTCCGTTAGAAAATTTTTCACTTTGAAGCTTGTAACTCTTTCAGGAATTTTATCATTTGGTGTGCAACTCCAAAAGTGTTTATAGAAAAGCTTGTTTTGATTTTCAATCCTCCCCAAAATTAACAGATAATGTTGTATAATCCCAACAAACAACTAAGAAGCTTCAATCCTTCAATCAACCAACAACTTAACTACTCCTCTAAGATTTAAACCCAAACTTTATGAAACTCATTTTTCAACTTTAAATCTTCTCACAACTTCTTCAATCTTTGTTATCAATCTCCAATTAACATGTAATGATCAAAGTTATAGCATAGAATGATGACAAAGATGAAGAATATATGATGTATATATATATGAATGTATGAAAGAGTGAGAGAGTGCAAGAGAGATAGAAAGGTGTTGCAAACAAATGAGGCCCGAAGCAATTTTAATCCTAAATCCCGTGTTCTTGAACCGGTTCAGCCTTCTTGAACTAGTTCAAGATGGACAGTCACTTTATGCTTATCCTAGTGACTTTCTTAAATCGGTTCAACCCCCAATGAACCGGTTCAAGACTCTCAGTCTTGGATTCTCAGAAAAATTTTAAACAAAATGTTTTAAAGTATTTCCAGAAAAATATTTTTAACACATCGGTGATTAAAACTATCAAACAAAAACAATTAAAAACCTAAAAATCAAAATCTTTTTGAATTTTCCAAATTTTTCAATTTTTTTTTTATATGTTTTGTGTTTTTTTTCTCATTAAAACAAAAACTAAATCACCAATCATTAATAACATCCAGTCAACACACGATTCAAAACCCTTTCAGAGAATTTTAAAAATATCTCAGAGAACAAATATTTGACTCCACAAATTCTTCAAATAATTTCAAATCTCATAAAGTAATCACAACATGAAAGCAAACTCGTAAATTTTACTGAAAAAATTAGAAATTAATCTAGCAAGTTCATGTGTGTGTGAAATCCAATCTAATCCATCTTCAGTTGAATTTCAATAGATCATTGTCTAAACCTTATTAATCGAAAAGCATCAAGGTAAAATTGTTTTGAGCAATTTTTTTTAAGCAAGGCGGCTTTCACTCTAAAGAATAGTCAGCAATTCCCCAAATCAACTTATCTCCACTTTTAGCTTTAATTCACAGTTTAATGGGAGCTTTTCCTCAGCAAAGTATTCAGTAATTTTTTTCTTTCTTTTCAAGATGAATATTTTTTTCAATTTTTTTAAGCTCCTATCTTTTTTAGACAATAACCTTTATATCTTTTGTGAACAATAAACCCTAGTCAACAGATCAAAAGATTTTCAACCAAATTTTTCAGAGATGGACTAGTGCATAAAAGTCTATGAACTTAAGAGATTCAAATCTAAACATCCCCTAATCAATGCAAATCATCTTTCAATGTATAGATTACAGACTAAGAATCTATTTTTACTCAAATTATCATGTGTCAATTTGCATTCAAAGATAGTTCATAAATTCTTCAAAAGAATTTTCACATGCATATCAAGAAGATTATGATCAGAAATTCAGTATCCTAACTAAACCCTAACAAGTGATCCAATGGCAGCAAAATTTTCTTTTAAACACAAGCCATGATCACTGACTTTTGTAGGACTCAGTTTAAAGGTGAAGTCCTCTCTGAAACATGTTGCAATGACTCAACAGACACATAGTTGACCAAATCAGACTTTTTGATCCAAACAGTTGTCACTTTCATTTCATGAAAATCTTTTTCTTTCTTTACCTCTTTCTTAGGCAACTTTTCAGCTTTAGGAATTCTAGGTGACACAACATTCTTTTTCTTCTTAGAATGCACCTTTTTCTTAGCATGAAAATTTTTAGAATGATTTTCAGAAAAGTCGTTCTTTTTCTTATGAAGGCATGAGTTATACTTATGTCCATTCTTTCCACAAAAAGTGCAATGCAACAATTTAGGCACATAAGACATATCAGAATATGATGCATCAGGCAAACATGGTTTAGGCATAATAACAGGTTTAACAAAAATTATTTTACCTTAATTACTAGAAGAACCTTTAACAAATCCTAACCCTGTTTTATCATTCATATCCTTACCCATGTTGATTATCTTATTCAAACTGTTTTGACTCATATTGAATCATTTTAGTTTATCTTTTTCAAATTTCAATTCAATTTCAAGATATTCATTTTTCAAAGCAAGACACTCCTTCAGTAAACTAGCAATACTTACCTTATCCTCAAGAATGATGATCTATTTTTCAAGCTCAGTGATGACTGAATTGCTTTCAAAAGCTTTCCTTTTTCCTTCATCAATCTGTTTCTTTATATCTTCATTCTCTCCCTTTGCTTGGATAAGCTCTTTTGCTAGCTTATTAATCGTCTGTTTGACTTCAATGGTTTTTTTGACCATTTTCTTCAACCTTTCATCATCCTTTTCAGCCTCTTACACCTGTTCATCATAAACTTCATTGTCTTCATTATCTAAAATATTAGAGTCAGATAAAGACACGACATGAGGACCTCTATCAAGAAAAGCGACATAAGAAAAATCATTAGTATCATTCAGAGGAGAATCAATATCACTCAAAGTAGAATTTCAGACATAGAAACTTTCATTGCTTTTCCTTTATTCCTATCCTTTTGTTCTTTCCTAGGACTAAGACAAACATTGGTTGCATGACCTTTGCCACCACAATTCCAGCAAATGAACTCAGTTTCTTTTGATTTATCTACTTTTTTTTCATTAAACCTAAACTTTGACGTTTTGTCAAAAATTTTAGGATTAGCCACGTTACTACTCCTACTTCTCTGTTGCCTTTGCAAAATCTGACTATATTGTCTTGACAAGAATGCAAGATCATCATCAGAGTTGTCATCCACAGAATTCTCAACCTGTGTAGATTTCAAAGCAAGATTTTTCTCCTTCTGACTTAAATCAAAATTATGCATCTCAAAAGTTTTTAATGAACCTACCATCTCATCAACTTCACAAGTAGCCAAATCCCAATGTTTAGAGATGGTTTCAACCCTAATCTGAAATCTTTTAGGTAAAAGACCTTAAGATTTTCTCATAGATTTTTTTATCACTAACTTTTTTCCCTAAGTGACACAATTCAGAAATTATTTCACGAAGACTTGAATAAAAATCAGAAAAGGATTCATCTTCTTTCATCACAATATTGCCAAATTTATGAGACAGTAACTGAATTTTGGACAACTTCACTTTTAAAGTTCCTTCATGAGTAACCTGCAAAATATCCCAAGCTTCTTTAGTAGTTTTACAATAAAAAATTCTAGCATATTCAGATGGAACAACAGGATTAATAATTGAATATAAAGCTTTGCCATTAGCATTATTACGCTCAGTTTCAATAGCAGTAAAAGCAAAAGTATCTTTTAACTCTTTGACTATTTTATCATCCATAGTTGTATCTATTGTAGGAGGTGTATAGCCAGATTCAACTATCGCCTAAGTTTTCCCACCAGAATTTTACAATAAGCTCTCATCTTTGATTTCCACAAATTGTAATTATCTCCTTTAAATAAAGGACCACGTTGATTAGAACCATCTTCTTTCAACGCATAAGACATGATTAAAATAATTTTTGTAAACAAAATAAAACTTTCCAACAAGGATTAACTCAATGTGTAGAGATTGGCTCTGATACCAAATTGTGAGTCGTACGCAGCGGAATGTATTTTAGAAAGTTTTAGATTTTGTAAAACAGATCTATATCATTACCAACTTTACTTATTTTAGTAATTAAACAATTAATCACATACAGATAAAATAAGCAAAGTATAAAGTTAGAGATAACACTAGGATTTTAGCGAGGAAACCCTAGTTGATAAAATACGTCAACTATGATGGGAAAAACCTCGTGGACTATGCAGTCCAAAGCAAACCAATCCACTATGCTTGAAACAAAGTATACTGAACTTTGACTCTAGCTCACACCCTATCATTCTACCCAACACCAACCGCTGACGATCCTCTAGCTTTAGGACTCCCCGTCCAACAGCAACTTGACCTCAGGCTTACACTTGATATTTGTAGAAGAGTAGCAGGTAGATCAGATAGCACTCCATAAATGCTCCAACTCTTTCAAAGTGTGACTACGTTTACTTTTGTTCTTCAATCGTCTGAGTGATGTAGAAGAAGATCTGCTTCATCTAATCAATGTTAATATGACTGTATGATCATGATCAAGATTCGAACTCCACAACTCTAACCTAACTAGGTGAATATGTGTATGTTCTAAGAAGACAACAAAAAAATTAACTTTGATTTTTGAGAGGGATAAACTTCCTAAGGCTTTGTATGATATATAAGTAATGATTAAAAGCCGTAAATCAACCAATGTATATGACATGGTTTATATAGAGTATCGAATGACCTAATCCCTATGAAAAATAAGGAAAAATTCGTGCAAAAGATTTGGTACAATTCTAGACCAACTAGGAAACAATTCAGGATAAGGAAACTGAAGTTGTATAGTAAACATGATTTCTTGAACTGGTTCAAAGAAACTGAACCGGTTTAAGTTTGGCAGTGACTCAAACTTGAGCATCTTGAACCAGTTCAAAGGAACTGAATCGGTTCAAGGTTGGCAGACCTGAATATTCGAATTCTTTTAGCCTTATTTCCTCCTACGGGAATTTCAAACCAACATGGTAAGTATAGAATGTCCAACCTTGTTCATATTCCATCCTAAAGTAGTGTTCTTACCCTTTTCTTCATGAACTCTTTAAGTATAGTAAGTTTGAACTCCTTCCCAGTTCTGTAGACCTATCAAACTTGATGACTTGCAGAACAAGTAATTTAAATTACAACTCAACTTGGACTTGTTACGTCCATGATAATTACCAAAAATAAATTAATATCTCACATGATTACTGTATATCCCCTCATGAATGGTGAGCAAGACTTGTCTGGCCTCTGCTAGGGTGATGCACTTTAAGTAAGGTCCTTAAAAGGATCTCCGATAGAGCTGGTTGTGAAGGTTTGCATAGTTCGCTGCATTTGTTCAGATTTTTCTTGCTTCATCCTTTAGTTCAGACAGCACACCATCCCTTGTGTATTACACGATCGAATTGATCCAACTAGGTTCATACGGTATCATGTATACCTATAGATAATTAAGGCTGGATGAAAAGATGGATGCTGGTAGAGCACGTCCACCGATATTACCCTAGTTAGTGTTTTGCCTGAACTTGATGCATTGCACGAAGGTCGATCGACCTCGAAGTTCTCTTCTCTAGGTATCTGCATGAGGTCGAATCCTTTCACTTCTCATTTGACAGCAACACGGTATACCTCTATCGTGCTGTACCTTATACTATACTCTCCCATCATTTGATTCACGATCAGCTGTGAATCGTTGGAGACGCATAAATTGTTGATTCTAAGTTCCTTGGCAAGCCTCAATCCTGCTTGTAGTGTTTCATACTCTGCCTTATTATTTGTTACTTCCAATTCAAGCTTAATTGCCTGATATAGGCTTGTGCCTTTGGGTGTTTGTAGTTTAATGCCTACGCCTCCCCCATCTGCTTTGATGACCCGTTAACATAAAGCCTCCATTATGGCTCCTCCACCAATTCTTCTTCATCTTCAGCCTCAAATTCTATTCAAAAATCAGCTACAGCCTAGCCATTTATGGCTGTTTGAGGTTGATAGGTAATATCGAATGAACTGAACTCAATTATCCATTTGGTGATTCTATCGGATAGGTTGGACTTGTGTAGGATGATTCTGTTAGATAAGTAGTGGGGACAATGATCAGATGGGACTCAAAATAATGTCGGTGCATTCTTTTGGCATGCACCAGTACATGTATGACTCTTTCCGCCTTTGAATATCTCTTTTCGGGGTCGACCATTGTCTTGCTCACGTTAAATACGGGGTACTGTTTCCCTTCTTCCTCTCTGACTAGTGCAGCACTTGTCACAGACTTCGATACTGCAAGGTAAAGATACAATCGTTCATTCTGCTTTAGGGTAAAGAGGATTGGTAGATTCCGTATATACTCTTTCAGTTCGGATAATGCTCGTTGTTATTTGCTCCCTTATATCCGCCTTCAGTTAAGCTTCTAATCGTATCGAAGAATAACCTGTATCAATCTGATAGCCTCAAGATAAATCTACTGAGCGACACTATTATTCATGTGAGGGTCTAGAATTCCTTAAGGGTCTTCGGTTCCTCGCTTCGCACTAGTGACTCCACTACAAGAAAAAAAAGGCTTCTACGAGGGGCCAAAAACGCTGTGGCAACTCATTCACGGCGCATTCTAGGCCCTCGTGTATGAGGGTTCCGTAAATACTCAATTTTTTTTACGGGAAAAAATCTATCTCATAGAAAATTTGTAATGACCCGGTCATTTCCTTTCTTTTCTTTTTCCTTAAAATTTCACGGATGAATTTTTTTTCGTTGAAATTTCTTGTTTGAGTTCAGTTTCTCGTCGCTTAGTGTTGTTTTGAGTGCTTAGAAATGACTACTGAGACTCTTTCGTGTGGATTGACAACTTCCTTTGAGGACCGAGTTATTTCCGCATTTTCACTTTTCGGACACTATTCACTGTTGTCCTTTTCCCTGTTTTGTCTTTTCCCCGTTTGTCACTTTGTTGGCAAAACCTCACTTCTTGTGTTCGGAGTTAGTTTTTGACTTCACGTGTCTTCATCTTCAGTGGTTTCCACAAAATACGTATCTTTACTTTTTTGCAGAAAAGTACTATGGTTGCTCCCGATGTCCATAGGGGCATGGATGCATAGTTCTTTGGAATTATTTTCTTTTCTTGGGATGTTTTTCATAAATATCTTTTGAAGATATTTTATTTCAGGGGTATCTAAGAAAACATCTTTTGATAGATATTTTCTTTCAGGGGCAATTTTGCAGTTAACCCCTTTTGTAGGGGCCATTGTGCAATTAACGAAAGTTATTGCAAAATATCTCATCTGGAGCGTGGATCCTAGAACGGGATTCATTTTCACATTTCGTCGAGTCATGTACTCTTAGAATTTCCTTCTGGTCGTTATTTTCCAGTTTCAGGGTTTCTGACCCCTATTTGCCCCAAACTTGTTTTAGGCATATCTCTCTGCTCGGGACTCAGTTTTTGACGCCATTTCTTCCGTTATTCATATTTTCTCATTTTGAACCTTTTTTGTTCACAGAGTTTTTCGATTTGAGTGCGTTTGCTTAAATTTCACTTTTTCAGACCCGGCGGGGCCCGTTTGGGGCACTTTTTAAGATTTTCTATAAAAGGAGGATGAGATATTTTGATTTTCATCTTCCCCACTCCCTATGCACGACCTGAAGCTTCCATGGCAGCCCAAGGGAGGCTGACATCTTCTCTCTCCTCATTTGAACTTCATTTCTTTGTCAAAATATAGTCGTGCCTTAGTATTTGTTGTTCGTCTTGACGACGCGCATCTTTTGACCTTATTAGAACCCCTTTTTGGCCAAATTTTGAGTTTGGTTTTAAGGTCAAGTTGTGATTTTCATGGGGCTTTTTAGGGATTCTTGTCCACAGGGTTGTCCCCGACAAAACCTAGGAGTATCGTCGGATTCGGAGCACTTTTCTTTTGGTGGGGATTTGAGTTTTCATCTCAAATTAAGGTAGGGAATGTCTTAGATTTATATTAATGTTTTATTGATTGCTATATAAGCATATACAACTTGTGAGCATGCTTTTGTTTGAGATTTAAAATTTAATTAATTAATTTCTATATTTGAGATTTAATTCATATGGTTGTGTGTAACTTGAAATTAAATTGTGGCATACTAGTAAATTAGGCCTTGGTATGTTGAGTAACATATATTAGATTTGGAGCATTTGAATAAGATTTACAAAACTTATTTAATAATTATTTTTGTGAAGATTAATTCATATAGTTGTATCAAGTATGAAATCAACTTGTAATGTAATATTAAAGTAGGCATTAATGAGTTATTTAACATATATTAAATTGAGGACATTTGGATATGTTTGGAAATCTAGAGGAAAATTAATTAATTAGCTTAATTAATTTTATTTTAAGTGTTGTAGTCACTTAAGGTGATAATTTCATGAATCGTAGTTCAATTAATTACCTTGTGCGCATGCGACTAACTTGTTGTAGAATTAGTACTTATGGTCTCTAAAGATGGTAATTTGACTTAACATGATATGTGATATCATTTTCTTGAATAGCTTGTTTAAACATATCTTGTGTAAGAATATAGCTTGTTAGAATATTACAATTGTTTACCTTGGAAGTCAGTAACTAAATTGAAGCTTATTTAGTACTTGTGGCTTAGGATGGTGTTGTGGCTCAATTGTTGTTAAATATTCTTGTTTGTATATGAATTGCATATTGGAGACTTGACATGTCATATACTATTTAGACTTGAATTCTAGGACATGAATTGTATGAATTCAACCTTACTTGTGCATGAAAGGTGGAAACTTGCATTTGATTTTGTATAAGTTTTGAACTTATTGGTTTTGGAAAGCTTGTGAGGACATACTTTATGTGATGGCTAGGGTTTGGCTCTAGTACGGAGACAAGAGTCTTCTAAGTCATAAGTACGCACTATGTGGTACCTTGTGGGTTGTAATTACCCGAAAATACTTGCTTGGTCTAGCGACCACATATCCTAGTCTTTCCACTATTTGTTATTGCATTTAATTTCAAGTTGTTAATCATGGATTATTTGTAGCTTGAGAATTAATGCATGCCTTGGGTATTTGGATCCTATTTAGTATACTTGGACTTGTATACTTGCTCTATGAGTTTAAATTTCATTTAGTATACTTGTGCCGTGTATACTTGTATTGTGTGTATTTCATCTAGCTTAGTATACTTGTGATTGTATACTTGATTTATGAGTACTCTATATATATATAGCATCGGATACTTGCGTATGTATGCTAGATATTTCTTATCTTGTTTAATATGATTTAGGGTACTTGAATATGTATACTTGTGTGGTGTATTTGATTTATGAGTTTTCCATATCGAATGCATACTTGTATAGAAATGCTTAGACATTGCATGACTTATCTCAATATGGTTTAGTAAACATGGAAATGTATGCTTGTATGTCATATAACATGCTTTAACATTGTTTAGTGTACTTGAGCATGTATACTTGTATGTCGTTGTTCACTTAAATAGCATGAGTAGCTTAGGATGCTCTTTGAGTCTCATTGTGATATAGACCTTAGGTGGTATGAGCCATTTTGACATGTTTCACCTTAAGGTGATATAATTGTAAAATGCCAGGTCGATGCATGCCTATCTCCTTCGAGTAGCTTTATGTTACTCACCCACGTAGTGGGGACATTTTTCAGGTACAGGATTCGAAATTCAAAGATCTGCATTTGCCTTGGATGATTTGGAGATTTGAAGTTTCTTTTAATGCATTCTTGTTCACATGCAAGTGTTAGCATGTTTAAGTTTTACTTTTGGTGTTGTAATACTTAGTTAGGTTCAACATGCTCTTTTGCTTTAATATATGTAAAGTATACTTAGATACACTATTTGGAATTTATTTGATGTGTACGACATGAGGCCAAGGGCCACGAACCTTAAAATTCAAGTTTATGTATGTAAACTTCAAATTTTGCCTTTGAAATGCATTATTTTCCAACTTAGAGGTTTGGCATGTCAATTTTTGTAAATGAGTTGTAATAAGGGCATGGGCCATCGTAACATGTTTAAATTACTATATTACACTTGCGTGCATGCTCACATCATCACATACTTGCATATAATGCAAATTGAACATGCTATGGGGGATTCCAAGTGGACTTTCAGCCATGAATGCATAACAGGAGGTTAGTGCACTTTCTCGAGTCATTTTGGTCAACCGAAGCCTTTTGAGTTTTGTTTGAACCTTGAAACTTCACTTTCTAGTAGCCAAAGTCAGCATTTAGGGTCATTTCAGTCGACCGATGGCTCATTTCGGTCGACCGATGGTTCCTTTTGGTGTATCAAACCAACCAAGCCTTAAAGACTTGTTTTCATCTAAAATTTTGTCCATTTCGGTCGACCGAAATAGGTAGATCCCGAGAGTAGCTTCAGTCCAGTTTTAGCACAATTCTTCCGACTTCAAATGACCATAACTCCTTCGTTTTAAATCCAAATGGGGTGATTCTTGAGCCTAAATTCATGAATTTTGAATCAGCTTTCCAATGGTACCAATATTATTCTCAGATTTCAATCATAGTGGGAGTTATTCAAGTTTTAGTAAGAGGGTGTCAGTTTTCACTTCAACCGGGATAGGGCATTTTGAGGGATTCATGTCCAATGTTCTTAGAACCTCTTGGAATGTTGTGAAATGATTAGATTAGGTTTTTTTTTTCACCTTATTTGACTTGTTTAGAGTCAAGTCTCTCCTTTTAATGGTGAGTTGACCATTTCGCCCCTTGGTTCACGGTTTTTGGCCGTTTTGACCTTTGTTTCTGATTTCGTCCTCTTTGAGCTTCGTAGCTTCATGGAAGGTCACATTGATGTCTTAGAGATGGTTTATATCTCTAAAGACTTTGGTTTCATCTTTTACTTTCGTATTTCGGATCCGTTACCGGGTCAACTTTCGGTTTATCACTGACGCATCAGGTTAAATAACTCGGGTCGCTACAAAAGTTTTCTACGGCAAATTGTAAGTACCCGTAAATAATCTCACGAGGTACCGTCACATGCGATAGAAAACTTTTCTACGACGAGTTGTAACTACCCGTAAATAATCTCACGAGGTATAAAAGCATGCCGTAGAAAAGTTTTCTAAGGCAAATTTTAACTACCCGTAAATAATCTCACGAGGCGTTGAAATATGCCGTAGAAAACTTTTCTACGGCGAATTTTAGGTACCCATAAATAATATAAACCATTCTCACGACTTGCCATGTATGCTGTAAAAAGTTATTTAGGAGGATTTTCACTTATTTACGGGATTTCAAGCTCCCCGTAAATAATATATATATTTTTTTATAAATAAAACACCTTTAATTAATGCCAGTTAATCATCCACTACCTATAATTCACATCACTTTCAGCTATAATTCAATTCAAAAAATATACATATTCCATTAAATATATCAAAAGAGTTAAAACATTTTTACAATTCATCATTTATTAATGTGCCAAAACAATTCAACATTTACAATGTTCCAAAACAGGAAATAAATCCATTTGTCAAGAAATCATTAATTTCTTAACACTTACGTTAAAAAATTGATAAACCTTCTAGCACTTGAGTTTCAGTCTGCACTTGTCAGAAAACCACCTCACTATACAAAATCCAAGGAAGTAGCTGCAAAATCCACGGTACAAAATCCAAGGAAGTAGCTGCATCACACAAGTCTCAAATTCAGAATGCTAATAAAAAAGAGAAATAACAAGATTATCATTTATAAATCAAATACAGACATTTTGCTAAGAATTTCTTCCTTAGATCTACCAAAAAAATTTCAAGCAGATAATTTTCCTTAATTGAATACTAGATTTTTGCAAGGATGTATGAGAACAGATAATATCATAATATCTTTATATTCATGAATACTACAATATCATAATATGTAGTCTCTTTATCTCACGATTATAAGCAAATCTGAAACAAATCTGAAACATTGTAGGTTTTTGATGCAACGATTATGAGCAAATCTGAAAAAATTCATCATAGTCTTCTAATAATTCCCTCAAAGTTCTGCTACAACCTAGAAAATACTCATATCTTGTATATTCATTTGTACAAAAGATAATTAAATAGAATGAGGTGGTTAATTTGATTTCTCACTTTTTAACAAAATGGCAATAAATAAGCTAATCAGTCCCATCTAAATTCTAAACAGAAAGGTGGAGCCCTGGAATTTCTCTTTTACAAAGAGTGTAGTAGGTGGGAGGGAGGGAGTTTACTGCTTTGAAACAGAGAGGTGAAGCCCTAAAATTTCTATTTTATAGAGAGTGTAGTCCATCCAGGTCCTTAATGACATGCAAGAAGTCAGGTTAATCTGCTTTGAAATAGTGGGGCCTTATAATCTCTCTTTTGATAGCTTGTCCCAATAAACTTTCAAAATATATTAGTTTTTCAGAAGAGCTTTTGAGGCTTTAGAACACCTGTAAATTATCTTATATTCACAAAGCACAAATATGAATATTTTAAATTTCTATGTAATTCCTTATAAATTGCCTTATCATTTTGTAAGCAAAACTAACCACTTAGCTCTCTTTTGCCACATAATCCATTAAGAAAGAGCACATAAATACAACATCCAGAATGTCGATTACATATAGCCTTTTACAATTTTCTATCACATTCAAAATGTGAATTACATATATAGCTTTTTACAGGTTTCTGTTATTTTTAAAATCTGAATTCCATCTTGTACTTTATCCTTGTTTCATTTGAAAACTATCAATTAGTCATAATTTTTATTATTTTCAAATGTGGATTCCATCTTGTACTTTGTCCTCGTTTGATAAAATCAGTTGTAGTGTGGATAATTCTTTCATGCTATTTAAAAGTAATGTCTAAAAAGTGAAAACTAACAGATGACATCTTATCAAAATCTGAAGGTTCTTAAATGATAATAATCACTCCTCGCATAATGACTCATGGAAAAATAGTTTACACTTATTTGCCTATTCAAATTTATTTTAAATTTATTTTAATGACTTGCATTATTTATTTTAATGACTTGTTTGTTAAGTCGTGTATATCGGGCCAAAATTTTTATTTCCCTCGCACAATGAGTTATTGAAAAATAAAATTTGCCGCGTTATGCCCACTAATACGGGATCTTAGCACCTAAATCTTCTACCCAATTAAATCATTTTCATCTTCCTATTGTGTGTAAACCTAAGTTTCAGCTATTATTCATAATCAATTTGCATGGTGACGGAACTCCAATCGGCAAAGGTCTGCTTTCTCTTCCTCCCTCCCTCTTTCTCTCTAGGTTTACACTTCAACTACTTAACAACTGATTTTCTTTGTTTTGTTGTTTAGATCTATAATATTCGAACTGTACTTCACAAATCTGTATATGGTTCCATTTGATCGATGATGGCGAATCTTATACCACAATTTCAGTCCATTGGAAGGTAGAAATTTTGTTTGAGAACAAAATCTGTAATTATGTTCACATGTTTCATAAGCAAAGTAACCTAAGTTATGGTAGTAAGTTTTCCAAGTCCAATTAACCTGAATATTTTTTCAACATCTACGCTATGTTAACAAGTCTTTTACACGTTAATTATCCATGGATCAATAGAACTGGCCATATATAACTAAGCAATTACCCTCCAGAGAGGGCATGGGAAGTGTTATTTTAAAGGTTTTAGTATGATATTTTTTTAGTCTAAATCCTTTTAGATGTGGGATGCAACATACTAGTGTGCTCAGGAATGATTTTTCATGATAAAGCCTGATTGAAATAAATTATAATTCTAGGATTGGTTCTCATTATCTCTGATGATATGTGGTATGTCTGCTCATTAGTAGAGGGTCATAAATAATTAGAATATGGAGAAGTCATTCTCCAATTTACCTACAAATATTGTTTTCCTAGGATTGAATTTTTTTTAAATTTAGTCATTACATAAAATGTTATGAATTTATTTAAAGGTATAAACAACATATCAACAATTTCTCCTCCACAACAATCAATCAAAACCTCTACATACGATGATCCCATACTCCCATGCTTTCAACATTTTCAAACAAGAAATAAAAATGGCCTCCACACAAGCCGATGTACCAATAAGGTAATAAAGTTCAAGATACACCGCAAAATTGGTCACTTGAAGGCACGTGACCCCCCTAAGTATGAGTATAAAAAAGCATTACTGTGCAATCATAAAAGAAGCATAGTATTTGACCTTTGTTGTAGACTGGAATCATAGAAATTCTGATTCTTTTGCTCCTAATGAACTAGTGATAATCAATCCTGTCAGGAAAAAATATTTCAAAAATGTAATGCCACCAAATACATAGATTAAGTAAGAAACATTAGGGGTAAGACTAGGAACATAGATTAAGTATGAATGATCATATTTAGACCATATTATCCAAGTGTAGTAAAGAATGTTAAAAGTAATTGAGTCTAGGGATGAAACATTACACACATATTAGTTCAGAACACAAATGATTGCAACAATAGCTGAAGCATTTTGTATTGGAAGTCTTTCATTTCATGAAAGGGAAAAGAGTAATGCTAATAATTCTGTTCTTTTTATTCATATCCACTTGCCAATAATGCACTTATTTTTATTCATATCCACATAATATAATTAACACGGTTTTAACTCTATGTAGTTTTTGTAAAGACCCAGAACCATAGGCTGTGATAAAACATAGTTCAGAAAATTGTCCTTTTCAATTTCCAGAAATTTTCAACATTAAAATTCATGTCTAATATATCCTTACTTTTAACCTTCTAATGCCACTACATCTCTTTCACTCACAAAGATATCAAGCATGGCCACTACAAAAAATATATTCTTACTAAGCTTGCCTTACAACAATAAGTGATAAAAAATCATCCATATAAATGATCCAGTAGAGCACATTACGCCATTTAAAAGAGTCAAAAAGGTCTGATAACTTACTGACACAGGATCACAATAAATACATGACATTGAAAATGAGACCAAATAACCATAGTGGTGTTAGAATGCAACTTGGGACCATAGTCCCCAGTTCGAAGAAAATCAGAGCAGCTGATACTTCAAATATATTTAGAACATTCGTTTGATATCCAAATTGAGAAAACTTAATTTATTTTGAAATTTGACTTAAGATATTATAAATCTATAAGTTCTTGGAATTTTCAGAGGTCAACAAGTCAGTCAAGTAAAATGTTCAAAAATCAAGTTACAACTAGTGTAAAAAATCAAATAGTAGCTACTGTTGGATTTTTATATAAATACCAATTTGGCCAAAAATCACAGAATTAATTTCAGAAGTACTAGACACATAAAGGAATCTGGGGTTAGACAACTTGAGAAACAAACACAACAAATAAAAAAATATATATACATTAATATATTTTCTCCAAACCAGTTCCAGCAACAAAGCATTCCATTGCCACAACTTAATAAGGAATCTATTAATGACCTAAAAAAAAATATGATGGAAATGATTAAAAATGTGTCACCTGCAACATTTTCGACTCCAATTCTCGTCGTTTTGCATCTCTCACGCCTTTATCAAAGTACATGGCCTCCAGTTCATATGCATATAAACAAAAACGTAGAGTAATCCAAATCAATTTAGTAAAGGAACATTATCTCAAAAAATAAACAAGAGGATTAGAGCAAAAAAATCAACATTTCCAATTTTGATTTCAGAAAAGTATTATAAAGTTTTAGAAAGTTCAAAAGGACAAAAACTGAAACAAGTACAACAGGTCTTAATTTTTACTTTCACTTGAACTTTCCACCCCTAAAAAGCAGAACCAATACAAGAATGAGTTCTTGAGAAGCACAAAACCATTAATGATCATCAATTTTGCCTTGGTCCAAATCAAATGGGATTGGCCACATAAATTATCTTCTTTCATTCTTTTTTACTATAAGTCATGCCTCCCATAACACATGCCAGTTCAGTGGGACTTAAAGACATCAAAGTTACCAGATTAAGCACCCTTAACATTTAGAATAATGTCAAGTATTCAATTTGCAAAACAAGCGTTGCATGAAGTTTTGGAGCATAACTGAGATGACTATTTATTAAGACAATACAATAAGTGACAAAATAATAATAACTAGACAAAAATAACATGTAAACAAATAAAAATAAAAAAATATAAGGAGAGGATAACAATCAATTTGGAACCAATTCTACAGTAGTATATTTTGAAGGGTCTTTTAACTTCTGAAAGATGTCACAATATAATTGGCATATTTCTATAAACGGTAAAATAGGTTCACCAGTTGCTTTCCCTAAAAAGATTCTAAGCCTTTTGAATAATGAATAATCCATCTTATTTGAATGATGCAGTCATACAATAACAGATTAATGGTTCGTACATTTTATTGACAGTTCTTCAATTTTTAAAAATGCCTTCAGATTAGAGAGGTCAGCAATGAAAACTTTCCTTGTTTAGGAAGATTTTTATTTAATTTCATATAATAGGGACTGAAAACTTACTCTGAAATATAGGTTTCTAAGATTGAGCTTAGCTTTTTCCCAAAACCTGATACGGGACCATCTTCAACAGCTTCCTCCAGTTCTAACCAACTAGTCCCATCTGGAATTAAAGAATATCATACCACAACCTTTAAAATAAAATTATCAAGAAAATTATCTGATTTTTACAGTAAAGAACCCAGAATTCACTGACTCTCAAAGATTAATAAACTCAATGACAAGTGCTTTGTCACCAACATACAGCATTGAATTGAAACCAACTAAATACAAGAAGGTATTGGAAAATTCTAGAGAAAAATCAAGCACATAAAATGATTCAAATAACAAGAACTTGCATAAGTAAAAATTCAGAATATAACTTACCAATAAAAAATAAAAAATTCAAAATCATGAACAAATAAAAGAGCACACAGAGAAAATTGTGTAGTGGAAACATATATATATATATATATATATATATATATATAAATCTGTAAACAGAAAAGGAAAAAATTTGGTCGAACAATAATGAAATGGAATCACAGAGACATGAACATACCTGAAGCTTGTGCTGCACTATGTGTGCCCACACCTTTCTCACGGCATCGGTGCGACACGTTGAAGGGACTCCTAGAAATTTTTTCAGCTCCGGGGAGATGGGTCCAACCTTCAAGACCCTGGTTTCCCGAGTGTCCTTAGGAATGCCCGCGGCCGCAGCCATCAGAGCTCTGCAGAACCTTCCAAAAACCCCATTTGACGTAGTAGCAATGACTTTGTCTCTCTAAACCACTGGTGATAGAAGGGCAAGACTAAAACCCTCAAATCTAGATTGAGTTCCAGATATACCTATATATGTACCAAACTCAACAAACTCTTAGACAGTTCTCGCCCAAACAGATCAACACAAATTCATGAAACGTAAAGCTCTTCAATCAGCTAAACACAGCAATCACACTGAACCATACGACCTTAAACAGCAAGAGTGAGATCTAATTAGTGAAAATTAACAAGAAAAAAAACCCAAAAATCGATTCTGAAACCGCTAAAATTAGCAGAAAAAAGAAAAACTAACGGTATGGACACAAAACCAAAAACATTATGTCTGTACAAGAAGTCAGAGCAATTGAATACTTGACCTTGTGATTGCAGAATGGAAATGAAAGTTGTAGTATACTTACATGTGTGTGTATATATATATATATGTGTGTGTTTGTGTGTGTATATAGATTGTAATCTAGAAGGGCGAGACCTGTGATGGAAGGAGAGAGAGCGGCTAAAGGAGTTAGGGCTATTGCAAAATGAAATGGGAAAGTGGAATACATTGTTAATTGGCCCCCAAAAATGACGTAGTTTAGGGCCCAAATATTACAAATCAACAGAGGGAAAAAATGGAGGGAAGGGAAAAAAAATGGAGGGAAGGGAAAAAGTGGAAGGAGTGCTGGTAAAAGCTTATTTACGGGGCCAAAAAGGCGCCTTAGATGTGAAAACTTTTATTGTTTATTTACGGAGCAAAAAAGGCGCCGTAGATGTGAAATTTATCCACTTATTTACGGAGAAAAAAAGGCGTCTTAGATGTGAAAACTTTAATTGCTTATTTACGGAGCAAAAAAAGCGCCTTAGATGTGAAAACTTTAATTGCTTATTTACGGAGCAAAAAAAGCGCCGTAGATGTGAAATTTATCCACGAGCTATTTAATACACCGTAAGTTCATCTTATTTACGGGGCAAAAAAGGTGCCTTAGATGTGAAAATTTTTATTGCTTATTTACAGAGCAAAAAAGGTGTCGTAGATGTGTGCTTTATCAACGAGGAACATTTATCCCGTTAAAGGTGTACAAATATACCGTAAATGTATCTAAATATTCACGGGCTCTTTAATACACCGTAAAAATATTTTTCTACGACGATTCTATAAAATCCTCGTGAAAACATGTCCTATTATGAGGATTCTTTTAAAAACTCCGTAAATTGTGGTAATCACGACGCAAAATAAAAAAGCCCCGTAAACACTATATCGTAAAAGCCCATTTTTCTTGTAGTGCTCTGCCTGGGTAAGACTCACTTTAATCGCCCGGTTATTGACAATATGCCCCAAGAACTGTCCAGGGCCAACTCTAAAAGAACATTTAGAGGGGTTCAACCACATGCCATGCTTGTGCAATGCGTCAAACACTTCTTATAAATGTAGGAGGTGGTATTCCTTTTTCGTACTTTTTACCACCAAATCATAAATGTATGCTTCCACGATTTTGCCCATTTAGGCCTTGAAAACTTTGCTGACCAACCTCTAATATATGGCACCTATATTCTTTGGACCGAACGACATCACCTTGTATCAATAGATCCCTCGCTCTATCACGAAAGATGCCTTTTCTTCATTGTCCGGACGCATGGGTATATGATTATAGCTTGAATATGCATCTAGGAATGTTAAACGCTCATACCCAGTGGTTGTGTCTACCATTTGGTCAATTTTTGGTATGGGAAAACTGTCTTTAGGATAAGCTTTGTTTAAGTTTGTGAAGTCAATGCAAACTCTCTATTTTCCATTCTTCTTTTGGACAACCACCACATTGGACAACTAGGAGGGGTACTGCACTTCTCTTATGAAACCTGCCTCTAACAATCTGTCTATCTCTTCCGTTATGATCTGATTTCGCTCTCGCGTCTATTAATACCTGTACACTCTCCAATCTAAAAAGAGTTGGTGTTAGATCTTCATAAGAAAACAGTGAGTGATCATTCATGTCTACTATATATATATATTACATGCAAAAGCATTAATATTGATTCGTGATTCTTTCAAATTTGATCTCATTAATTGATGGAACAACGTTCCATATACAAGCATTTAACACACAAAAATTTGAGAAAAAAAAAAAAAAAAAAAAAGACTTTTGGGGAACAAGAATGATAAAAGACATTTAAGTTTCAATTTCCTCCAAGATTGTCCCTCATCGGATTTAGCTGGTGAAGGACATTGGTTATATCCATTCGAGCTTGCGGATTTTCCATAGAGCATGCAACTCCAATCCTAATCAAGGATACGAGACACTTTTTTCTGATGTCATTTCTTGATTCTTTTGGAACCTGAATTTTTCTGGGCATAGTTGTTGACTCCTCTTCTTTAGTCTTCATGAGCATTAGATGTACGATCTCTGTAACTGTTGGGAAACATGCTAGTTTTAAAAACTTTTCGAGGGATTTTGATTCATAGATCTTGATTCATCACAAAGAGACAAGTTTTATGCAAAGATAAAATATGATGTATCATTCAATTAACAGATTGAATACTTACATCAAAGGTCTAAGTAAACCTTTAAATCTTTCCTCTAAAGTGAATGTTCTCACTTATTGTAGATCCCTGAGCAAGATACCTTCTCCTTGGATCTCCATCTTTTTGGTAATTGTTTTGCCTTTAGGGATCACTCATAAGCCTCCATGAATGACATTGGAAAACTAGGCTTGTGGGAGCCTCTATTAGATGAGAACACTAACCCTAATTTTCTAGAGAGATAAACTATATTCCTTTTTCCTACTCATCCAAAATCACCCCTAAAATATACATATACCATGTATATATATAGGCAACATAAAGAAAAAGAAAAGGAAACAGTAACTCCTTCTCAATCTCTAATTCACATGTCTCAAATCTAATAAGATTCCAATATCAAGTTGTGCTATGAGTGAGAATCCTTTGGGCTTATTATTTTATTAGCTATAATGAATTAATAATTGGCCCGGTCCATGGAACCAATTCAATTAATTCATAAATTAATTTCTACTCCACTAAAAGAAATTAATTGAACTCCAATTAAATAATAAATAACCTCTAAGTCAATGTTGCACTTTGACCTCTCTATGCATAATTAGTTATTGGATAAATAAAGCCATCAATCCGACTACTTAATTAATATATTTATTTTGGTACCTTTGATTATTTCTGGCTCGATCATGATAAAATATTTGTTTGATAAAAATAATAATTTAAATAAATAAATATATAATAAATCATTTTGTCTAAAAACACACGAAGGCCTTCGAATTTATTTTGTGATCAACCATAATCAATACAAAATAAATACAAGTAGCAATGATGCAAATATAAAAAATATAACCCTCTAACTATTAATTACATAACTACCCAAAGTATCGGTCTAAGGATCCCGAAGAATCCGTCGAACAAATCAAAGTAATTATTAATTTATAAAAGAGTTTACACTTTTCTCATACTTAAGAGTCAAATGCTATGACAGTGATAGGGAGCAATTGCATATGACGGCTCTCGCAATATATATCAACCTAACGCGGATCCAGTTCAAGTCTTAATTAATTATGAGTCCATCCATAATTACCGACTATGAACAATTTATAATTACTATTTATATACATGTATTGATTGCCATCACATACATATATAAATATTTCTTGTAATCAAATGGACACTATCAATTCCATAGTGAATCGAAACATAATATATTGAATTCACCAATTGTATAAAGCATAAATATTTCAGAAACGTCAGGAACATATGTCACTATAATCTATATGGGAATTTGTTATGCCAGGGCATATAAATCCCAACAGCTCCCACTTGCCCTCATAGCCAATTCAAATTGCATCTAACTCCAATGTTATCCAGATGACGATCAAAATTATTGATTAATGACACCTTTGTTAATGGATCAACAAAGTTGTGTTCCAATGCAATGTTCTAGCCACGAGTACATTTTCTTGCCGGACAATATCAAATAAAATATGAAACTTCGTCTCATTGTATCTTGTTCCTCTATGGAACCTTGGGTTATTAGTTTTGACTACTTCTGCACTATTGCCACAACATAGCTCGATAGGCAAGGTAGTATACTCCACAACCTCTAAATCAGTGAGATCAAACCAAAAGGCTTCCTTTGCTGCCTTTAAGGGTGCAATGTACTCCACCTGCAGGTTTGAGTCAGCAGTTGAAATCTGCTTAATAATCTACTAACTAATTTTCCTTCCATTGAGTAAAACAAACACTGAGTAATGAACCTCATAGTATCTACAACTGATTTAAAATCATAACTAGCATACTTGACTAGAACCACATCATCATATCCATAAATGAGTATGAGATTATTGGTTCTCTTTAAAGTACTTTATGATATTTTTCACAATAAACCAGTTATCAAGTCCAGGATTGGACTGATATTTTCTGACTATCCCTACAATGTAGCGGATGTCTTGTTTGGTATAGACCATGGAATATATATATGAGACTCCCATATGTCAAAGCATACAGTTCCAGTCTCATTTGCTCAATCTCCTCTGCTAGTCTTAGAAAACTACTTACTAGAGAGAGCACTCCATATCAATAAAGCAAAAACTCATTCTTTGAGTTATGCATACCAACCCTAGTAAAAAACTTTATCAATGTAAGATTATTAAGATAAGTCTATTTTCCTTTTAACCTGATCTTGCAAAAGCTTGATCCTAGGAATATAGCTTACATATTTAAAATCCTTCATTTCAAAATAATTGAACAACTACCTCTTTACTGATGACAAAACTTTCCATATCATTCTAAATGAGTAGGATGTCATCAATATATATAGAATTAGAAAAATAATGACATTCCCTTGTACACTCATGATTTATTTACTAAGAAATCTTCTAGTATCTTTTTGTAGATTAACTTATCTTCCATAGGTATCACCCTACTAGAAAGTTCTACAAGATCCCAGGTTTTATTAGAATACATAGATTCCAACTCTGATTTCATAGCAACTCGCGAAAATGATCTGTATCCATATCGGTTCACACTTCCATGTAGCTTACTGGGTCCAACTCATGTTTAACAGGGATGTCCATAACTGTCTCACCTAAAAACATGATTCTATCGGATTGGATGATAATCCTCCCACTACAATAATGTACCGATGCAGGAATCTGTGTATTAGATGATGCTGACGCATCAATTGGGAATTCATATATTATTCTCAATCTCTATAATAAGTGTGTTCATATGTGGTACATCTGGTACTCATACCATATTCTCTAACATTATGCTACTAGGTATGTGATTCATAATATGATTCTCCTATAGATAAACAGTGAGTGTAAATAGTCAACTTTTATCATTGAGATCGCACATGTACAAGACTACCCTATATGTGCATGTGATTCAAATTAAGATTTAGTCAAAAACACAGCTCAAATGGTATTCTTAAGACAGACTAAGATGGAATACAGTTCTTAATACGCATCGATATCATTAATGCTAAACTCTAAAATGAAAGAGATAATGTAGTATAACTGATCACAGATCTAACCATGTTAAGCGGAATTCTGTTATTCCTATTTGACACCTAAATCAATTTAGCGTCAGTTGCGGAAAATAGGTACACAACACCCTCATTGACCATATAGTCTTTGCACTATCCCAAGAAAAACTCATATCCACTATTAGATCGAAGTGTCTTGATAAGTTTACCTAATCTGTGCTGCACATCAGTCTTAACACTCTCGCAATATACCAAAAGTTTAAGACTTGTGTCGCATCAGGTAAATTTATCCAAAACGTGAGTAAACTTGCTTGGATGTTCATAAGATCATACGTGTCTGTGTGTACCGACTCCAATTGTCCTTTATGTCTATTTCATATGGCTAATTAAGCCCTTAGAGTTATCTATCCTTCAAAATAGGATTCACAAGTTTGGTTTAGGCTCCTCTACCTCACTAGGTAATTAACCTTCTTTGACCAATCTTTGAATCTCATTTTGACTGATTACAACCCAAAAATAGACACTAAAAATACAATGAGTCAGGAATAACAATTTTTCTCTTAACATTCAATCTAGAAGATGCAACATTAGTTTCTACATCCTGCAAATCTTAAGAGTTTGTGATTATAGTACATTAACCATCTTTCAATGCACCAGAAGCAATCGCATATCTATTCAATTTTATAAAACTAGTTTTACAAAATAACAATACAGTTTTTATAAACCAAAAGTGAAATAAGAATTAGATTGCGTCTAACATCTGTGCATAAAGATAATTCTCTAATACTAATATCCTCATACTCTCTAATTGCAGATGTTATACTCCCACTGACTTAACTACAACCCTGGCATCAGGTTAAAAGACAAATATATATACATATCATTGAGGCTTCTGGATTCCTGAAATCTTTGCAACGAATTGCTAACATATTTAGTGGCTCCAGAATCTATCCATCAGGAATTAATAGATACAACCACATAACATGGCTCAATGATTAAATATACATTTTCCTATACCACGTCATTGCTTAGACAGTTCTCTCCTTTAGTGTGTTAGTTAGCGGCAAAAGAAACAGTTTCATTCGCCCTCAACATACACTGCCTTATTCCCTTTAATCTTTTGGATACCCATGTTTTGTGCTACCCTAGTCCTATTATCATCCTTATTCTTTCCTTTGCCCGTCCACTTGGGCCTAGAAGAAGATGGTATAGACTAGGTTAGATTAATAGGAACGCCTATACTTTTGATTATCCTTTCGTCTATTACCAATTCTATAAGAATATCAGCAAGTGTAAACTCAAACTGTTTCCTTATTTAGTTCACACTAAAAGAGTCAAACGAGTTTGGTAACAAGGCAATAATCATGTCAACTTAAAACTTACCACCCAAGTTAGCCTTATTGACCTCCAGTTAAATTTTTAAATAATAAACAATCATTTTCAAAATACAATTTCTTGCTGGAGTTCCTTAGACTGTCTCAATGGTAATCAAGTCTGACACAGTACTAAGGCATAAACTCTATCTAATCTCACCAAAACCTCTCATTGATTTTTAACATGATGCTTGAAGAAAATAAAATAATGCAAATGTTAGCTTCGGAGCGTATTTGAGATAAACTCTAGAATATTACACCAAGTCATATCATTTGCCTTATCTAATTTATTAAAAGCATTAATGTCAAATTTGGTATCTCAAAGTAAAAAGATTAGGTTATAGGAGTAGTAAATACATTTTAAACCCTTACGTTGTGAAAAAAATATCTAAATTCCTTTTCCAGTCATTATAAATGAGATCCACATACATTGAGTATGTTAGCAAGCAGATAAACAAGGTTAGACATAATTAATCTGAATATAAATGCATTCATACAATATGCAAGGTGAATTATTAATCCTATCATGCATATTTAAAATTAAAATGAGTTTGTTAACCACATAATATAATAAATCTCAATAGAATAAGATTTCATTATCACTATTGGTGAACATTCCCTTTTAATTAATGTGGGTCCCTCAACTTTATAGTATAATAAATCACACAATTAATACGTCAATAACTTATCTTGATGGAAGAGTTCATTATTACTATTGTTGAGATTCATTTGCTATTAGGTAAGCACTTCCTTTAAAATAATAATATGTGGATCCCTTAACCACTGCATGAAAAATCGGATAACCAATACGCTAATAACTTATTCGGTTGGCGAAGTTCATTATTGCTATTGGTGGGCAAATCCCATCATTTACATATCTCTTAAGACAATGCTTTGTCTATCATATGAAATGATTCCCAATTTTGTTTAGCCTTTCTAAAATCACCTAGTGTAGACCACTCCGTTGGGGAGCTAACACTATTGATTTTAAATTGAGTGTATAACGTTATTAAAGCTCTAACGATAAATAAAACATTAAATATCTTGTCATTATAATCTAGACTTTTTAAATCATGCGTAGGGCCTTATTTTTAAAGATCTAATTACAATGAACATTTAATATTTTTATTTTCATGAGGCAACCATTCTTGTAATATTAAGACTCTTCAAATCATGCGTGGGGCCTTATTTTTTAAGTTCTAATTACAATGGTTTTAATAACAAAAGCCATGTGGTAATGTATAAAAATCCCCGCTCCCACTCAATTTTTAATCATACATAATTAGGGTTTTCAATTTAATCATTTACATGATATAATGCATGCAAAACGTCTTGATTTTAATCCAATTAAATTTAGAAAATATTTGGACTTTAAATGATTCACTAATATTTAATTTGAGGCACACTTTAAAGATAATTTACAAAAAATGAATTTTTCGTTTCCCAATAAGCGCCCTCAAATTAATTAGTAATCAAATCCAATTAATTTTCATAATTTTAATTAATATAAATCAAGTCATTTAATTAAATATCATGGATCTAATGCATGAATAATAATTAATAAACAATTATCTATTTCATGCATCACATATATCAATAAATAATTAGACCACAGACAGAAGCAATTTAAATGGCCAATGGATTCAGCTTTTAACATTTAATTGCTCTAAGTATAATACCAGCGTCTTTCAACAGTTTGTAAACTCCTGTAGGAACCTGGTACGCGTCTAGAGAAACAAAACACCGCTTGGAACGCACCCGGAGGACCCCACACGCACTCGCACACGCTTAGAGCAGGCTGCAGGGCAAGGCACGCGCCCCCACGCTCTTGCACGCGCCTGGGGCGCGTTGCTGCGCATGGGACGCGCCGGGACACGCCTCCAGGCGCGTGGAGGAAAAAATCAACTTGGCTGGCGCGTGTGATGCACGCGCCAATATGTCTTCCCAGAAAATTAAATTAAGCCTCAAAAAATTCCAGAAAAATTCGGAAAAATTCCAGAAAATTACTGAATCATAATTTAACCCTTTCGGACCCTCTTGAAGCTTCATAGCATCCTTTGATGAATATTACATGGCTTTAACAAATATTTACAATTTGAAATACAATGGAAAAAATAAAATTACATCATTGAACTTTCAAACGGCTAAATCAAAGCCTTAATTATATTCATCCAAAGATAAAATTACATTCAATGAACCTATAAGCTTCATCCATAACCCAAACATTCATCATCATCCATTCACAATTATACATACATCATCATGTATCAATATATTAAATCATACATCAACATACATCAATATATATATAATTTGGATCCATGATGATGATTTTGATAAAAACAAGATCTTTGGTAATGAATCAAATCATACTCTAATACCACTGTTGGGAAACGTGCTAGTTTTAAAAACTTTTCGAGAGATTTTGATTCATAGATGATTCATCACAAAGAGACAAGTTTTTATGCAAAAATTAAATATGATGTATCATTCAATTAACAGATTGAATAGTTACATCAAAAGTCTGAGTAAACCTTTAAATCTTTCCTCTAAAGTGAATATTCTCACTTATTGTAAATCCCTTAGCAAGATGCCTTCTCCTTGGATCTTCATCTTCTTGGTAATTGTTTTGTCTTTAGGGATCACTCATAAGCCTTCATGAATGACCTTGGAAAATTAGGTTTGTGGGAGCCTCCATTAGATGAGAATATTAACCCTAATTTTCTAGAGAGATAAACTATATTCCTTTTTCCTTCTCATCCAAAATCACCCCTAAAATATACATAGACCATATATATATATAGGCAACATAAAGATAAAGAAAAGGAAACAGTAACTCTTTTTCAATCTCTAATTCACATGTCTCAAATTTAATAGGATTCCAATATCAAGTTGGGTTATGAGTGAGAATCTTTTGACTTATTATTTTATTGGCTATAATGAATTAATAATTGGCCCTGTCGATGGACCCAATTCAATTAACTCATAAATTAATTTCTACTCCACTAAAAGAAATTAATTGAACTCCAACTAAATAATAAATAACCTCTAAGTCAATGTTGCACTGTGACCCCTCTATGCATAATTAGTTATCGGATAAATAAAGTCATCAATCCGACTACTTAATTAATATATTTATTTTGGTACTTTTGATTATTCTTGGCTCGATCACGATAAAACATTTGTTTGACAAAAATAATAATTTAAATAAATAAATATATAATAAATCATTTTGTCTAAAAACATACAAAGGCTTTCGAATTTATTTTGTGATCAATCATAATCAATACAAAATAAATACAAGTAGCAATGATGCAAATATCGAAAATATAACTCTCTAACTATTAATTACATAACTACCCAAAGTGTCGGTCTAAGGATCCCGAAGAATCCTCCGAACAAATCAAAGTAATTATTAATTAATAAAAGAGTTTATACTTTTCTCATGCTTAAGAGTCAAATGCCATAACAGTGATAGGGAGCAATTGCATACGACGGCTCTCGCAATATATCTCAATCTAACGCGGATTCAGTTCAAGTCTTAATTAATTATGAGTCCATCCATAATTACCGACTATGAACAATTTATTATTACTATTTATATACATGTATTGATTGCCATCACATACATATATAATTATCTCTTGTAATCAAATGTACACTATCAATTCCATAATGAATCGAAAAAGTTGGAACGTGCATGTTGACATGACATGCTAAGCGAAAGAGCCAGGAATTAATTTCAAGGAACACAGTCAACAATACAACACGAAAAAATAAAAATAAATAAATAAATAAATAGTAGTTTACTAACAATGCAGTAAACGAAAGTCAAATAGCATGTTAAGCCTATTGAAATAAAAGTACAGTAAAGAAAAATTCAGAGACACAAAATACAGACATTAAGTATATAAAATTACATTAATAAATTTGAAAAAGAAGCTAAAAAAGGAATAAATAATAGAAAAACGAAGGTTATTGCTGATTAATAAATTTGAAAAATAAGTGGATAAAAGGAATAAGAACATTAATAAATTTGAGTGATGCTATATTGAAGTAACCCAATAAGAAAAAAATATAGATAAAAATAAATAAATAAATAAGTAAAAAAAAAAAATAGTGCATTGTAATTACATACCTGGAGCCACATAGCCAATAGTTCCTTTTATTCCAACTGAATTGCTTTGTTTTGGATCTAAAACTAGTTGAAGAAACCTTGCTACCCCAAAATCTCCTACATGAGCAACCATGTCATCATCAAGAAGCACATTACTTGGTTTTAAATCGCAGTGAACAATTGGCGTTTGACAGTGATGGTGAAGATATTCTAGTGCACAAGCCACATCAATCGTAATGTTTACTCTTTGAAGCACGTTTAGGCTTTGAATCTCAATATTCTGTCCATTTTCTGTTCCCGGATCCAAATTCAACCACCTCTCTAGGCTTCCATTGGGCCTGAACTCGTAAACCAGAGCCTTGAAATCATTACCGTGAAAATCAACACTCGAACAAGAAGTTATGACCTTTACCAGATTCCTATGCCGAACATTTCTCAAGGCCTTGCACTCTGTCATGAAACGTTTGGAAGCTCCTCGATGTTGGAGGTTTAAGACTTTGACTGCAACAACAGATGTCTCATCTTCTTCATCAAGAATTCCTTTATAGACAGAGCTATAGCTCCCCACACCAATCAAATTCACTGAAGAAAACCCGCCAGTTGCTTTGAGAGGCCATTGGTAAGACACCTTCAAGAACAATTCATTCGAGAGTGATTCAGAATGTTGACTCTTTCTTTTCTTCTTGAGCCAAATACAAAATAAGAAACACAGCACCATCATTACACACAGTACTGTGCTCACTACCGAGATTACTGTCACAGTGCAAGAGACATTTTTTGTTTCTTCGATTCTTTGAAGTTGCATTTGGGTAGTTGAAGTTCAGGTATGCCCCCACAAAGCTTACTATTCCCGGCAACTGATATAGCACTAATATTTCGAAAAACTCCTTCCATCGGTACCTCACCTTAAAAATCGTTATACGAAATGTTAAGATTCATCAAGGAAAAATTCACGAAGAAACTTGGAACTTGCCCGGAGAAATTATTGCGAGAGAGATCAAAATATTGAATTCCTCTCAAGAAACTCAATGATCTAGGAATAGATCCATTGAAGAAGTTCCCCTCTATGTAGAGGTTTTCCAGGCTATTACAGCTTCCAAGGCTACTCGGAAGTTCACCAGACAACTCATTCTCGGATATATCCAATTCCAGTAAATTTTTTAGACTCCCAACATCTCAAGGGAGGGATCCGGACAAATGATTATGATCAAGATTTAGTGAAATTGATAGAACTGAAACTCTCAAGAGTTCTTTAGGTATGGTGCCATTAAGATTATTGCGAGAAAGATCTAGCAACAACAATTTCTTGCAGCTTCCAAGACTCGGGGGTATGTTGCCCTCTAATATGTTATTCCCCAAGAAAAGTTGAATCAACAATGAAACGTTTCCCAAAGAATCTGGGATTTTCCCAGATAAGTTGTTTCTGTCAAGAGCTAACATTTCTAAATTTTGAAGATTACCAATATCCGTAGGAATTGTGCCCACGAATTGATTGATTTCTAGACCTAACAACGTTAAGTTGACAAGATTACCTATTTTTGAAGGGAGTTTTCCGTGGAGGAGATTTCCACCAAGCGCTAGAGTAACAAGCTGGCTCGACAGATTACCCACAGAATTGGGTAAAAACCCTCTCAGTTGGTTAAGAAGCAGAACTAATGTTTTCAAATTGCTACAGTTGGTCATGGAACTAATGAAGCTCATTTCGTCTGCTCTCCGCTTCCTAAATTATTCGTGTGCAGTCTAACTGTCACGACATCCGGAAGACCTCCAAAATTAATTCCTATTTTCCCACTGAAATCGTTTCGTTGCATTTCTAGGGTCTGCAGTGCTGAACAATTGGATATTGAGAATGGAAGGGCTCCGGAAAATTGGTTACCCCATAATTGAAGCAGTTGAAGATGAGGGAGCATGATACCAAAACTCAGTGGAAGACTACCGCATAGTTGGTGAACAGCAAAAGACATATTAGTAAGCATGGAGAGATTAAAAATGGAAGGAGGTAGTGTACCGGAGAGTCCATTGCCAGCAAATCCGATTGTTGTTAGGTTTTTCATCTGACCGAAGAAATCTAGCAGACTACCTCCAAAATGATTTATAGCAGCCGATAGAGTTTCCAGACAAGTAAGATTCCCAATGGAAGGAGGGATCCCTCCGGTTAAATTGTTTTTATGAATGTGAAGAACTTTGAGCTTGGTGAAAAAGCAAAGCTCGTTCGGAAATTTTCCAACTAGCTTATTGTCACCTACAAGGTGTGTGAGGTTGGAGCAGTGAGATATGTTGGCGCTCAGATATTATCACCTTCAAAGTTGCTGGAGCTCAGATATAATCTCTGCAACCTGAACAGCGGGCCGAGTTGAGGGGGGATCTCGCCTCGAAAGGTGTTGTTTTCGAGCCTCAGCACGTGAAGGAAGCTCATGTTTCCGACATGAGAAGACAGGGAACCCACCAAGCCTTTGGATCCGAGGTCTAAAATTGTGACCCTTCCGTGTCGGAGATCACATCCAACACCTTCCCACTCGCAGAAATGGAAGGACTCGTTCCAAGATCTGAAGACCCCTTGAGGGTCATTAGTGATCGATGATTTGAAATCGAGCAGCGCAAGATGATCAGTCATATTTCCACCTGAGGAAGTACTAGGGGCGGTTGCAGTAGTGTGGTGTGTTGTAACATGGAGCAAGGTAATGAATAATGGAAATGTGATTAGTGTGTAGAGTGAGGGTGATGTTGCTGAACTCATCTCTGAAAATGGAAGGAAAACTAGGGAAAAATGAACATTATGTTTGTTTAAATAACGCTTTGATGTTTAGGGACCGACCTAGAAACTATGTAGGAGGTCAATATTTAATAACAAGTTGTTCTTTATTTTTTTTTATTAGCACCAGGAATTCCCCTAGGCAAGGCCCCTTCGGGATCCACCCTAGGTTACAAATCTGGGGGTGCAAAGCCTCGTCCAAGGATACACCGGGAAAGTCGGGGGTGATAATGCGGTTGGCAGGGATTGAACACTGGCCTAGTGTGAGCCAGTACCAAGCATCTCCCAACTGAGCCAAGCCCCCGGGGTCAATATTTAATAACAAGTTGTAAGGGTAATAGTGATGTTTTATTTGTAATTTTAGTGGAGGGAATTTTAAAAAATTATAAATATTTAATAAAATAAAATATAACAATACTTTAATAGGTATATAATAGCCAAATATATATATATATATATATATATATATATATATATATATATTGTGATATTAATGTTCCAACGATGACAAAGAAAAGTCAAAGTTGATTACGTATAAGAAATTGATTGAGATGTAATATATATATCTATATATATATATATATAGAGAGAGAGAGAGAGAGAGAGGATTCGCATGACACTTTTAGAGCATTTGGTGTCGGCAACACAAGTTATCTACCTACTTTTTAAAAAGTAGAGTGTTACGTAAGCTAAAAAGTGATAATGTGGTACTCTATTTTTTTTAATCCATATGTGCCATGGTGTGGAACCCAATTATCACATTCTCTATTTATTATTTTATTTTTATTTTATTTCATCCATATCTGCCTTTTGCTTTTTTCCTTTCAGTCAGATTGATTAAACAAAGGAAACAAAAAATAGAGTGTTCTCCAAAAGCTTCTTTATATGTGGACAAAGGCTTAGACAATGACTGTAGGTCCCACAAGACAGATACTCCACTTCTCTTACCATACCGTCCACTTCTCTCCCTTAACTCACACATATATACTCTAAAGAGAGTGCCGCCCCGAATGCTCTTAGATGTTGAAACTAAACAGCCTAGAAAATAAATGCAATACTGGGGACGGTAGCTGCAGCCGGAGTCGCAAAAAATGGCATAGAATAATCTAATGGTTAACAATGTATGGCACTTCCTGACAATGCGATAACAATGTTTAACGATGCAGTGGATGCAGATTGATCGAACTTGCTAACTTGAGGATATATTTATTGTGTTGTGTGATGTCATTGGTATATCGAGACAATTAATGTGTGTACATAAGAACTTGTCGGAATTTGTTCACAGCACCAATGACATAGAATGCCTAGCTAACCTAATATCTTTTGACCGACTTGTAATATAATTAATTATATATGCGAAAACTGATTGATAACAAAGCTTGACATGGGGTTAAATGCAATCACGCCAACCTCACAAGACCACAACAGTGGTATGAACAGTCACTGTGATTCAATAATGTTAGATATTATGTAGGCGAGTGAATCAATTGACCTTGAAACAACAACGATTAATTACAATTGCTATAAAACAATTTCATATTTTATCTTGGTTACCGAGAAACAATTTGAAAGAACCGAGTCGCTTGAACTATTAGTCTTAAAATCATAAATCAATAAGCTTACTCTTTCTTCAATGGAGTCAAAATTTAATTCCAATCGCTTCTATTTCTCTTCCGCTTCTATTTAAAAGAAAAAAGTTATACTAAAGGGGTCCTAATTAGAATTTTTATTGAACACTATTTAATGAACTTCAATAAAAAATAATATAAAAAAATAAAAACGGGATTGTTTCTAGCATTATTCTTTCGTAAAAGGGATGTGCTACGAGAATGATTTTCTTTTTAAAATACTCCGTATTTATTATAATAAAAAAAAAGGTAAATGTAATTTTGGTCAAAATTGAATTCTTTTAATCACTGGGGTCATTGGTGCATGTGGTATAAGTATAAAGTCACCACAGCAAAAGGTAGAATCAAGTCCAACGGTGATAGAGTGATCATAAACATTATTAACTGAATTTATAAAACAATTAGACAATGATCCACCACGAATAGACTATGGACTAATAATGGTGGATCAAATATTCAATCTCAAACCTCCACATAATGCGGATAGTGCTCAGACGATGGACTAATAATGGTGCATCAATAAACTCTGATTTAGTAACCATTTGACCAGAAGTTCTATTAAACCAAATTACTCCAAAGTGACATAACAACATGGCTTCAGCACTGTGCATACAGATTTATGCCTTGCACATATTTAGAATGTTACATGCCACCAAATTACTCCAAAGTGACATAACAACATGGCTTCAGCACTGTGCATACAGATTTATGCCTTGCACATATTTAGAATGTTACATGCCATTGCAAAATATAGAAGAGCCAAATTTCTCCAACAAGTAGTCATGTAACCACAAACTAATTCCATCTACAAGCTCCGAGATCCTTAGTTAGCATCAATATTTTCACCGCCTCGGGAAACATTACCTGAAATAGTAAAAGGTGAGACGATGCCAAGAAGAGGAAACCAACAATTTACCCACCGTGAGGTTTTTGTAACGACCCGAATCCGAGGGTCAAAATCGCTAACCGGGTCCTTACCCGAATCCGAGGTCGTCTAAGGGCACTATGGTAAATTTCAAGTTCGATACATAATGTATTTGCCATCCCAAGGCTTATACAAAACAAATGAAATCACAAATATAAAAGATGATAAAACAGTCTACTAACCCATACAAACCTATGGAAGAATGTCATCCGCCACTTCCTTCCAGTGACCTGAAAAATGTTAAAATGATGGGGTGAGCATAAATCTCAGTAGGATGTACCTAAGACACAACTCTTACGACCCCGTGAATCCATACAATGAATAGGATACGAGAGAACGGGATTATATCTCGAAAAAAACAAGCAAATCAACAATAACATCAATAGATACATACATAAGTCGTCCAATCACCAAGTGTGCAATGTATGTCAATTAAATGTCATGCTATGCAATGTCGCTCCCCATTTCCGAAACACTACCGTTTCACCTTCCAAACCATCAGTGTAATCTAACCCAAGGCACCTCCAAGGCAACACGAAAGGAGGATTGACTAACCATCCACGACCACAAGGCACCTCCAAGGCGCCGTATCCGGCCTAGTTAGCTCAACCACGCTAGGGTTTCTCCCTAGTCCCCTCTAGACCACACTAATACCACGGACCACTAAGCACCTCCTAAGCGTTCGGTTTTCGCAAATACTTTTTTTTAAAAAAACTTTTCCTAAAAACAATTTCATTTGTTTTTAAAACACTTTTTCTTTTTCTTTCCCAATGAAATGCATGTACAATTCATGCATTTTATGCCATGACCATACCAAATTTCATACAGCATATCAACGTCCTTAATATAAAAATTCATGCATCAAACTTTAAACGTACTTGCATGATTAATGGTAATAATTAATATAGCACTTATTCTTAGAGTTCACATCACAAACATGCTATTTTAGGCAAATAATTCACATAGCAATTTCCACTAATCATGTAGTCTCACATAATTTCATTTAAGTAGGTAATTCAACTCATAATATCACACAAAACAAAATCATCATGCTTCACAAAACAAATCTTAAAGACTATAAATCAAATTTACAATTATTACATGCTATAATGAAATTTAGAGGGGCTAATTCTATTAGGAAATGTGCAAGTTTTTAAAAATTTTTGAGGGATTTGCAATTATAGATCTTGATTCATCACATAGAGACAAGTTTTATGCAAAAATAAATAAAAGATGATGTATCATTCAATAAACAGATTGAAAACTTACATCAAAGGTCTGAGTAAACCTTTTAATCTTTCCTCTAAAGTGAATGTTCCCATTTAGTGTAGATCCATTTAGCAAGATTATTTCTCCTTCTTCTTGATTATGATCTTCCTTTTATGAATCACCAATATGCCTTAATGAATGACCATGGAATCAAGGCTTGTGGTAGCCTCCTTTAGAAGAGAAAACAAACCCTAAAATTTAGAGAGAGAAAGTGTATTCTTTTTCTTGTTCTCAAAGTCACACCTAAAATATACATTGACCCATATATATATATAGGCAAAATAAAAATAAGAAAAGGAAGCATTAAATCATTCTCCATCTCTAATTCAACTTTCTCAATTCTAACAGGACTCCAATATCAACTTGGGTTATTGGTGAGAATCCTTTTGGGCTTACTATTTTCTTGGCTCCTATAAATTAATAATTGGTCCGGTCCAGTAAACCATAGACCCAATTCAATTAATTCATAAATTAATTTCTACTCCACTAAAAGAAATTAATTGCACTCCAATTAAATAGTAAATAATTAAAGCCATAAATCCGACAACATAATTAATATAATTATTTTGTTATCTTTGATTATTTCTGGCACAATCACAATAAAATATTTATTTGACAAAAATAATAATTTACTAAATAAATATATATAGAAAACATTTGTCTAAAACATACGAAGGCCTTCGAATTTAATTTGTGATCAACCATAATCAAAACAAAATAAATACAAAAAGCACTAATGCAAATATTGAGAATATAGACCTCTAACTATTAATTATATAACTATCCAATGTGTCGATCTAAGGATCCCGAGGTATCCGCCGAACAAATGAAAGTAATTATTAATTAATAAAAGAGTCTATACTTCTCTCATGCTTGAGAGTCAAAAGTCATGACTGTGATAGAGAGCAATTGCATATGACAGCTCTCGCAATATATCTCATTCTATCGTGGACTCGGTTCAAGTCTTAATAAATTAAATGTCCATCCATAATTACTGACTTTGAACCATTTATGATTACTAATTTATAACTTAGTATTAATTGTCAATATATACATATATAAATATATCTTGTAATCAAGTGGACACAATCAATTCCATAATGAATCGAAAAATAATACATTCCACTCACCAATTGTATAATGCTTTAATAATAATATTCAGATAAGGAACCATGACTTTTACAATCCAAAATAAGAATTTGCTATGCTAGGGCACACATATCCCAACAAATTCACCAAAAACCAAAGAAAATGAGGCTTAGAGACCCCTACCTCACAATGAAGAGCAAGAAACCCAAAGCTAACACAAAATCAGCCCAATCCCGAAATCCAAAGGGTGAAACGAAGATCGGTCCTGATCAAAACGTACCCATCGTCGAGCTTGTCAACCTTGCCTTTAATGGCAAAGTTGAAATCTATGTGAAAATTGATGATATCAAAGCTTGAAAAGTGAAGATCTAGTGAGAGAATGAGAGCTTAGAGAGAGAACATGGGTTCGGCAGAACTTAGAGGAAAAAATAAATGCTTATATGCGTATATGTGGTTCATATAAAACGTGTGGTCAATCGTGGGTCCCACATGATTAATAAAAATTTAACTTTTACATTTAACACCTATATATACACACACACACACACATTAATTAAATTATAACCATAATTAAACATATCACCAAGTACATGAGCACAAAAATAATAATGCATGATATGCAATGAACCCAAAATAAAATCCCTATGCACAATGACTTCGATAGCAGGTCACACCTGGACCTCCGGCTCGAAAAAAGAAAAATAAAATGCCGAAATGGCAACCAATATATTTCCAAGAGTTCTGGACTCAAGGAAATGTCCCAATCAACATGCTGACACACCCCACACACCCCACGGTATCCGGCACGCAAGAAGAGAAAATACAAAAATACCCTCGAAAAAATAAGAAAATTCTAAAAACCAGAAAATGGCAAAAAAAAAAAAAAATCAAAAATATTACAATCTACCCTCCTTAAAAGATTTAGTCCTTGAAATCTACCCTCCTTAAAGAAGGAGACCCACAGTTACAGACTTCCCGAGAAACACCTTATAAAACCACAAGACCATGAACTCACCAACATTATTGTCTTTAACACCGGACGTCACTAGGCAATCACACACCACTGCCACAAAAACACAACGCTCACCACCCTATGAGGGTACTCATTACTCACGACATCAGAACACAAAACCAACTAGGCCCTACACCCGACTCAAAACGAACATCGGTCCACTCTACACTGCTACGCAAGACACCGAATCCTGAAAGAATAACGGTCACTAGACCACCGAACATGACGACATCTGATGAGCACTGAAAAGTGCGCATTTAAACCCGTTAAGCTTAAGCATTCTAGTACCTTTATCTATCTTACTTTGCCGTTTTAGACTTATTACGTGTTATTTATATTTTCAGGCACTAATCCCAAAATTGAGCTAACTCAGCCAAATAAAAGCTTAATTAAAGCAATCCTGAGATAAACCAAAGGAGGGAGCAAAGTGGAGAAAGAAAGGAGCAAAAAGGAATCAAGTTGTGCAGCTGAAAAGTTCGATCGATCCAACTTAGAGTTCGATCGATCGAACATCTATGATCGATCACAGTACTTCTCGATAGATCCAACCTTGGCCTTTGCTGAAATTCCAAGTTCGATCGATCGAACATCACCTTCGATCGATCGAACCCTATTTTGTCCTATTCAAATGATTGATCTTATCCACAGCTGTACGCCTACCAACCACTTTTGTCTTTTTCCCCATAAATATCTTGAAAATATCTCAGCCTTGTCCTTATCCGGAGGAGTCAGACCACTTCGATCGATCCAAGATACAGTTCGATTGATCGAACCCATTTTCGATCGATCCAAGTTAAGGTTCGATCGATCGAACTTCCTCCAGCGAGAAAAAGTTAAAGTCCAGCTCATTTATTCCGTCCTTCATCCAATCATTGGAGAATATGCCTTGCACGACCACAGCTCATCATGGGGTGTATTTGACCTACCTATATAAGGAATATGATACACTTTTTGGGGAGAGTCTCTTGTCACACATTGAAAATCATCTTGGAGGCTATTCTTGGAGAGGAAGAAGGGAGGAAGCTAGAGCACCATTGGAGGAGATCTTCACCAACAAGGAGCAGCCATGGAGTTAGCCCTTGAGAGTTGGATCATCACTACCACGAGTGGCTAGACATCCTCTTGGGGCTAGAGTTAGCCCCAAGCATGCTTTCTATACTCTAATCTTGTGTATTATTGAGGGATTAGTGTTGTATGATACATCTTGATATTCATGTATATATAAATCTTGATTATTTCATGGTTTGTATGGTTTAATACTTCCAATTGACTATTCTATTCTATCCATATGTCTATGTATGCTAGAGTAGGATATTCATGTGCTTATCTCTAGATTTAGTGTTTTTGATGCATGTCTATGAGTATTGATGCTATAGATCTAGAGATTATCAAGATGATATGCTTAATGGAATGCTCTTGTTATGTCTTTTGATGGTTCATACTTATTCCTTGATGGATTGTACCTCTCTCTTAGTTTATTTTCATGCTAGTAGTGTAGTTGTAGTGTAGTGTTAGATGGGGGAGACAATTCATGCTTGTTCTTTGATGTTCCATGCTTTTGAATGCAAGAAGCATATGCTCTAATATTGTGTTGTATGTGGATTTTGAGCTTAATGAAGGATTAATGACTAGTTATGATATGTTGTATCTTTCACATGTGTTTAGACAATTTATTCCTCTCCCAATAGATATTTTGTACCTCTCACATGATGTTTAGATAATGCATGTTTAACTAAGTCATCCTTATGGATTGCTTGAACTATGAGCTTAATGAAAGGTTCAATGACTTGAATTGTTATTTTGTTATCTTCACATGATGTTTAGACAATATATTCCTCTACCAATAGATGTATTGTGGCCTCACACATGTTGATTGAGACAATTTGCACTTGTTGAGTCACCCTTACCAATTGAATGTCTTTTACACACACAACATTGTTGCAACACATTCATTTCCCTCATTAGTCACTTGATTATGGTTTGGAAAAGTATTGCTTGGTGGTGATCTCTACACCCCAAGACCTCTCTCTCTCTTGTTTACTTCATATTATTTTATTTAGTTGAATTCAATTTAGCTTAATCAACCAACCCAACTCTCTTTTGTAATCATTTGGTACGCTAGAGTCGAAGTTGAAATTCCAACACGTATAATCCCTTGGGACGATCCCTACTCACTCTTGCTACGTTGGTAGTGGTGTTGGTAGTGGTTTTTATAAATTTAAATTTGACATAAAAGGCTTTTCTTGAACCACACATTCACTACATTCAGTTTGGCGTATTGGAACGGCTCTCTTCAAGTTTTTGTCGCCGTTGCCGGGGATTAACGGTTTTGTTGGAATTAAACTAGAAAATAGTGTTCATTAGATTGCTTCTATTTTTATTTTATTTTCCATTGTATATTCTTTTATCTTGATTCTCATTATTATTTGTTCAATTAGGTACTTGACTACAAGGAATGCGAACTTTGGAACTTAAAGCAATCATTGGAGCTTAAAAGCTAAATTTGGAGTTGAAGTGCTAAAGGACCATTGTGAGCAATTCTTGGCACTCTTGTATTTTAATTGTTTCACTTCTTTGTATGCTTGTGATAGCTCTTGTTGAGGCTCATTTTATTGCTAAATTTTTGTCCAAGCATAGGCCCTTGTTGAGGCCAATTTTTTCTTGCATTTGGGTTTTAATTGTGAATGGAGGAATTGTTTGATCCAAGTTTGGGGGGGAATTACATCCCTTCACCTTATGCTCCTCCATCACATTTTAATCCTTATGAGATTGAGTCCAATTCATTTCATGCATCATCTTATTATGGACTTGATCACTCATTTAATCCTTCTTATGACTATTGCCCTCTACCACCATTTTATGATGAATCAATTCCACCACTTTCTAAGTACTCACCCGGATTTGAAGAAAAAGTGTTAGCTTTACTTGATGTGCATATTTCACACACTTCACTTATTAATTCTCATTCTCAAACTTTAGCCAACTTAGAAGCTCAAGTTGAGCAAATTACAAATACTCTTTCTCATCAAGAGGAGGAGGAAGAGGCAAATGAAAAAATGGCAAGAACTTCAATGTATATAGATGAGGATGATGAGAGTGAGGAGAATGAAACAAGTGAGCTAATGCCTAGCACTCTATCTTGTATAGAGGAGGAAGTGGCAAGTGAGTTAGTGGCTAATCCAATAGAACATAACATGATTAATGAGGACTTTCCTTGTTTTGATTATGATTTTATCTCGGAGATGGCTACTCTAGAGAGTGAGGAGATGTTGATCACACTTGAGGTAGGAGAGAAAGAGGAGGAACTTGTTGAAGAGGGCCTTCCTTCTATTATCTCTAATGACCCTCTTGAGGAGTGTCTTTTGGAAATGTATAAAAATTGTGGTTTTGACTTTAAAAGCTCTAAAAATGAAATAAACTCTCTAGTGTACTCCTTAGCTTACTTAGAAGGTGAGGAAATGGTAATTTATAAGGAGGAGAAGAGGGATGAAAAGAGGGTGTTTCTTATTAATCCAAATGAGTCTTTGAAAGACAATGCCTCACCGATTATCAAAGTGAATGATCATTTGAATGTGTTTCAAGAACACAACAAAGAGGCAAGCCTAACCATGATTGATTTTGTTTTCAAGACCGTGGATGAAAGGAACAATATCATCTCTTTTATTTCTTTTCAAGTCATTCTTTTGGAGGATAATTTCATTGTCATAAGTGGGACATTAAATGAAAAAAGTGAAAAGAGGGTCAATAAGGATGTTTCATATCCAGTTTTTGATTCATTTGATTAGTGAGTTGACCTAACGTCTTGCTAGAGACGTTAAACATTAGTATTCGTAGAGTTTCACAACTCTATTCCTCCCTCATTTCTTTTTATTTTTCATTCTTGTGTACATTCTTCCATCTATTTTTCAAATTTTCATTCTTGTTACCATCATTGGGGCTTAGCATAGGATTTTCTGCACTTTCAGTTCAAAATTAGGCATTTGGTGCCAGTTCGATCGATCACAAGAGCACCTTCGATCGATCGAATTGTTCTTCGATCGATCCAACTATGGATTAGATCGATCGAACTCCACTCGAGTCCTAACACTTAGAAAAAATTTTGAGCTTTCATCAATTTTGAAAGTGCATGCTCAGGATCTCCAGGATTTTCACTGTTCGATCGATCCAACTACAATTTCGATCGATCAAAGAACATTCGATCGATCCAACTTTATAGTTTGATCGATCTCGAGCTTCAACACTTAGAAAAATTTTGGACATGTTTCAATTCTGAAAATGCATGCTCTCGGGATCTCCAAAATTTTACATGTTCGATCGATCGAATTTCATCTCGGATCGATCACAGCTATGTTTGATCGATCAAACTTCATCTTCGATCGATCATAACTTTGCCCCTTTAACCCTTTCACTTTTTGACTTTTTCCTATTTTTATTTTTATTTTATTTTATTTTATTTACTTTAGTTACCTCTCTCTCTTGACTAAAAAAAAAAAAAAAGAAGAAGTTTTTGGAAATTTGTTAAAAACACAAAAATATTTTTGTTAATTTTATTTTATTTTCAAAAATTCCAAAAAGATTTTTATTTTATTTTCATTTTTACTTTTATTTCCAAGCTTTATTTTTATTTTTATTTCAAATATTTAAAATTAAAAAAAAAATCAAATCCCAAAAACATTTTTCTTTTATTTTATTTTATTTCCTTTTATCTTATTTCCAAAAATCCAAAAATATTTTGTTTGACTTTAATTTTTAATTCTTCTAACTTATCAAAAAAAAAAAATTTTTTTGCATTCCTTATTTTCTTACATTTTTATTTACTTGCCTTTTTATTTTTATTTGTGTACATATTTGTTTTGTCTAAAAAAATAAAAAATAAAAAAAATGAGACGATTTTTCAAAGAAGCATTCCGTCTTGCTAGAGACATTAAACTTAGCACCCATTTTGCATATTTCTTACATTTTTCATTTTTCTTTGCATGTTTTCACATATATATTAAAAAAAAAAAAAAAAATGAAAAACAAAAAGTAAGAAAATTTTGTATATACTTGTATTGTACATATTCTTTCCATTTTTTTTTGCATTGTACATGTTCCTTTTCATTTCTTGCATTGCACATAGTGTTTTTCATTTCTTACATTGAACATATTCTTTCATTACATTTTGCCTTATTTAATTTTCGTTTTATATTTTGTTCATGCATTTTATTCTTTGTTTTTCTTGCATTTTGTATATACTTGCTTTCATTAAATGAAAAATATAAAAAGATTCATCATTGTGCCCTTATGTGTAGTCATGCATACTTTATGCTTTAATTAGGGCTTGATCTTATATCTCTCTTGCATCATGTGTTACATTGCCTTAGAATGCTTGATTTGATTATTCTTATCCCATTTGATATTTGATGTGAGTTTGCTAGCGTGGTTATTCAAGTAGGTTGTTGATTCCAAGTTTGGGGGAGACGTCTTTCGAATTGGATCATGACCGGGCTTCATGTCTACACCACTACGGTATACTCTTTCCATTTTTTTTTCCATTGTTCTCATTGCACATTGAGGACAATGTGCGGTTTAAGTTTGGGGGTAAGGTGTCTTGTTGCATTCTACTTAAGATTTGAGCTTTAAATGCATAATTGAGATTTGAAATTGATGTTAGTTATGATTTTGATCTTTTGAGGACTATATTGCTTAAAATTTAAAAATTGCATGACTTGAGAGTCCAATACTCTTTGTATGCCTTGAGGATGCCATTTAGGAGTAAATTTTTCAAAAGATTGATATCTTGCTTACATTTGTGGTCCACATCATCTTGATCCTGTGATTGTTTTGAGTTTCATTCTAGGATTCTACACTAGCACCGGCGCACGCTAGCATTCAATTGTGGGGTACATGCTTTGTTGATTATTGAATTGGTTATATCCCAATTGGGCTAGTAGTGCATTGAAAGCTTTCATTCTTGATAAAGGTGGATAACAACCCCTTTTCATTGAGTAGCCGGGATTCTTACCTCATCAAGTAGTGAACTTCTCGCGCCGAAAGGTGGAGGGCCCAAACTCTAGGTTAATAATTGAAAAAAAAAAAAAAAAAAAAAAGTTACAAAAAGCAATAAAAGTGAGGACTTCTCCCAAAAGGCGAAAAGTGGGAAATGATTAGATGGTTGTTGTCTTGATTTGTAGCCTAGTTGATTTGAGTTTGTAAGTCCGTTGGGGTGTCTTAACACCTAATGCCCTAAAGCCATCTGGTTTGGGAGTCATTGACCTAAAGCTCGCTACATGAATCTTCTAAAAAACTTAAGAGATCAACACATTGCACAATATTTCCATCTTTGATCCTCAATAAAACAAAAAAAAAAAAAAGGAAAAAAAGAAGAAGAAAAAGAGTGAAAAGAATAAGCGCACATAGAACAATAAAGCTTTAATAAAAGGTCCACTCTCTTATCTTGATGATCGGTACTAGATTTGTATGCTAGTTTAAGGGTAAGGATGTGATTACTTCTCTAGTTGGCTAAGATAGCAACACACTTGATGCCGGACTTCTCACATGGATTCTAGACTTGTTTCGATTTTCATGATCATTTTCTTGATATGTGGAGGACCATACTTGCTTGCTTGATATTGAAATTTTGGGAGATTGCTTAGAAACAGTTGAAAAATTGCATACTTGAGGTAGTTTTCTCCCAATGCTTGTTTGCAATATTGGTGCCTCTTTTGAAAGAATGAGCTTAATGTTTGTGGTACCATTTTTGGAAACCCTCACGAGACTTTACTCATCCACTAGGGGTAACCTAGGGGTTTAAAAGGCTTGTTGCATATGCTAAATGCAATTGTGTTCCCTACGAAAATGGTGTTATCATTTTACTTGCTTTCCAGTTTATACTTGTATAGTTGTTTATTTCATTCCTTTACTTCTTAGTTCATTGCTAGGGACTAGCAATATTTAAGTTTGGGGGTGTGATGAGCACTGAAAAGTGCGCATTTAAACCCGTTAAGCTTAAGCATTCTAGTACCTTTATCTATCTTACTTTGCCGTTTTAGACTTATTACGTGTTATTTATATTTTCAAGCACTAATCCCAAAATTGAGCTAACTTAGCCAAATAAAAGCTTAATTAAAGCAATCCTGAGATAAACCAAAGGAGGGAGCAAAGTGGAGAAAGAAATGAGCAAAAAGGAATCAAGTTGTGCAGCTGAAAAGTTCGATCGATCCAACTTAGAGTTCGATCGATCGAACATTTATGATCGATCACAGTACTTCTCGATAGATCCAACCTTGGTCTTTACTGAAATTCCAAGTTCGATCGATCGAACATCACCTTCGATCGATCAAACCCTATTTTGTCCTATTCAAATGATTGATCTTATCCACAGCTGTACGCCTACCAACCACTTTTGTCTTTTTCCCCATAAATATCTTGAAAATATCTTAGCCTTGTCCTTATCTGGAGGAGTCAGACCACTTCGATCGATCCAAGATGCAGTTCGATCGATCGAACCCATTTTCGATCGATCCAAGTTAAGGTTCGATCGATCAAACTTCCTCCAGCGAGAAAAAGTTAAAGTCCAGCTCATTTATTCCGTTCTTCATCCAATCATTGGAGAATATGCCTTGCACGACCACAGCTCATCATGGGGTGTATTTGACCTACCTATATAAGGAATATGATACACTTTTTGGGGAGATTCTCTTGTCACACATTGAAAATCATCTTGGAGGCTATTTTTGGAGAGGAAGAAGGGAAGAAGCTAGAGCACCATTGGAGGAGATCTTCACCAACAAGGAGCAGCTATGGAGTTAGCCCTTGAGGGTTGGATCAACACTACCATGAGTGGCTAGACATCCTCTTAGGGCTAGAGTTAGCCCCAAGCATGCTTTCTATACTCTAATCTTGTGTATTATTGAGGGATTAGTGTTGTATGATACATCTTGATATTCATGTATATATAAATCTTGATTATTTCATGGTTTGTATGGTTTAATGCTTCCAATTGACTATTCTATTCTATCCATATGTCTATGTATGCTAGAGTAGGATATTCATGTGCTTATCTCTAGATTTAGTGTTTTTGATGCATGTCTATGAGTATTGATGCTATAGATCTAGAGATTATCAAGATGATATGCTTAATGGAATGCTCTTGTTATGTCTTTTGATGGTTCATACTTATTCCTTGATGGATTGTACCTCTCCCTTAGTTTATTTTTATGCTAGTAGTGTAGTTGTAGTGTAGTGTTAGATGGGGGAGACAATTCATGCTTGTTCTTTGATGTTCCATGCTTTTGAATGCAAGAAGCATATGCTCTAATATTGTGTTGTATGTGGATTTTGAGCTTAATGAAGGATTAATGACTAGTTATGATATGTTGTATCTTTCATATGTGTTTAGACAATTTATTCCTCTCCCAATAGATATTTTGTACCTCTCACATGATGTTTAGATAATGCATGTTTAACTAAGTCATCCTTATGGATTGTTTGGACTATGAGCTTAATGAAAGGTTCAATGACTTAAATTGTTATTTTGTTATCTTCACATGATGTTTAGACAATATATTCCTCTACCAATAGATGTATTGTGGCCTCACACATGTTGATTGAGACAATTTGCACTTGTTGAGTCACCCTTACCAATTGAATGTCTTTTACACACACAACATTGTTGCAACACATTCATTTCCCTCATTAGTCACTTGATTATGGTTTGGAAAAGTATTGCTTGGTGGTGATCTCTACACCCCAAGACCTCTCTCTCTCTTGTTTACTTCATATTATTTTATTTAGTTGAATTCAATTTAGCTTAATCAACCAACCCAGCTCTCTTTTGCAATCATTTGGTTCGCTAGAGTCAAAGTTGAAATTCCAACACGTATAATCCCTTGGGATGATCCCTACTCACTCTTGTTACGTTAGTAGTGGTGTTGGAGTGGTTTTTATAAATTTAAATTTGACATAAAAGGCTTTTCTTGAACCACACATTCACTACATTCAGTTTGGCGTATTGGAACGGCCCTCGTCAACATCCAATCTCAATTCATCCCTAAAAGGACACACAAAATGCCAGAAAAAAGAACCCGATCCATCTCATAATCAAGCTCAACTCTAATCTACACATTCCTGTCAAACCAAACACTCACTACTTAACACTTAACTACACCATTACATACCCGTACAAACAACTACCAACCACACCAAGCGGCAATCACTAAACTTATCATCCTCAAGATGACTAAATAATAAATCTCCCAACGACTACATAATCATGAGTCACTAGAACAATAAAACCAACTATCTTATACCCAGGTCACAAATCCTCAAAACAAGATCTTCAAAAGTCAATGGTTGTACCACAACCCTTTATTGGACACTTGGTCCTACCTAACACACTTCCTCACCAAAGATAAGCAACCTAAATCCACACTGCCACACTGACACAACGCGCAAAATTGCACTCTCACTGTCACTAACAAATCGAAACAATCATTGACCTTTGACCCGATATCATGCTAAAAAGGGATTGACAAAAGAAATGGTTGGCCAGGCCATTCTCGTCATCGATCCGGTCTCAACACAGATGTCGTTCCTATCATCAGCTCCAAATCTCAAATAATATGTCACAGAGGCCATAATACAATAACGGAATCCACTCACTATCAATCCATCACTCTACGTAACCTTAACAACTATATAGTCACATACCTGCTCTAAAATCCCAACCATGCCTTGAACACACAACCCATAACAAGTGAAAAGCAACACAGCACCAAATACCACAATCATCGACCAGTATAAAAGCTCTCAGATCTCCTCATAACACTCATACTAGGTAGACAACTCCATAACATCATTCAATTCAATTATGACCTCGTCAAAACACACAATTCGACTATCGCATACCTGAGACCTTAAAACCAAAGTCAATCTTTCCCATTATTCCAAAACATAATCCCAACTTCATCTTCTCTAATCACGTAATTCTAAGGCGACATCGACATTTGTCCTCAAGATATTACTCGTATCAAACACCTATAAAAACATCCAAGTACAGGATTCACATCACATCACCTAACCAACCTCGAACTTACAGTTCACAACATACCGCGAGTACCAAACACCTGAAACACACAATCCCTATTCGGTAACTCGTACCTCACACACCACCAGTCAAAACCACTCTCAGAACAAGCACTACTAAAACTAAAGAGTCCATCTCTCTACGTAGGAGTAAGTCAACCCATTCAACCAAACCTTTACCGATGAACACAACAACATAACAAATCACACACAGGTCCGTCCAACCATGGACACGCACAACTCCTAAATAGAAAACAAGACTCACGATAAACGACGTCATTGCAAGGACTAAAACAAATAGAAAGGGTAACAAACCCTGCTCTCATAAGAAACAGACGACTCGCACCTGAATGCATCCAACACCTTATCATATACTACACACCAACTGTCCAACCATGGACACCCAATCTCACCTGAGATGACCTAAACTCCTTACACACAAGGAGAAGAATCAAATGGATACCTGTACGGAACCACGAATACAAATCTAAGTGACCTCGCCACTAACGGACCGTCATACACTATCAACACCGGAACCTCGCATAGGCTACACCGCGATACCCATGCTAACCAAAACAAGTCAAATCCATACTACCCATTCATCGAGTACTAGGGTACATCCCAAAATACAACCATCAGATAAGATCATCAAATCTCATGGCACACCAACACTAGAAACAATCACAGCCCTTCGGACACCGCGTCTCGTTCTACATGGAACCTATCATCCCCAAATGACAACCCTTATACCATAAAATGACACCTTACCACCCATTTCATCTCTACCTTTCTCGGCGACACTCCCTCGAACACCGTGCACACCATACTCGTGACCTCAGTCATAACAACCCACTACCTACATGGCAACACCGCTCTTACTGGCTCTAAATACTAAGCTGACCAAAATCGTCTCGACTAGCGCACAATTCCATCACCTACTTGATAATATACAACAACACTCATAATTTTTAAACTATATACAGATTATACCTCAAATTGTTCCGCTCCTCAGCACTAAACATCACACCATAACATATTCACTGCCACTCATTCAAAATAACAGTTCAAACCTATCATCCCACCGGACCATTAAGCCACTGCCAGACGATTCTTCCTCCAACATCCCTAAAATAACACCATCACAGCAAAAGATTAAGTATCACTCTCGACACTCCCCCACAACGACCAATATTTACCACTAGAAAAGAATCTTCATACGGCAATACCATGCCAACAGATCCTCAAAACAAAAGTGAGCATGAAACCCAGAATGCTTAACACCTAACCGTCTCCTCAAAACCATCTATAATGCAATCAATCACCAATGCTTAACTGGCCACTTTAACCACTCCTCCTAAGACAATCTACATGCCTAAACAATAAAACTTCATACCCCAGGTTCAACGTCACTACCTCCCCCTCTTCACCGTTCCACAGAACACTCTTGGGCCCGATAAAAGTTAAATGGGGCTACCAACTAAACCTACGAGATCACCCTCGTCCCAATCATTCTAATCGACATTCCATCTCTTCAAATATATAAACAGTAAGCACTACCTTCTCATACCCCATACGCAACGTAAAGTTCAACCCCAGTCCATATCTTTCAATTTCTAAAACACAATCCATTTAGTAATGCAGTACCCACCATCTATCACTATATCCGCAACTACCAAACTTATCGCTAACTACATAATACTTGCCTTATCGTGCAATCCTACATTACACAGCTAAAATTGACCCCTATACATCACCTTAAGACTCTCAAGACAGTTGTGCCAACCCAGAACCCCGCTCATTGACTGAGCTATGCAATCAACTCACCGAGAGTCAATTACCTGTAACACACTCCTGTAATTTTCCAGAATGGGAATCTCCTCTCAACTAACCATAACCAACATGCTTTATTAGACCGCATCAGAACACTCGCAATACACACCTACAACCATAGACTACATTTGTGACTTAAATAACCCCTACCACACCTACCACGACCGGTTCGAAAAGAACCTCCGCACCAAACTGTGCCCCAAGTCACAAACACTAACCTCCTAAGGTCATACCGAAACCCTCACTCGTACACCTGACCTCCACGGTTACCAGAACCCATACACCAATGCATGAAACTCACACACAACTCAGTCGTCATGCCATGAAATACGAACCCATTCTAAAGTCGTGCACTAAGCATCGCACAATTACAACAAGAAAATCAAAATGGCTACACACCAAATAGCTCAATTCACGAGCTAAAAGACCTAGCCATTTGTTCGATAAGAACTAGCCCCTAACAATCCTGGAGCAACCGAGCTCCTTACCAACATAGGTTAAACTCATAAAACCATCCCATGCTCGACCACACATATACTTGGATAAATACTTATGATAATCATAACCCACACCATGATACAACCATGCTCCTAACTTGTCGCATTATCATTAAAAAAAAAAACTACGCACAATGTGCCTACCACTTGCCGCTACCATACACTTTATACTTATCATTCAATCAAAATCAACATGCTTTCAATCATCATTATGGTAGCAATATACACTATTTTAAACACATAAGCATGTGATCACATAGGCAAATAGGCAGATAAACAGGTAAGTATGTCTTTCGAACAATTAAACACCTTAACATATAAGCACATGGTCATGCAATTCAACTTTCCCAAGCAATCCTAGGCAGGCCTCTACCTGTCGTCCTCATGGTATTCGAACCATCGCTCTAATACCAAATTTGTAACGACCCGAACCCAAGGGTCCGAATCGCTAACCAGGTCCTTACTCGAACCCGATGTCATCTAAGGGCACTATGGTTAAGTTCCAAGGTCGATACATAATATACATGCAATCCCAAGGCTTATACAAAACAAATGAGATCACAAATATAAAAGATGATAAAATAGTCTACTAACCCATTCAAACCTATGGAGGGACGTCGTCCGCCACTTCCTTCTAGTGACCTGAAAAATGTTAAAATGATAGGGTGAGCATAAAGCTCAGTAGGAAACGCCTAAGACACAACTCTTACGACCCCGTGAATCCATACAATGAATAGGATACGAGAGAACGGGATCATATCTCGGGGAAAATAAGTAAAGCAGCGATAATATCAAAAGATACATATGCAAGTCGTCCAATCACTAAGTGTGCAATGTATGTCAATGAAATGCCATGCATGCAATGTCGCTCCCCATTTATGAAACACTACCGTTTCACCATCCAAACCGTTAGTGTAATACGACTCACAGCACCTCCAAGGCGTCATGAAAGGAGGATTGGCTAACCATCCACAACCACAAGGCACCTCCAAGGCGTCGTATCCGGCCTAGTTAGCTCAACCATGCTAGGGTCTCTCCTTAGTCCCCTCTAGAGCACACTAACACCACGGACCACTAGGCACCTCCCAGGCGTCCGGTTTTCGCAACCACTTTTTAAAAAAAAAAAATTTCCCAAAAACAATTTTATTTGTTTTTAAAACACTTTTTCCCTTTATCATTCCTAATTAAATGCATGTACAATTCATGCATTTTATGCCATGAGCATACTAAATTTCATACAATATATCAACGTCCTTAATATAAAAATTCATGCATCAAACTTTAAACGTACTTGCATGATTAATGGTAATAATTAATATAGCACTTATTCTTAGAGTTCACATCACAAGCATGCTATTTTAGGCAAATAATTCACATAGCAATTTCCACTAATCATGTAATCTCACATAATTTCATTTAAGTAGGTAATTCAACTCATAATATCACATAAAACAAAATCATTATGCTTCACAAAACAAACCTTAAAAACTAAAAATCAAATTTACAATTATTATATGCTATAATGAAATTTAGAGGGTCTAATTCATCAAAGACCAAAGAAAATGAGGCTTAGAGACCCCTACCTCACAATGAAGAGCAAGAAACCCAAAGCTAACACAAAAACAACCCAATCCCGAAATCCAAAGGGTGAAACGAAGATCGGTCCCGATCAAAACGTACCCCTCGTCGAGCTTGTCAACCTTGCCTTTAATGGCAAAGTTGAAATCTATATATGTGAAAATTGATGAAATCAAAGCTTGAAAAGTGAAGATCTAGTGAGAGAATGTGAGTTTAGAGAGAGAACATGGGTTCGGCAGAACTTAGTGGAGAAAACAAATGCTTATATGTGTATATGTGATTTATATAAAACGTGTGGTCAACCGTGGGTCCCGCATGATTAATAAAAATTTAACTTTTACATTTAACACCTATATATAAATATACACACACTAATTAAATTATAACCACAATTAAACATATCACCAAGTAAATGAACACAAAAATAATAATGCATGATATGCAATGAACACAAAATAAAATCCTAGTGCTCAATGACTCCGATAGCGGGTCCCACCTGGACCTCCGGCCCAAAAAACAAAAAATAAAATGCCGAAATGGCAACCAATATATTTCCAAGAGTTCTGGACTCAAGGAAATGTCCCAATCAACACACTGACACACCCCGCACACCTCACGGTGTCCGACACGCAAGAAAAGAAAATACGAAAATACCCTCGAAAAAATAAGAAAATTCCAAAAAATGGAAAATGGCAAAAAAAAAAAAAAAAATCAAAAATCAAAAATATTACAATCTACCCTCCTTAAAAGATTTCGTCCTCAAAATCTACCCTCCTTAAAGAAAGAGACCCACAGTCACAGACTTCCCGAGAAACACCTTATAAAACCACAAGACCATGAACTCACCAATATTATTGCCTTTAACACCAGACGTCACTAGGCAATCACACACCATTACCACAAAAACACAACTCTCACCACCCTATGAGGGTACTCATTACTCACGACATCAAAACACGAGACCAACTAGGCCCTACACCCGACTCAAATCGGACATCGGTCCACTCTACACTGCTACGCAAGACTCCGATACTCGAAAGAAGAACGGTCACTAGACCACCGAACATGACAACATCCAATCTCAACTCATCCCTAAAAGGACACACAAAACCCTAGACAAAGAACCCCATCCATCTTATAATCAAGCTCAACTCTAATCTACACCTCCCTGTCAAACCAAACACTCACTACCTAACACTTAACTACACCATTACATACCCGTACAAATGACTACGAACCACACCAAGCGGCAATCACTAAACTTATCATCCTCAAGATGACTAAATAATGAATCTCCCAACGACTACATAATCATGAGTTACTAGAACAATAAAACCAACTATCCTGTACCCAGGTCACAAATCCTCAAAACAAGATCTTCAAAAGTCAATGGTTGTACCACAACCCTTTATTGGACACTTGGTCATACCAAACACACTTCTTCACCCAAGATAAGCCACCCAAATCCACGCTGCCACACCTATACAACGCGCAAAATCATGCTCTCACTGTCACTAACAAATCGAAACAATCATTTACCTTTGACCTAACATCGTGCTAAAGAGGGATTGATTCAAGAGAAATGGTTGGCCAGGCCATTCTCATCATCGATCCAGTCTCAACACAGACGTCATTCCCGCCCTCAGGTCCAAACCTCAAATATAATGTCACAGAGTCCACAATACAACCATGGAATCCACTCATTATCAATCCATCACTCTATGTAACCTTAACAACTATACAGTCACATACCTACTCTAAAATCCCAACCATGCCTTGAACACACAACCCATAACAAGTGAAAAACAACACAACACCAAATACCACAATCATCGACCAGCATAAAAGTCTCTAATCTCCTCATAACACTCAGACTAGGTAGACAACTCCATAACTTCATTCAATTCAATTCTGACCTCATCAAAACACACAATTCGACTATCTCATGCCTGAGATCTCAAAACCAAAGCCAATATTTCCCATTATTCCTAAACATAATCCCACATTCACCTTATCTAATCACATAATTCTAAGGTGACATCGATATTTGTCCTCGAGATATTACTCGTATCAAACGCCTAGAAAAACATCTGAGTACATGACTCACATCACATCACCTAACCATCCTCGAACTTACAGTTCACAACACACCGCTAATACCAAACACCTGAAGCACACAATCTTTATTCGGCAACTTATGCCTCACACAGCACCGGTCAAAACCACTCTCAGAACAAGCACTACTAAAACTAAAAAGTTCATCTCTCTCCGTGGGAGTGAGTCAACCCATTCAACCAAACCTTTATTGATGAACACAACAACATAACAAATCATACAGGTCCGTCCACCCAAGGACGCGCATAACTCCTAAATGGAAAACAAAACTCACGATAAACGACGTCCTTGCTAGGACTAGAAAAAATGGAAAGGGTAACAAACCCTGTTCCCAAAAGAGAGTGATGACTTGTACCTAAATGCACCCAACACTTTGTCACAAGCTACACACCAACTATCCAACCATGGACACCTAATCTCACCTGAGATGAACTAAACTCCTTACACATAAGGAGAAGAACCAAATGGATACCCATACGGAACCACGAATATAAATCTAGGTGACCTCGCCACTAACGGACTGTCGTACACTATCAACACCGGAACCTCGCATAGGCTAAACCGTGATACCCATGCTAACCAAAACAAGTCAGATCCATACTACCCATTCATTGAGTACTAGGGTACATCCCAAAATGTGACCATAAGATAAGAGCATCAAATCTCACGGCACACCAACAATAGAAGCAATCACAGCCCTTCGGACACCATGTCCCATTCTAACTGGAAACCGTCATACACAAATGACAACCCCTATGCTATAAAATAACACCTTACCACCCATTTCATCTTTATCTTTCTAGGCGACACTCCCTCGAACACCGTGCACACCATACCCGTGACCTTAGTCACAATAAACCACTGCCTATATAGCAGCACCGCTCTCACTGGCTCTAAAGACTAAGCAGACCACAATCCCATCACCTACCTGACAATATAAAACAACACTCACAATTCCTAAACCACATACGGATCATACCTCAAATTGTTCCGCTCCTCAGCACTAAACATTATACCATAACACCTTCACTGCCACTCATTCAAAACAACAGTTCAAACCTATCATCCCACCGGACCATCAAGCTACTACCAAGCGATTCTTCCTCCAACATCCCTAAAATAAAACCATCATAGCAAGAGAATAAGCATCACTCTCGACATTCCCCCACAACGGCCACTATTTACCACTAGAAAAGAACCTTCATACGGCAATGCCATGCCAACAGATCCTCAAAACAAAAATAAGCATAAAACCCAGAATGCTTAACACACAACCGTCTCCTCAAAACCATCTACAATGCAATCAATCACCAATTCTTAGCCGACCACTTTAATCACTTCACCTAAGACAATCTATATACCTAAACAATAAAACTTCATACCCCAGGTTCAACGTCACTACCTCCCCCTTTTCATCGTTCCTCAGAATACTCTTGACCCTAACAAAAGTTAAATGGGGCTACCAACTTTCATATCCCATACGCAACATAAAGTTCAACCCCAGTCCACATCTATTAATTTCTAAAACATAGTCCATTTGGTAACGCAGTACCCACCATCTATCACTTTATCCGCAACCACCAAACATACCACTGGCTACATAATACCAGCCTTATCATGCAATCCTACACTACATAGCTAAAATAGACCACTATACATCACCTCGAGACTCTCAAGACAGCAGCGCCAACCCAGAACCCTGCTCATCGACCGAGCCATGCAATCAACTCACCGAGAGTCAATTACCCGTAACACACTCCTATAGTTTCCCAGAATGGGAATCACCTCTCAACTAACCATAACCAACACGCTTTATTAGACCGCACCAGAACACTCGTGATACACACCTACAACCATAGACTACATTTGTGACTCAAAAAACCTCTACCACACCTACCACGACCGGTTCGAAAAGAACCTCCGCACCAAACTATTACCCAAGTCACAAACACTGACCTCCTAAGGTCATACCGAAACCCTCACTCGCACACCTGACCTCCACGGTCACCAAAATCCATACACTAATGCATGAAACTCACACACAACTCAGTCGTCGTGCCATGAAATATGAACCCATTTTAAAGTCATGCTCTAAGCACCGCACAATTACAACAAGAAAATCAAAATGGCTACACACCAAATGGCTCAATTCATGAGCTAAAAGACCTAGCCATTCATTTGATAAGAATTGGCTCCTAACAACCTTGGAGCAACCGAGCTCCTTGCCAACTCAAGTCAAACTCACATAACTATCTCATACTCAACCGCACATATACTTGGATAAATACTTGTAATAATCATAACCTACACCATGATACAACCATTGTGATACCCCTCAGATCCAAGATGCAGGTTGATCAGGCCCAGGCCCAAACCCGAGGAAATATCAAACAATTAATATTTTATTGAACACAGAATACAAAATGAAATAATAAGAAGGAAATAAAAATGGCTGAAAAGAACTCTAATTGAAAAATCCTCAAAATCATGTTATAAATATCCAAACTCCAAAACCTCCAATTAATTAACAACTCGGGAATCCATATAGTGAACCCCTAACAAAAATCCCACCTGTAAAATGAAATAACTGAAATAAGATCCAAAGCTAATAAATAAGCAATCCTACATAGATAGTGGAATAGAAGTCTGTATCTGCTCTGCACGACCAAGCTCTAACCCTTGAACTGACGAGCACCTGAAAATAATAAAAGAGTGGGTCAGGCCCACATGCAAGTCCTGATCTATTATACGGTGCCCAAGCAATAGGCGTAGTGCCTGGTGCTAAGTCTATCAGAAAGTAGATCTCACGACTAGGCGGCAACCCTAGAATCTCTTGAAATACATCCGGGAAATCCTGTACAATTGGTATGTCATCCAATTATACAGTAGTCCCCTCATCCGTTTCCTCTTCAATATGAAACAAATAGGTGCTAGTGACCCCGCTAGAACGCGGCATAGTAATAACGTACATGTCCTGACCAGGTATGCTGAAAACAACTGACCTATCATAACAATCAACTTGGGCATGGTAATGCGATAACCAATCCATCCCAAGTATCACATCATAAGTGTGCATGTCTAGGACCAAAAGATTGGCTAGAAATCTGAGTCTACCAATATCTAGTGTCACAGGCCCATCACTCTAATGAAAAATGGCTATATTACCTAACGGTGTAGAAATTCCATGTGGTCTACTGCATACCTGAGTCATCATCCCAGACAAAGTAATAAATGACCTAGCTATAAATAAGTGTGTAGCACCCGTATCAAATAAAACATGTCCAAGTAAACCATAAATAAGAAACTTACCCTCAACAGCCTGAGGTGCCTGCATATCCTATGGCATGGGGTTGTACACCCTGCCATAATGGAACTACTGCGGTGCTTATCCCTGAGGCTGCGGCGGCACTGGTAAAGCCAGATAAGTCTGTCCCTGAATCCGTGGAACCTGTGGAGTTGGTAAAGGCACTGGTGCCCTCTGCCCCGGCTGCACATGTTGTCCCTGTCCCTGTCTCTGTTCCTGTCTCACTGTAGGACACTGCCCGGAAGTGTGACCATACTCCCCACAAGTATAGCAACTACCCTGAAAAGTGCCAAATGGCCTCCTCTGTTGGTTAGCCTGCGACTAACCCTGTCCTGCCTGTGGTCCCCTATTCTGCTGTTGCTAAATAGGTGCCACATCCCTGGGAGCATCTGAACCACCCTTGTGCTTCTTGCAAGGCTATTGTCTCTAGAATTTACCCTTATCATTCTGTCGGTGTTCGTTCCCATTCCCTTTCTCAGCTGACTGATTAGCAGAGTCTCTGTTACCCCGCTTCTCACCCTTGGCCTGTCTGAAATCCACGGTCAACTAATATTGCTGTAGAGCAGCGCATACCACCTGAGCATAGGTAGTATAGGCTGGATTACCTGTAATAGATGTCTTGATAGACCACATCAGTCCCTTGACGAAACTGTTGCGCTTCTTCTCCTCTGTATCCACCTCCTTCGGTGCAAAGAGAGACAAGCATATGAACTGCTGCTCATACTCCGCCACTGTCATGTTCCCCTACTGCAAATTAAGAAACTCAGTCTTCATTGCTGCCCTAACTGCATAAGGGAAGTACTTCTTTTCAAAGCGTGCATTGAACTCATCATAAGTCAATGCCATCCTCTCCTCTATGGTAGTAACTGACTCCCACCACTGCAGTGCATCCCCAACTAGCTTGAAGGTAGCAAACATTTGCTTCTAAACCTCCGTTCACTGAACCAAATGAAGATGTCGCTCGATGTCCTATTTCCACTGTTGAGCTGCTCTCGCATCGGTGGAGCCTGTGAACTCAGGTGGGCTCCCCTTGGTGAAAGAACTCCTAGCCTTCTCCCAAGTATTAGTCTGAACAACTGGTGCAGGTAATGGTACTGGTTGTACCTGAGGCTGATTCCAAAGTACAGCCATTACCCCTGCTTCTATAGCCCAAGCAATAAAGTCATTGAGGTGAGGAGGATACTCTGGATCTCCTTCCTAATCCCGAGTCTACTGAACTTCCTCCTGCTCCTCATAGAACTGACTTTCATCCTCCGGACGCTGCCGACGGGTCACTTCCCTTCGTTGCCGATTATTCCGTCTGGTTCTTGCGTTAGCCATTCTGTAAACACAGAAAGACAGACATCAGTATGATTAAACTGAACCGTAAAGAATATAATGAATCCTAAACTTAAGCTCTAATCAAGAGAAAACACTACGTGGAAGTCTTATACGATAGAATCCTAAAGACACTTGAACCTGGAGTGCTTTGATACCAACTGTGATACACCTCGGATCCGAGACGCAGTTTGATCAGGCTTAGCCCCAAACCTGGGGGAATATCAAACAATTAATATTTTATTGAACACAGAATACAAGATGAAATAATAAGAAGGAAATAAAAATGGCTTAAAAGAACTCTAATTGAAAAATCCTCAAAATCATGTTATAAATATCCAAACTCCAAAACCTCCAATTAATTAACAACTCTAGAATCCATCTAGTGGACCTCTAACAAAAATCCCAACTGTAAAATAAAATAACTAAAATAAGATCCAAAGCTAATAAATAAGCAATCCTATATAGATGGTGGAATAAAAGTCTGTATCTACTCTGCATGACCAAGCTCTAACCCTGGAACTGGCGATCACCTGAAAATAATAAAAGAGTGGGTCAAGCCCACATGCAAGTCCTGATCTACTACAATCCAAACAAGAATTCGATACGCAGATATATCTTAGATAGACTCAACAATATCTAGAGTAGTCCATATATGTATATATTACACACTATAGGATGCTCACTAGTCCAATAGGTCTATCTCAGCCTGAGTAGAGATACCATGCAAATCGCACATTACATAGTCATGTGTACCCAGACCTACCAGGGAACATCAATTACTGTCCAGCTATCCATCCTAGGTGATATACGCACCCTAACCATGGTCATGAGACTCAAGCTCATACCATGGCATCATAACATAAATATATAAAGTCCGTGTCCTCCTAATACAGAATATCATCCATCTGATATAGTGGCTCGATATCTGTATAACAATTCATCCCAGAAATCTAAGCATGTCATTCAGTTATTTACTGACCTGACACTAACAGAAGTCAAACTTAACTTTAGTGCTAATCTGAACCTCAATCCAAGTTAGGTAGGCTTAGTTTCTGAACCAATCCATACCGAGTACGCTACCGTCCCATACTGGTGCATACTATCCTCCAGTTAACTTAGTTGACAAAAATTATAGAATTAACTATCAACCACAGCCTAAAAACAAGCATAAGTATAGTTTAACATGTGTGTAACTAAACCATACCTCCACTGAAAGATTCAGAATCCAGATTTCAGTTCATTAAATTGATAAAACAGGTTTATGCATTTTGCTTCTCAAAACAGTACCATAACTGGTGCATTTATGTACATATTTAAGCATCAATTTATTCCAATTAAACATACAAATTATTGAATAATAATATGCTTATAACATAGCTGCAAAGCATGATTTAAATACCTAAGAACATGCAGAGAAATCAAATTGCAACTTAGTGTGCAATACAAGTCAGTTGCTTAATCATCCACATACAGACCCTTGTTCAAACTTATGTTAATTCTGTCCTCAATTCCTAAATGTAAGCATGCTTCTCAGTTATTTTATAAGTCTTACACAATATATTAAATCACCCAGAAGCCTTTAAAAAATTTTAGAACCCTCGGTCTCAACCAAACAGACCATTAAAACTCAGTATACGCAATATTAAGAGAAAGAGAAGGCTCTGAGTTTCAGAGAGCCTTCTCCAAACAAGGAGAGCCGGCTCCCCTTCCTTGGGAGCTAGCTCTAGAGAGGTGAAAGTCGGCTCTCACCCCTAGAGAGCCAGCTCTTATGTTTTGGGAGCAGGTTCCCTCCATTTTTGGAGCCTACTCTGACCTCTAAGAGCCGTGGCTGCGTCTGCGTGTGTCTTCTCCGACTCCAGTGGTTTCTAGTCTTTAAAAATAGTTTCATTACATATTTTAAAGTCCTATCCTCATCTCAAATTGATCACAAAATAGAGATATACCTCCATGAATTGAATTACCGATTAAAATTTAAAGCAACGGCAACCATATAAAACTGAACTTTAAATCAACTGAGAAACTGTAATACCCTGAAATTTTTAAAGGATTTATTAATTAGAATTGATTATTTTATTTTATTTTTCAATTATTTATTTTATTTTATTGAGTGCTAGATTAATTATCTTATTTTAATTAAGTTATATTTCGTGATTATGTTTGATGATTGATTGTTTGTGTAGTTGATTATTGATTGAATTATTGGCGTGTTGATTTTATTAGTATGGTATGACTTAGTTGTAAATTCTTGTTTGTTTATATGTTTTATATAATTAGTTATTTTAATTTAAGTGCTTATTTAATTATTTTATTTATTTAAATTAATTGGATTTGGGCTTAAAGAAAGTTGGACCAGAGGATATGGTCTTAGGCTTGAAGGAGGCCTTATTGGTTAATTAATAAAGTGATCATTTTGGTATTAATTATAACTATATAAATATAATTAATTAATAATTGTTAGGGAAAGATATATATAGAAATATATATATATTTATGGATATATATAGGTCTATATGATTTAATTAACCGATGGTTAATTATGTGAGATATATATATGTATATGTAATATAATATATGTTTATATATATTATATTATTTAAAGAGTATAATTTTATTATTCTATTTGGTAATCCTATTAGGAATAGGATTTAAATTTTTATGTGTATAAATATACACATAAGGTTTAGGGTTAAAAAGGTTGATACGTTAGAAAAGAGAGATAGAAGAAGAAGAAGAGAGATAGAGAGAGAAGAAGAAGGGAAAGCTGACAAGGAGTAGACCGGATCTGAGAAAGAGGATGCCGGAATTTGAAAAGACAATCAAAGATTGAAGTGTCGGTTTCATTTCGAAACCTTCAGGCAAGTTATTTTCTCTCCTCTTAGGACCCATAAGTTTATCACCTTGAGTATCAGAATTTTAAATTAAATTTACTGATTAAATCATAATTAGATCAGAATAATTAAAAATATAAATTATTATATCTATTTGTGCATTTATGGGATTTTAATGGTGTACGTAGGTGTTGTTTATATTTTTAAAAATCAAAGTATAGGTGAATTGGTGACCCAAGAGGATTAATTATGGTTTCTATATTTTCTGGTATTTTTCTGAAATTTTCTGGTTTTTTTTTATATTTTCCTGGAATTAATTAGATTCATTTTTATATTTAATTATGTAAAATTTTATATTATATATATATATATATATATATATATAATATAGTATATATGGTTTATATATACGCTAGCGCTCCAATAAGGGGTGCGCTACAGTGCGGCGCGGCGAACAGCACTACTGTGCGCTCAAAATCAGGACCTTAGGATGGTCCTGATAATAAATAAATAAAAAAAGATTTAGGGTGGCGCGGCATATGGTACCAGGGTGAGTGTGTGTGTCTAGGCCGTTGGATGGAGTTAATGGGTGTAGGATAATCCAGTGTGGGCGTGTTCCCTTGCATGTGGATTTATAACCGTGGGATGCGGTTTGATGAAGGCGAGGGATTCAGTGCGGGTGGCTACATGGTGGACCGCTGAATACGGCCAATGGTTGCGTGCCAGCATGTGTTGAGGGAGGCTGCAGGCGCGTGGACATGCGTGGACGCGCCTGCTGCTAAAGGGAAGCGCGTGTGGCTATTCTAGGAACATGAGGCAGCGCGTGTGGGCGCGTGGAGATGAGTGTGAGGTCTTAGAAAGCTTCTGTGGGGTTTGGTGATGTCCCAAAATTGATTTCACACTTGTTAATGTTGAAATTAATCACTAGATGATCTATTTTAGATGATTGAGCGTTGCAGGATGCTACTACAATATTTAGTTGCATTTAGTTGGCGTAGTTTTAATTAATTAATATATTGGTTATGGAAGAAAGTGTACATATATATATTTTTATGTTATATATGTATATATATGAATTAACTAATATGTAACTGGTTTGGAGGAAAGTATATATATATATATATATATATATATATATATATATATATATATATATATATATATATATATCATTTAAGATAATTAATATTATCATTCTTTTTTGGTATGTCTTGATAGGTTAATTATTAAATTAATGATATGCGTACAATATGCATGAGATGGCTATGTATGATTTAGCGTATGGTTAAATTTAAAAATGGTGCATGGTTAAGGTGTAGGCATGGATGAATTGCCAAAGGGTTAAATATATTACCTAAATATTTGTATGAATATAATACATACATGGGAAGCATGGATGAGTTGCTAATTAAAAGTATAAATCAATATACTTTTAGAGGCGTGGTTGAATTGCCAATGTATAAATAAACATACTTAAGGAGGCATGATTGAGTTGCTGATATATAAATAAATATATTTAAAATGGCATGCCTGATTTGCCAAAGTGTAATTCTATTGTTGTGTGTTAGATGATTAAAATATATTATCTATGGTTACTGTTTGTGTAAATTGGATTAGGATTAGATATTCTTAAAGTAGAATAGTCTAGTACTTACAGGTTAGTGTATTATTTTATGCATATTAATAAAATAATACTGGTAGTGACATGGATGATTTGTCAAGGTCTAGATATTGATTGTGTGATTTAAATACTTAAAATCATTATTGGTTTTGGGAATTAAATAAAATGTTCTTTTAATTATATTTTAATGTTTAAATTATTAAATTGCTGTCTAGGATGGAGTTAGGGTTAGAGGAGTTTCTTTAAAAGAAATTGTGGATTGGACTGGGTTTGATTATTAATTAATCATTGATAATGGTTTTGGAATTGATGAACTTGGTAATAGTTATGATAGTTATATTGTATATAATTATGTACATTAAAGATAAAGACTTTATTAGTTTTGGTTTTGATCAGAAATGATCTATTTATTGATTTTCAGAGGTCTGGTAGAGAGAACTTGCTCGTAGGGTTTAACCCGTGATTTATTTTTCAGGTTATTAGAAGTTCAAGTCTCAAGGTTGAGGATCCGCAGCTGGAGGACTTATCCATTCATTCATCTTATTTCAATATAGGATATTTTCTTATTGTTAGATAATGGATATTATTTAAAGACCATTGGATTATTGGATTATGTTATCAGGGATCCTTGATTTACAGGATTTCCGAATTGTAACTTTTGGGAGAATTATTAATAGAATTTTTATTTAATAGATTTTCATTCAGCGAATTATTTATTCTTTTTATTTCTTTTTATACTCGGTGCTTGTTTAAATACTTTAATTGTTTGATATCCCTTAATTTTGTGCGCGGACTTGATCAACCCGTGTTCCAAAATCAGGGGGTATCACAGTTGGTATCAGAGCACTCCAGGTTCAAGTGTCCCTAGGGTGTCTTTCGTTGTGTGACTTCCGCGTTGTGTACTCTTTTAATTAGAGCTTAAGGTTAGGATTCATTGTATTCTATATTCGGTCCGTTAGTGCGTCCTAATGGTAAATGGTTGAGTATTATCCGAAAATAGTAAGACACTGATTTGGAAGATATTTGGGGAGGAAGGAGTATAGGCGCCAGAATCGTATGCTAAATTAGTATGTAGGGAGACAATAGTTATTGTGGAAACTAATTGAATGACATAGACTACGAAGGTCAATAGTTTATGTTCACATAATAAACATAGGTGTGAGATTAAGATAGAAAACTGAATTGTAGGAAATTATTACTTCTACACGCAATATTGTTCAGGGCGGATGAATGTAGTTGCAGAATTGGTTTTTAAGTTCTATTTTGAGGATTGGGGTGTTCCAAAGTTATTTAGATCAAATTAGGTGATTTAAATGGTTGAAATCGACTGGTTAAAATCTCAGAACGTATAATATACATTAATATGCTAAGGACTTGAACCGTATGTAATTTTAATTAACTTACATGTTGTGAATGAAGGATTTATTTGCTTAATATTATTCTAGAAATTTCAATATCTATTTATGTGATCTTAATTATATATTGGCATATAGTATAATCATGTATTTATCGGATTTTTATTATAATTACTTCTGGATTATTTGATGTATAATTATATATGTTGCATGAAATATGGGTTTTATGGATTGATGCACCATTAAAATCATATGGAGGTATTTTAGGGACGGATTAACGGAATAGTTAAGTCCTACCTATTTATTTATGGATGGTATGGTTTAATGCAACGGTATGGGACAGTGGCATTTCAGGGACGGATTAACCAAAGAAGTTAAGTCCTACCTATATATTTATAAGGGAATGGATTAACCATAGAGTTAAGTCCTACTTATTCGTGTCAGGTCAACGGAATAGTTGGATGGCATGCCATTGAAATAATATGGTTGGATAGTTTACTTTTATGTTTGGATATAATGGATTATATATATATGTGCCACGATATAAGCTTGAGTCTCAGGATCAGTGGTTAGGATGGAGGCGTAAATTGCTGACTGAGATGGGTAGCTGGATTTAAGGATGTGTGGGCCTTGGTAGAAGGAGGACTCGTGACCACCTTTGTGTGCGTCTTACAAGAGATACCTACTATCCGGTTAAGACTGCTTTAGTCCAGTGAGAGTCTCTAGTGTGTATTTATATTTAGCAATTATATAAATATGGAATTAGCTAATTACGAGATGTGTCTGCAAATTATGAATATGTGTGGATAGGTTAATTTCCACACGGATAAAAGGAATGATGAAATTTGAAATTAAATAATCAAAGTTTTCATTTCATAGATTCGTGAATTCCGAGGACGGAATTTCTTTTGGTAGGGGGGAAAAATGTAATACCCTGATATTTTTAAAGGATTTATTAATTAGAATTAATTATTTTATTTTATTTTTCAATGATTTATTTTATTTTATTGAGTGCTAGATTAATTATCTTATTTTAATTAAGTTATATTTCGTGATTATGTATGATGATTGATTATTTGTGTGGTTGATTATTGATTGAATTATTGGCGTGTTAATTTTATTAATATGGTATGACTTAGTTGTAAATTCTTGTTTGTTTATATGTTTTATATAATTAGTTATTTTAATTTAAGTGGTTATTTAATTATTTTATTTATTTAAATTAATTGGATTTGGGCTTAAGGGAAGTTGGACCAGAGGATATGGTCTTGGGCTTGAAGGAGGCCTTATTGGTTAATTAATAAAGGCCCATGGTTATTTAATTATTTAAATGATCATTTTGGTATTAATTATAACTATATAAATATAATTAATTAATAATTGTTAGGGAAAGATATATATAGAAATATATATATTTATGGATATATATAGGTCTATATGATTTAATTAACCGATGGTTAATTATGGGAGATATATTTATGTATATGTAATATAATATATGTTTATATATATTATATTATTTAAAGAGTATAATTTTATTATTCTATTTGGTAATCCTATTAGGAATAGGATTTAAGTTTTTATGTGTATAAATATATACATAAGGTTTAGGATTAAGAAGGTTGATACGTTAGAAAAATAAGAGAGATAGAGAGAGAAGAATAAGGGAAAGCTGACAAGGAGTAGGCCGGATCTGAGAAAGAGGATGCCAGAATTTGAAAAGACAATCAAAGATTGAAGCGTCGGTTTCGTTTTGAAACCTTCAGGCAAGTTATTCTCTAACTCTCCTCTTAGGACCCATAAGTTTATCACCTTGAGTATCAGAATTTTAAATTAAATTTACTGATTAAATCATAATTAGATCAGAATAATTAAAAATATAAATTATTATATCTATTTGTGGATTTATGGGATTTTAATGGTGTACGTAGGTGTTGTTTATATTTTTGAAAATCAATGTATAGGTGAATTGGTGACCCAAGAGGATTAATTAAGGTTTCTATATTTTCTGGTATTTTTCTGAAATTTTCTGGTATTTTTTTATATTTTCCTGGAAATAATTAGATTCATTTTTATATTTAATTGTGTAAAATTTTATATTATAATATAGCATATACGGTTTATATATACGCTGGCGCTCCAATAAGGGGTGCGTTACAGTGCGGCGCGACATACAGCGCTACTGTGCGCTCAAAATCAGGACCTTAGGATGGTCCTGATAATAAAAAATAAAAAATAAAAAGATTCAGGGTGGCGCGGCATATGGTACCAGGTTGAGTGTGTGTGTCTAGGCCGTTGGATGGAGTTAATGGGTGTAGGATAATCTAGTGTGGGCGTGTTCCCTTGCATGTGGATTTATAACCGTGGGATGCGGCTTGATGAAGGCGAGGGATTCAGTGCGGGTGGCTACATGGTGGACCACTGAATGCAGCCAATGGTTGCGTGCCAACATGTGCTGAGGGAGGCTACAGGCGCGTGGACACGCGTGGATGCGCCTGTTACTAAAGGGAAGCGCGTGTGGCTATTCTAGGAACATGAGGCAGCGCGTGTGGGCACATGGAGATGAGTGTGAGGTCTTGGAAAGCTTCTGTGGGGTCCGGTGATGTCCCAAAATTGATTTCACACTTGTTAATGTTGAAATTAATCTCTAGATGATCTATTTTAGATGATTGAGCGCTCTAGGATGTTACTACAATATTTAGTTGGCAGTTTTAATTAATTAATATATTGGTTATGGAAGGAAGTGTACGTATATATATTTTTATGTTATATATGTATATATATGAATTAACTAATATGTGATTGGTTTGCAGGAAAGTATATATATATATATATATATATATATATATATATATATATATATATATATATGGGTATGTATATATATATCATTTAAGATAATTAATATTATTATTCTTATTTGGTATGTCTTGATAGGTTAATTATTAAATTAATGATATGCGTACAATATGCATGAGATGGCTATGTATGATTTAGCGTATGGTTAAATTTAAAAATGGTTCATGGTTAAGGTGTAGGCATTGATGAATTGCCAAAGGGTTAAATATATTACCTAAATATTTGTATGAATATAATACATACATGGGAAGTATGGATGAGTTGCTAATTAAAAGTATAAATAAATATACTTGTGGAGGCTTGGTTGAGTTGCCAATGTATAAATAAACATACTTAAGGAGGCATGATTGAGTTGCTGATATATAAATAAATATATTTAAAATGGCATGCCTGATTTGCCAAAGTGTAATTATATTGTTGTGTGTTAGATGATTAAAATATATTATCTATGGTTACTATTTGTGTAAATTGGATTAAGATTAGATATTCTTAAAGTAGAATAGTCTAGTACTTACAGGTTAGTGTATTATTTTATGCATATTAATAAAATAATACTGGTAGTGACATGGATGATTTGTCAAGGTCTAGATATTGACTGTGTGATTTAAATACTTAAAATCATTATTGGTTTTGGAAATTAAATAAAATGTTCTTTTAATTATATTTTATGGTTTAAGTTATTAAATTGCTGTCTAGGATGGAGTTAGGGTTAGAGGAGTTTCTTTAAAAGAAATTGTGGATTGGACTGGGTTTGATTATTAATGAATCATTGATAATGGTTTTGGAATTGATGAACTTGGTAATAGTTATAATAGTTATATTGTATATAATTATGTACATTAAAGATAAAGACTTTACTAGTTTTGGTTTTGATTAGAGATGATCTATTTATTGGTTTTCGGAGGTCTGGTAGAGAGAACTTGCTCGTAGGGTTTAACCCGTGATTTATTTTTCAGGTTATTAGAAGTTCAAGTCTCAAGGTTGAGGATCCGCAGCTGGAGGACTTATCCATTCATTCATCTTATTGTTAGATAATGGATATTATTTATAGACCATTGGATTATTGGATTATGTTATCAGGGATCCTTGATTTACAGGATTTCCGAATTGTAACTTTTGGGAGAATTATTAATGGAATTTTTATTTAATAAATTTTCATTCAGCGAATTATTTATTCTTTTTATTTCTTTTTGTACTCGGTGCTTGCTTAAATACTTTAATTGTTTTGATATCCCTTAATTTTGTGCGCGGACTTGATCAACCCGTGTTCCGAAATCAGGGGGTATCACAGAAACAAACTTAATTCAATGGTGATAAAACCTAATTTAACATATTTAAACATTGTAATTAAACTTAGTTTAAATTCTTGAAGTGTACTAAGCATGCACAGAACACAAATTCCCGGGAAAGAGAAGATCAGAAACTTGCCTTTGAGTTTCGGTTTGAAACTCTAAACTGTCGTCTCTAAATTTTCCGACAAGATTCCCGACTGTTGTTCAACCTCCGTTACGCTTGGTTTCACCCACGAACAACCTCTCCTTCCTCCTTCTTGGTCCAACCTTGGTCTAGACTAAAAACCTAGCCCTCCTTTCTCTATCTTCTTCTGTTTCTCTCAATATCCCTCTGTATCTCTGTTCTACAAACTAACTCACGTTTTGTTTTTTAAACCCTAATCCACCGTGACATACATATTTATAGGCTTAGTGATTAAACCCTAATCCATGTATAACTCGGCCCATAGAACAACCTAGGTTATATTTCAACGTCGGCTGAATTGAAAACCTATTATAACTCTATGTGCCACATTTCATACAGTCACGTTGAAAACCTAATTAACTGTAAATAAAACAATTCACTTTAAACAACTAAATTAAAACCATTAAATTTACAATTAAAACCATTAAATTTAAGTAAATTAAGTCAATAAAACAACTAGAGCAAACCAATTAATCAATTAAATTAAAATAAGTAAGAAATCCATTAAATCAATTAAATTAAAATAAGTAATAAATCCATTAAATCAATTAAATCAAACCAAGGAAATAATCAAATGCAATTTAAATAATAAATTAAATACCAGGACTATCCTTTTGAAATTAGGGGTATTACAACCATGCTCCTAACTTGTTGCATTATTATAAATAAAAAATTGCGCACAATGTGCCTACCACTTACCGCTACCATACCTCTTTATACTTATCATTCAATCAAAATCAACATGCTTTCAATCATCATCATGGTAAAAATATACACTATTTTAAACACATAAGCATGTGATCACATAGGCAAATAGGCAGATAAGTAGGTAAGCATGTCTTTCGAACAGTTAAACACCTTAACACATAAGCACATGGCCATGCAATTCAACTTTCCCAAGCAATCCTAGGCAGGCCTCTACCCATTGTCCTAATGGTATTCGAACCATCGCTCTGATACCAAATTTGTAACGACCCGAACCCAAGGGTCCGAATCACTAACCAGGTCCTTACCCGAACCCGAGGTCGTCTGAGGGTACTATGGTAAGTTCCAAGGTCAATACATAATGTACATGCCATCCCAAGGCTTATACAAAACAAATGAGATTACAAATATAAAAGATGATAAAACAGTCTATTAACCCATTCAAACCTATAGAGGAACATCGTCCGCCACTTCCTTTCAGTGACCTGAAAAATGTTAAAATGATGGGGTGAGCATAAAGCTCAGTAGGAAGCGCCTAAGACACACCTCTTACGACCCCATGAATCCATACAATGAATAGGATACAAGAGAACATGATCATATCTCGAGGAAAATGTAATGACCCGATCATTTTTCTTCCTTTCCTTTTTTCTCAGATTTTCACAGATATTTTTTTTCCATTGATCTTTTATTTTTTGAGTTCGGTTTCTCGTCACTTAGTGTCATCTCAAGTGCTAGGGAATGGTTTCCAATACTCTTTCCTTTGGATTAACAACTTCCTTAAAGGACCGCGTCATTTCAAATTTTCATTTTTTTGACACTATTCACTTTTCATCATTTTTCCTATTTTGTCTTTTCCCCATTTGTCACTTTGTCGGCATAACGTCACTTTTTGTATTCGGAGTTGGTTTTTGACTTCACGAACTTTCGTTCTAAGTAGTTTCCACGAAATACGTATCATTACTTTTGCATCGAAGTACTTTAGTTGCTCCAGATGTCCATAAGGGTATGGATACACAGTTCTTCAAAAATAATTTCCTTTCTTGGGGTGTTTTTTGTAAATATCTTTTGGAAGATATTTTCATTCTGGGTCATTAGTGCAGTTATCACTTTTTGGAGGGCCCATTGTATAATTAATGAAAGTTATTGCTAAATACCTTGTTTTGAGCCTGGATCCTCGTACGGGATTCAATTTCACTTTTCGTCTAGTCGTGTACTCTTAAAATTTCCTTCTGGTTGTTTTTCTCCACCCATTTCATCTCTACCTTTCTGGGCGACACTCCCTCGAACACCATGCACACCATACCCGTGACCTCAGTCACAACAACCCACTGCCAATATGGCAACAACCGTGTACTCTTATATATATAAGGAGGATTATATTTTATAACCCGTGCCCTTACTCCAAAATAGGTAGGACTTAGCAATTTGAGCTAATCCAAACCTAGTATGTCACCGTCCCATACCGGTACATACAATCCAATCCGTCCGATAGTTGATAAAGCATATACAAGTACATAACAATATCAACGAGTCCATATCAAGCATATCAGAATGTAGTAACAACCGTTCTTGAATAGTCCCAACAAATTGATTAACATTGGAAACATAAATATCAATATTAATTACTCTATTCCACGCATTTAAATAATTTATAAATGCCAAAACCAACAATTCCAACCTAACCATGTTAGAATAGATTAACCATCATGCTTTAATAAATCCAACCACTGATTAAGTACTAACAGTATCAGTGTCAAAACCCACAATTCCAAACTAAGCACATTAAAGTTTACTAGAAAAACATGCTTAATTAATCCAACAATAAGCCGTTACCAGATCACCCACAGGACTGTGTCGGTAAATATAAGTTTATTCCCAGTATCCATAATTAACAGAGCTTAAACAAATGTTATAATATTTATTTCCATGGCATGCATAATAAATCTAGACAATTTATCATACTGTTAAGCTCCTATTCAACAAAATTGACGAATTAAATGTTAAGTTTAATCATCAATTAATCTTTAGCAAAAATACAGATTCCTTGTATGTAGGTATACTCTTAGAATTTGCAATTAGCAGTGCACAAACTCTCACAAGAAATTTTACATTATAATCTGGAAGTTAGAAACTCCAAATCCACACAAGTCTACAAGACATTCGTAATTAACTCCATGTAATCCTAATGATTAATGCTTTGTGTCCAATTCTATGTTAATCTGATCTTTGCATATTTATGTTTACTCTAGACCACTCCTAAACCATCCATTGCAGTATTCATTCTCCACTAAAACATATTAAAACAATCACTAGGAAGCCTAATCACTGAAAATTGGAAAAACCACCAACAGAACCAAAAACCCACGAACAAACAACCTGGAGCCGGCTCCAGAATATTGGAGCCACCTCTAATGGCCCTGGAGCCGGCTCCTAGACCATTGGAGCCGCCTCCAGTCCAAGGAGAGCCGGCTCCAATCCAATAGGAGCCGGCTCTCTCCCTCATCTTCTTCGTGTTCTCCTCTCCAGTCGCCGTTTACGCCTCCGACACTTCACAGTATAGGTTTTCAGAGAGTTTAACTTAATCCCAGAAGATTCCAACCCTTAATTCAGTCCTTATTATGCTACTAATATGGATTAAACCAAGAATTAAACAAGAAAGTTCAAAGTTAACCAGTTTAACAATTTTCAAACAAATTCAGTTTCAGTTAAACTCTAAACATGAAACAGATAACGTTTTTATTTTTAAACATGTAATTCATCCTGGAACTATTGAGTATGCAAAGAACACGAGTATAAGGGAGAGAGTAAGGTTAGAACTTGCCTTTGAGATCTTTGTCCAAAAATCTCTACGCCGTCTCTAAAGTTTCGACGAAAACCAACGTGAACACTCTCTGTTCTTCTTTTGTCTCCACAGTCGTATACTTGGTTTTGTTATATTTCTCAAACACTAACCAAACATCTAACATATATTTATAGGATTTTACTAAACCCTAAATTAATTCAAGCCCCAACTGAAATCCTAACCGGCCCATCCAACATACTGAGAAACCTACAATGGCTTACAAACTGATTAAAAGTAAAACCCTACTTATTAAATCAAGACAATTACCAATTTAACCCTAATTATTAAATCAAGACAATTACCAATTTAAATTTACAATAAAGAATTAAATATAACACCATTTCAATTAAACACATAACTAAACAATTAACTTAAATAATTACAATTATCACAATTAATGTAAATAATTCAAATAATTAATTAAACCAAAGAAAACAAATAAACCAACTAATGAATTCAAATAACACAAATAAGTCAAGTAAATCAAACAATTAAAAAGTCAATTAAAACATAATTCAAAACAATTAATGAACCAAAAACAATTAATGAACAGAAAACAATTAAACAAAATACCGAGACTATCCTTTTGAAAATTAGGGGTATTAATGAACCAAAAACAATTAATGAACAGAAAACAATTAAACAAAATACCGAGACTATCCTTTTGAAAATTAGGGGTATTACATTCTTCCCCCCTAACAAAAGGAATTCCGTCCTCGGAATTCGCTCTTACCTTCTTCCAAAATTCCAGGAAACTACAAGCGAAGGACATCTTCCCGTTCCCAAGTAGACTCAGCCTCATTGTGATGACTCCACTGAACACGAACCAAAGGAATAACCTTATTACGAAGAATCTGATCTCGTCGGTCGACAATACGACACGGTGGCTCTAAATAAGTTGCATCCGGTTGCAACTCAATCTCCCCAACATTGATATGCTGATACCGATCCTCATCTCGCAGAAATTTCCACAACATGGAAACATGAAACACGTTGTGAACGCGAGCCAAAGTATCCGGAAGTGCCAACCGATAAGAGACAGCTCCAACTCGATCCGTAATCATGAATGGACTGACAAACCGCGGAGACAACTTCCTTTTCTTCCCAAAACGCATAACACCCTTCATATGAGATACTTTAAGAAGAACCTGATCCCCAACCTGAAACTTCAAAGCACGAGTGCGACGATCAGCATAGCTCTTCTGCCTACTTTGGGCAGTACGCATGCGATCTCGAATAAGAGCAATCTTTTCAGAGGTATCCTTGATGAACTCAGGACCTAAGAATCGATTCTCTCCAACCTCCATCCAACAAACAGGTGATCGACACGGTCGACCGTATAATGCCTCAAAAGGTGCCATCCCAATATTCTTCTGGAAACTATTGTTATAAGCAAACTCCACAAGTGGCAAATATTCCTCCCAGTGGCCCTTGAAATCCAGAACACACGACCGAAGCATATCTTCCATAATCTGATTCACCCTCTCAGTCTGTCCGTCAGTCTGAGGATGATAAGCAGTACTAAGGTGTAACTCCATACCTAAAGCCTGCTGAAAACTCTTCCAAAATCCAGATACAAAGCTCGAATCCCTATCCGATATAATAGACAATGGAATGTCATGTAGCTTCACAATCTCTGAAATATAAAGCCTCGCCAACTGCTCCGAAGTGTAGTCAGTGCAAATAGGCAAGAAATGAGCTGACTTGGTCAACCTATCCACAATGACCCATATGGAATTATGCCCCTTGAAAGAATTTGGCAACCCTTCCACAAAATCCATAGATATGCTCTCCCATTTCCACTCCGGAATTGGTAGTGACTGTAGAGCTCCTGGCGGCCTCTGATGATCAATCTTAACCATCTGACAAGTACTACACTGAGAAACAAAAAGAGCAATGTCCCTCTTCATACCTGCCCACCAAAACTGCCGCTTCATATCTTGATACATCTTATCGCCTCCTGGATGAACAGAGAACTCAGAGTGATGAGTCTCAGTCATCACATCCTTCCTCAAATTATCAGCAGAAGGTACCACTAGCCATCCCTTGTACCTTAAACCTCCATCAGCCCCAACATAGTAGAATGGAACCTCTCCGGAAGCTATCTCTGTGACCTTGTCGACACATTGCTGATCAGTGAGTTGTGCTTGTAAAACCTTGCGAATGATGGAAGGTGTAACCACCATGCAAGCCATAAAAGCATCCGACAACTCATCTACATTCTTCAAAGCATTCCACTCAGTAGTGAATAGAGCAGAAAGACTACCAACAGGTCGGCGACTGAGTGCATCCGCCACCACATTCGCTTTCCCTGGATGGTATTGTATAGAAAAATGATAGTCTTTTACAAACTCTAACCACCTGCGCTGTCTCATATTCAGTTCCCGCTGAGTGAACAAGTACTGCAGACTCTTGTGATCACTGAATAATCTGAAGGACTCACCCAACAGATAATGCCTCCAAATACGCAAGGCAAAGACCACTGCTGCCAACTCCAAATCATGTGTCGGATAATTAAGCTCATGAGGCTTAAGTTTCCGAGATCCATAAGAAATCGGTCACTCCTCCTGCATCAATACACATCCAAGACCCTGCAATGATGCATCCGTGTAAACAAGATACTCTATCCCGCTCTGCGGAGTAGCCAGAACCGGTGCAGAAGTCAGCTTCCTTTTCAGCTCATCAAAAGCTTGCGGACAGTGTTCATCCCACACGAACTGTACACCCTTCTTGGTCAGATGAGTGAGTGGTCCTGCTATCTTGGAGAACCCCTGGATGAATCTCCTGTAATATCCTGCCAGACCGAGAAAACTCCGAATCTCTGTAGGTGATGTAGGCTGTCCCCACTCAACCACCGCCGAAACCTTGGCCGGATCCACTGCGATCCCCTTTTCTGACACCACGTAACCCAGAAATTTCACCTCCCGCTGCCAAAATTCACACTTCTCGAACTTGGCATATAACTGGTGTTCACGAAGCGTCTGCAAGACTATGCAAAGATGTCTAGCATGATCGTCCTCCGATCGAGAATAGATCAAGATGTCATCAATAAAGACAATAACAAACTGATCCAAATAAGCCCGGAAGACTCTATTCATTAAGTCCATGAACACTGCAGGTGCATTAGTCGTCCCAAACGGCATAACACGAAACTCATAAGAACCATATCTCGTGAGAAACGCTGTCTTAGGAACATCCTGCTCCCTAACCCTTAGCTGATGATACCCAGAACGCAGATCAATCTTAGAGAAATATGTGGCTCCCCTTAACTGATCAAACAAGTCATCAATCCTGGGCAAAGGATATTTGTTACGAATCGTAACCTTGTTCAACTCCCTGTAATCTATACATAGACGAAGCGAACCATCCTTCTTCTTCACAAACAGAACCGGTGCTCCCTAAGGTGATGTACTCCTACGAATAAAACCCTGGCTGAGTAACTGCTGAATCTGATCCCTCAGCTCTCTCATCTCTACCGGTGCCATCCTATAGGGTGCCCTAGCAATAGGCGCAGTGCCTGGAGCTAAGTCTATCACAAAATTGATCTCGCGACTAGGTGGCAACCCTGGAATCTCCTGAAATACATCTGGGAAATCCTGTACAATTGGTATGTTATCCAATGACACAGTAATCCCCTCATCCTTTTCCTCCTCCACATGGAACAAATAGGTGCTACCGCCTCCTTTAGAACGTGGCATAGCTACTACATACATATCCTGACCAGGTATGGTAAAAATAATAAATCTATCAAAACAATCAACTTGGGCATGGTAGTGAGACAACCAATCCATCCCAAGTATCACGTCATAAGTGTGCATGTCCAGGACCAATAGATTGGCTAGAAATCTGAGTCTGCCAATATCTAGTGTCACAGGCCCATCACTCTCATGTATAATAGCTGTATCACCCAATGGTGTAAAAAATACCTGAGGTCTAGTGCATACCCTCGTCCTCATCCCAGATAAAGCAACAAAAGTCCTAGCTACAAATGAGTGTGTAGCACCCATATCAAATAAAACACGTCCATGTAAACCATGAATAGGAAACTTACCCTCAATAGTCTGAGGTGCCTGAACATCCTGTGGCTTGGGGTTATACACCCTGCCATAATGCAACTGCTGTGGTGCCTGTCCCTGAGTTTGCGGCGGTGCCGGTAAAGCCAGATGTGTCTGTCCCTGAATCCGTGGAACCTGTGGAGCTGGTAGAGGCACTGGCGCCCTCTGTCCCTGCTGCATATACTGTCCCTGTCCCTGTCCCTTTCCTGCTTTAGGACACTGCCTGGTGGTATGACCATACTCTCCACAAGTGTAAGAACTACCCTGGAAAGTACCAAATGGCCTCCTCTGTCAGTTCGCCTGTGGCTGACCCTGTCCTGCCTGTGGTCCCCTATTCTGTTGCCTCTGAATGGGTGCCCCATTCCGGTGAGCATCTGAACCACCCTTGTGCTTCTTCCAAGGCTGTTGCCCTTGGAACTTGCCTTTGTCATTCTGCCGGTGACCATTGCCATTCCCCTTTTCAGCTGACTGATTAGTAGAGTCTTTATCTCCCCGCTTCTCACCACGAGCCTGTCTGATGTCCACAGTCAACTGATACTGTTGTAGAGTGGCGTCTACCACCTGAGCACAGGTAGTATAGGTTGGACTACCCGTAATAGCTCTCTTGATAGACCACATCAGTCCCTTGATAAAACTGTTGTGCTTCTTCTCCTCTGTATCCACCTCCTCCGGTGCAAAGAGAGACAAGCGTGTGAACTGCTGCTCATACTCCGCCACTGTCATGTTTCCCTGCTGCAGACTTAGAAACTCGGTCTTCATAGCTGCCCTGACTGCATAAGGAAAATATTTCTCATCAAAGCGAGCACTGAACTCATCATAAGACAATGTCATCCTCTCCTCTGAGGTGGTAACTGACTCCCACCACTGTAGTGCATCCCCAACTAACTTGAAAGTAGCAAGCATCTGCTTCTGAACCTCCGTGCACTGAACCAAACGAAGATGACGCTCAATGTCCTGTTTCCACTGGTGAGCTGCTCTCGCATCAGTTGAGCCTGAGAATACAGGTGGACTCCCCTTTGTGAAAGAGCTCCTAGCATTTCCCCAAGAATCCGTCTGAACCACTGGTGCTGGTACAGGTGCCTGCTGAACCTGTGGTTGGTTTCGGAGTGCAGCTGTTACCCCAGCCTCTATAGCCCGAGCAACGAGGTCATTGAGGTGAGGAGGAATCTCTAGATCTCTGACCTGGTCCAGAGTCTGTTGAACATTCTCCTGTTCCTCCTGAAACTGATCCATGTCATCTTGAAACCCAAGCCTTTGTTGCTCTTCCTCCATTTGCTGACGCTGTAGGAGATATTGTTGCCTACGTGCCGCTCTCCTTTCCTTCCTAGTTCCTTACATGTTCTGTCCATTTCTAGCGTTAACCATCTGTTAACACGAAAAGACAGACATCAGTACCATTTCTATACGAACCATAAGGAATACAATGAATCCTAACTTAAGCTCTATTCAAGAGAACGCTACGCGGAAGACTTAATACGAAAACATCCTAGAGACACTTGAACCTAGAGTGCTCTGATACCAACTGTGATACCCCTCGGATCCGAGACACGGGTTGATCAAGCCCAGGCCCAAACCCGAGGTAATATCAAACAATTAATATTTTATAATGAACACGGAATACAAAATGAATTAAGAAATGAAAGTTTAAAACTGAAAAGAGAACTAAAAGATAATCCTTAAATAATTAAATACTTAAATTTGATAAACCAAATATCCATAATTTGAACAACTCGGGAATCCATCTCTAGTGGACCCCTAATAAAAATCTCACACTGAATGAAAGTAAAATGAAAGATAAAATCCAAATCCAAGATCTGGAAAGAAACCCTACATCGTCGGTAGAATGGAAGATCGTCTCTGCTCAGCACGAACAAGCTCAAGCCTGGAACTGACGTACACCTGAAAAATAGAAAGTGGGTCAGGCCCACGAACAAGTTCTATCCTACTACAATCCAAGCAGAGACTCGATACGCATGTACATACTAAATAGTTCAACAATAACTAATAATCTGTACATAAATATATCCACACTACTGGACTCTCGCTAGGCCATGAAGGGGGTCTCAACCTGGATAGAAGGCTTCACACAATACGCACCTGAGTGGGCATGAGTACCTAAACCTAAACAGGGTATACCTCAACCTTCACAGTCAGCTACACATCCAACTGCATATACGCACCCTAACCGTCGACACTGAGACTCAAGCTCATGACACGGTAACATAAAAATATATCTAAACTCCGTTTCTACCCATCCACAAGAAATCCAGTAAGTCACTCGGCGTATTCAACCGTACCGACTTATATATATAAGGAGGATTGTATTTTATAACCCGTGCCCTTACTCCAAAATAGGTAGGACTTAGCAATTTAAGCTAATCCAAACCTAGTATGTCACCGTCCCATACCGGTACATACAATCCAATCCGTCCGATAGTTGATAAAGCATATACAAGTACATAACAATATCAACGAGTCCATCTCAAGCCTATCAGAATGTAGTAACAACCGTTCTTGAATAGTCCCAACAAATTGATTAACATTGGAAACATAAATATCAATATTAATTACTCTATTCCACGCATTTAAATAATTTATAAATGCCAAAACCAACAATTCCAACCTAACCATGTTAGAATAGATTAACCATCATGCTTTAATAAATCCAACCACTGATTAAGTACTAACAGTATCAGTGTCAAAACCCACAGTTCCAAACTAAGCACATTAAAGTATACTAGAAAAACATGCTTAATTAATCCAACAATAAGCCGTTACCTGATCACCCACAGGACTGTGTCTGTAAATATAAGTTTATTCCCGGTATCCATAATTAACAGAGCTTAAACAAATGTTATAATATTTATTTCCATGGCATGCATAATAAATCTAGACAATTTATCATACTGTTAAGCTCCTATTCAACAAAATTGACGAATTAAATGTTAAGTTTAATCATCAATTAATCGTTAGCAAAAATACAGATTCCTTGTATGTAGGTATACTCTAAGAATTTGCAATTAGCAGTGCACAAACTCTCACAAGAAATTTTACATTATAATCTGGAAGTTAGAAACTCCAAATCCACACAAGTCTACAAGACATTCGTAATTAACTCCATGTAATCCTAATGATTAATGCTTTGTGTCCAATTCTATGTTAATCTGATCTTTGCATATTTATGTTTACTCTAGACCACTCCTAAACCATCCATTACAGTATTCATTCTCCACTAAAACATATTAAAACAATCACTAGGAAGCCTAATCACTGAAAATTGGAAAAACCACCAACAAAACCAAAAACCCACGAACAAACAACCTGGAGCCGGCTCCAGAATATTGGAGCCGCCTCCAATGGCCCTGGAGCCGGCTCCTAGACCATTGGAGCTGCCTCCAGTCCAAGGAGAGCCGCCTTCAATCCAATAGGAGCCAGCTCTCTCCCTCATCTTCTTCGTGTTCTCCTCTCCAGTCGCCGTTTACGCCTCCGACACTTCACAGTATAGGTTTTCAGAGAGTTTAACTTAATCCCAGAAGATTCCAACCCTTAATTCAGTCCTTATTATGCTACTAATATGGATTAAACCAAGAATTAAACAAGAAAGTTCAAAGTTAACCAGTTTAACAATTTTCAAACAAATTCAGTTTCAGTTAAACTCTAAACATGAAACAGATAACGTTTTTATTTTTAAACATGTAATTCATCCTGGAACTATTGAGTATGCAAAGAACACGAGTGTAAGGGAGAGAGTAAGGTTAGAACTTGCCTTTGAGATCTTTGTCCAAAAATCTCTACGCCGTCTCTAAAGTTCCGACGAAAACCAACGTGAACACTCTCTGTTCTTCCTTTGTCTCCACAGTCGTATACTTGGTTTTGTTATGTTTCTTAAACCCTAACCAAACATCTAACATATATTTATAGGATTTTACTAAACCCTAAATTAATTCAAGCCCCAACTGAAATCCTAACCGGCCCATCCAACATACTGAGAAACCTACGACGGCTTACAAACTGATTAAAAGTAAAACCCTACTTATTAAATCAAGACAATTACCAATTTAACCCTAATTATTAAATCAAGACAATTACCAATTTAAATTTACAATAAAGAATTAAATATAACACCATTTCAATTAAACACATAACTAAACAATTAACTTAAATAATCACAATTATCACAATTAATGTAAATAATTCAAATAATTAATTAAACCAAAGAAAACAAATAAACCAACTAATGAATTCAAATAACACAAATAAGTCAAGTAAATCAAACAATTAAAAAGTCAATTAAAACATAATTCAAAACAATTAATGAACCAAAAACAATTAATGAACAGAAAACAATTAAACAAAATACCGAGACTATCCTTTTGAAAATTAGGGGTATTAATGAACCAAAAACAATTAATGAACAGAAAACAATTAAACAAAATACCGAGACTATCCTTTTGAAAATTAGGGGTATTAATGAAGCAAAAACAATTAATGAACAGAAAACAATTAAACAAAATACCGAGACTATCCTTTTGAAAATTAGGGGTATTACACTTGGGGTTTTAGAACTCATCACTAAGCTTGACTTCATTAGACGCTAGCAATTGTACATCAACAGGGAAATTGAATTACAACTTGTGTGTGTGTGTGACATTAATTGAAACTAAGCATGGATGAAAAATAATTATGGATTGTCTAGCCTATTTAAATGGAAAGCCCAACCTATCAAATGAAACCAAAATCCATTCAATGAAACCACAATTTATGCACACACAATTATCTAAAGACATACACCCTTTGCATTCATAAGTATGGAACACCAAGGAACAAGAATAGATTGTCCACCTCTATATGAATCTAAAGCAGCTACACTACATCTAAACTAAAGACATGAAAATTAAGCTAATTAAACTAAATGTATGGCATAATCCATCAAGAAACAAGTGTGAACCATTAAAAAAATTACAAGAATGTTCAATTAAGCACTATGTTTTGATTATCAATAGATTAAATTCATCCATACACATAGACATGCATAAATTCCATTGAATCTAGAGAAAAGCACATGAATCATCCATTCTAGCATACATAGACATATAATTAGAAATAGATAATCAATAGAAAGCATTAACCCATACAAATCAAGTAGAAATCACAAGATATATATATTAATCCAAGATCAAAACATTTATTACAATTAAATCCCCAAGAATATACAAAAGACTAGGTCTAGGAAGCAAACTTAGGGGCTAACTCTAGCCCCAAGTAGATGTTTATCCACTCATTGAAGAAGTCATCCAACCCTCAAGGGCCATCTCCATGGTAGGAAGTAACTTCTCCTTGATGGAAACCCTAGAAGAATGGAAGAACTTCCCAAATGGTGTATAGCTCTCTAATCTCTAGCGTCCTCTCCAAGATTCTCTATTGTTGTCTCTCTTCTCTTTGTGTAAAAATGGCTCAAAATCCTTATATAGGCAGCTCAAGTGTCACACCCAATGATTAGGTCTCGTGCCCTAAGGCCCTTTCAATGATTGCACCACGAGCCATCTTTTAATGAGCTGGACTCTATTTTAATTCAGACTTGAGGAGGTTCGATCGATCGAATTCCGATGAGATTGATAAGCGCCGAATATTGCATATTCAAGCGCCCTTAGCAGCATTAGTTAAGTTCATTATTTGATTATTCTATATAAGTTATCTTCATTTGCACGTTTTTATATATTTTCAGGTTCATTGGCTGAAAAGGAGCAAAAAGCTTGTTTTGTTCAATCTTTGAATAGCAATGTGCTCAAGGCTAAAGTTCTGGCTGTAGTGGAATCTCACTTTACTCGCCATTTTTGACCTATCAAACTCAAGAACTGGACTTCCATTAAAACATGACATATTTAGAGTATTGAATTAGCTTTCCAAATCTTTAAACGGTTTGTCATTTGGAGTTCGGAGCAGAAAGTTATGGCTGTTCTACCAAAGTAGTGCAAAGCAGGTCAAGAGGAAGGAGTATACTGGTCCAACTTCGAGCGCTTGAAATGCTTAGTTCGAGCGCTCGAACTATGGGCAGAATACTCTCCGGGATCCATCACTTCAGCCCACTTGCACCTTGTTTCCCTCATTTCTGATTTCTATCTTTATGGGTTGGTTGGAGATGTCTTTTGGTGGGGAGTTGAGCCTTGTTTGGTGGAGGGGATGTCTACAAGGTGAAGGGAACCACACATATCATATCATATCTCATTTTGTAAGATTTTTGGAGACAGAAAGAGGAGGAGAAGATAGAGTTCTTGAAGCTACAACAAATGAGCTCGAAAATGGGGATGGAGACCAAGCTTCTTCCTTCTTATAAGGCTCCCATGGGTAACTAAACCTCCTTCTAGGGAGGTGATGAAGCCCCTCCCTTGTAAGCATGTCCTAGTATAGTTCTATTTTGGGGATTGCAAAGTATAATCTTTGGTCTTTTCATGGTCTAGAGCATTTTGCCTCTTGTAATGGATTTTCATGTATTTAAATGATTAATGTTGAGTCAATTATCTATCTTTGATGGTTTATTCTTTTAATCATGTTGCTTACACTCTCATGGTGACAATGGTAATGAGATCATGAAATGGTTTAATGGCATGTTGATAAGGACTTTGATAGATCATTGCTTAGGTGAAACCTTTGATGATTTATGCTTATTTCTTACCTTCATGTGCTTCATCATTTTATCTAGGGCTTGACAGTCTTTCATTCAAGTAAATGTGGTTAAGCTACACCTTAGTTAGGTAGTCTAAACATGTTAACCTTTGATGGATTATGCTTGCTTCAGATTTAATGAACTTCTTGAGGATATTATAGCAACCAAGTGTTACTATGTATCATGACCATAGCATATATTGTTTTTCCCCCAATTTAGCTCTAATCTAGCATGTGTATAGGGATGAAGGCGGATTCACTTCCCTAGTCCTCTTTACTTGTATTTCATCTCCCTTAAACTCTTGCAAACTTTTAATTTATGCACCTTAATTTCATAGCTTAAGTGACAACCAACAAATCCTCTATGAACACCCCTATCATTCTAAAAAGACTCTAGACACTTAGGTTGCCATTGATCAGCGTAGTCCCAGTGGTTCGACTTACCCGACCAATAGCCCTATTTTACAATGATTCGTGCTATTGCGAAGGTTGATTTATAATTGTAATCGACTCAACCGATCAATTTTTGGCGCCGTTGCCGGGGACTGCAAACGGTTTAGCAACCGAAGTTCTAGGGTTAACTTTGGTTTGATTGTGAATATTGTGTTTTGTGGATATTTATTGTGTAGTTTAACCATCTTGTGTTGTAAGTGAGATTCTAGGGACTCGAAGCTCTCCGAGGGAAAGCTAGCTAATTTGTAAGTCTCGAAGACTCTAGGTAAGTTTCTTGACCTTCTAGTTTCGAATTTGTAATATATTGTGCATGTGTTAAGCTTAGTGATAATTTAGTTTTAAAGCCCTGGTTGAGGCTATTATCTTGTTTAACTTTCGTATACAAGCAACGGTCCTTATCGTGGCCATTTAAATTCTGTCTTGATAATTGAGGAGAACGGGAACATCGTACGTGGAATTGCCAATGATGAATAGTAGCATTGATAGCAGTATGTATTGTTGATGTTTAGCCGTAGATCACTCACCCTACCAACCCTTGACTCGCCAGTTGACATAAATTCACTTGAAAGAACTTTTAGACGAAACCTTAGGGAATCTTCTAGCGTAAGAGAACTTAAAACTGAATTTAACACAATGGCTGAAAATGTAGGAGATGTCAGAAATTAGGGAATTAATAATGATAGGGCCGAAATTCCAAATGTAGAGCCAATGACTCTCAGGGACCATTTCATCCCTACTACATATGCTTCACCTTCATGCATAGTGATGCCAAACATCGATGCGGCTCAATATGAGATCAAATCAAGTACCATTCAAATGCTTCCATCTTTCCATGGCCTTAATAATGAAGATCCATATAAGCATCTTGATGAATTCCTTGAAATCTGTTCGACCATCTGGTTGAGAGGTTTTCCTGAGAATGCACTCCATCTGCATCTTTTTCCATTTTCTTTAAAAGATAGGGCAAAGTATTGGTTAAACTCACTCACTCCAAATTCCATCACTTTTTGGGCTCAATTAAAGCAAGAATTCCTTAAGAAGTATTATCCGGTGAGTAAAACCAACCAAATGAGGCGTTCCATTCTTAGCTTTTCTCAAACGGATGGAGAACAATTCTATGAGACTCGGGAAAGGCTACAAGACCTTCTTAGAAAATGTCCGCATCATTTGATTCCAAAATGGCAATTAGTGCAAGCTTTCTATGCTGGCTTGACCGAACCCCATAGATTCATGGTTGACTCTTCTTGTGGTGGGATGTTCATGTCCAAGAATGCGGATGAGGCTTGGACCCTACTAAAGAATTTAAGTGAAAATTCACTTCAACATAATTCTCGTAGGGCTCCGACCTCAACCAATGCAAAGAACACCAACCCTTGTCAACAAAAATCAATGAGGGAGGAATCATCCCAAGTGGATTCCATAGCTCATAAATTCTATCAATTGATGGCACCACATCTCTCTCCTTCATTATCTTAAAATTCGGCAAGTTCAGTATGCTCATCATGTACTAGTCCATTCCATCTCACGGAAGATTGCCCCACACCGGAGCAATATTCCAATCCAAATCAAGAGCAAGCTAATGCCATGTTCTCAAGATCCGGGAATAATCCCTATTCCAATACCTACAATTTGGGATGGCTAGTTCACCCAAATTTTTTGTGGCGGCAACAAGCCCCACAAAATTCCCAATTCTAAAATCAAGGGCATCAAAATTAGCCCCCTCCTCAATTTTAAAATAGGCAATTTCCAGCCTCTTCAAGCTATCATCCTCCGTATACTCCAAATGTTTCCAATCAACCTCCGGTGTGCCCAACTGATGAAATTGTGGCTGCAAACAAGCAAATGATGGAGTCATTAAACAAGCAAATCATAGATTCCAACAAGCAACTCTTGACATCTTTGCAACCTACTCTTCAAATGGTTCACTCTCATACTCAATCCATAGCTAAGCTCGAAAATCAAGTGGGACAAATAGCTAACTCTGTGGAACCAATTGCTTCAAAAGGACAAAGGTAAGCTTCCCTCTCAACCATTTGAAAATCCTAGAGGGATGCATGCGATTGATGAAACCCCTCCATTGAGTGGGCCGAGTCATAAGCATATTCAAGCAATCACCACCCTTAGGAGTGGTAGAGTGGTTGACAACAAGGTTGGTGGAGACAAAAATGAACAAGAACCTCCTTTGACAAATCCAAATTCAAGCTCTTCTCGTCCAAATACCATTCACGAAAATCCCGCACATGTTAACCCAAATGTGGAAACTACTTATGAGCCAAAAGCTCCGTTTTCGCAACGTCTTCAAGAGTCAACACATAGTGGGAACAAGAATTGTAAAATTCAAGACATGTGGGAAGTTTTCAAGCAAGTGAAGATCAACTTGCCCCTCTTGGATGCTATCAAGCAAATCCCTCCCTATGCAAAATTTCTCAAAGACTTGTGCACTCAAAAGCACACTTCTAAAAGTCATTTGCCAAAGAAAGTGAGATTAACTGAAAATGTTAGTGCTATCATTCAGCACAGCACTCCTCCAAAGTATAAGGATCCGGGTGCTCCCACAATCTCTTGTGTCATTGGTGACAACAAAATCGAGAGGGCCCTCCCTGACTTAGCAGCTAGTGTGAATTTAATTCCATACTCAGTTTACTTACAGCTTGGCCTGGGAGATTTAAAGCCGACTTCCGTGGTTTTGCAACTTGCCGATAGATCGGTCAAGCATCCACGAGGCATTCTAGAGGATGTTATCATCCAAGTGGACAAATTCTACTTCCCAGTAGACTTTGTGGTTCTTGACACGGAAACGGACCACGATCCAAAAAAGCATATTCCCGTGATCCTTGGTAGGCCATTCTTAGCTACGGCTAATGCATCAATTAATTGCCGAACCGGGGTGATGGACATTGCTTTTGGAAACATGCAAGTCAAACTCCAAATCTTTCATGCAACTCAACATCCTTCTAATGAGGATGATTGTTTTCTTGTTGATGTCATTGATGAAATGGTCGAAGAATCTCTTCCCTTCATTCTAAGCAAGGACCCCCTTGAAACTTGCATGTCTCATTTCGACTTCTCAAACTTTGACATTGATCAATCCATCCAAGAAGTTAATTCTCTGCTTGATGTCGATGCTATCATAGATATTCCCCCTTGGAAAATTCCAAGAGAGCCGCTTCCTCAGCTTTCCACTACTCCTCCGGTTCCGTCTCTGAAATCCCCACCACTACTTGAGCTTAAGCCGCTCCTGGCCCATCTCAAGTATGTATTCCTTGGCTCAAATCAAACTCTCCCGGTCATCATTGCATCGGATCTTCTAAAGGACCAAGAAACCAACCTTTTAGCGGTGCTACAAGAGCACAAAGAAGCTATTAGTTGGGCAGTGGCTGACTTGAAGGGAATTGACCCCTCCATTTGTATGCACCGCATTCATATGGAGGAGGACGCAAAGCCTACTAGAGAGGTTCAGCGCCGGTTAAATCCTAACATGAAGGAAGTGGTAATGAAGGAAGCGATAAAATTGCTAGATGCTGGAATCATCTACCCCATCTCTGATAGCAAGTGGGTAAGCCCCACACAAGTTGTTCCCAAGAAATCCGGTCTCACCGTTGTTGAAAATTCAGCGGGTGAGCTCGTGCCACAACGAACCACCACCGGGTGGCGTGTGTGTATTGATTACCGGAAGCTCAATTCGTCAACTAGGAAAGATCATTTTCCATTACCATTTATCAATCAAATCCTAGAAAGGCTAACCGACCAAAGTTACTATTATTTTCTTGACGGTTATTCCAGCTATAACCAAGTGGCAATCGCCCCCCAAGATCAAGAGAAAACAACATTCACATGTCCCTTTGGAACTTTTGCATATCGACGCATGCCTTTTGGGCTATGCAATGCTCCTGCAACGTTTCAAAGGTGTATGATGTCCATATTTTCCGATATGGTTGAAAAATTCTTGGAAGTTTTCATGGACCATTTTTCTGTCTTTGGCTCCTCCTTTGATTCTTGTCTCAAAAATTTATCTGTTGTGTTCCAAAGATGTAAGGAGACAAATCTAATTCTAAGCTGGGAGAAAAGTCATTTCATGGTCCAAGAAGGCATTGTTCTAGGATATGTCATCTCTAAACGGGGAATCGAGGTAGACAAGGCCAAAGTTGAGTTAATCTCTAATCTTCCTCCTCCGAATTCCGTCCGTCAAATCTGTTCTTTTCTTGGCCATGCCGGATTCTATCGTCGCTTCATCAAAGACTTTAGCAAAATCTCACGGCCCTTATGTAATCTCTTAGCCAAGGATGTTCCATTCGATTTTGATGAAGCTTGTATGGAAGCTGTCATTAAACTTCACACTCTCCTCTCATCTGCCCCAATAATGAAACCGCCTAATTGGTCTCTTCCTTTTGAGATCATGTGTGATGCATCCGACTATGCATTAGGCGCGATTTTAGGCCAACGTGTGGACAAGCTCCCATACATCATTTATTACGCTAGTCGAACTCTTTCTGATGCTCAATTAAATTACACAACTACTGAAAAAGAGTTGCTAGCTGTAGTTTATGCCTTGGACAAATTCCGCTCCTATCTTCTAGGTTCCAAGGTCATATTTTTCTCGAATCATGCCACCTTTCGGCACTTGTTATCAAAGAAAGAGACCAAACCCCGCTTGATTCGATGGATACTCTTACTTCAAGAGTTTGACATTGCAATCCGGGACAAAAAAAGGGGCAGACAATGTTGTCGCTGATCATCTCTCTTGCTTACTCATTGAAAAATCTTCCTATTTTGCCGCTGTCCGTGATTCCTTTCCGGATGAGCAACTCTTCCAGATTTCCCATACAAATCTTCCATGGTTTGCGGATATTGTTAACTACCTTGCGGTAGGTAAAATTCCAACTCATTGGTCTAAACAAGAGAAGGACCGGTTCTTCTCCCAAGTCAATCATTTCTTTTGGGAAGATCCGGAACTATTCAAATATTGCCCGGACCAAATCATCCGGCGATGTATTCCCAAAACTGAGACCACAAGCATCCTCAATTTCTCTCGTACTCTTGTTTGTGAAGGCCATTTCAGTGCCAAAAAGACCGCTCACAAAGTTCTTCAAAGCGGATTCTATTGGCCTTCCTTATTTCGAGATGCATACAATTTCTGTAAATCATGTGAAAGATGCCAAAGGCTCGGATCCATGTCCCAAAGAGACATGATGCCCCTCACTTCCATCTTAATAATTGAAATTTTTGATGTGTGGGGAATCGTCTTCATGGGACCATTTCCACATTCTTATGGTTATAAGTACGTTCTTGTAGCGGTGGACTACATTTCCAAATGGGTGGAAGCCGCAGCCACTAGAGCCAATGATCATAAAGTCGTGATCGAGTTCATTCAATCTAACATCTTTAGTCATTTTGGTACGCCCCGAGCAATCATCAGCGATGGCGGATCACATTTCAGAAATCGTTATCTTAAATCCGTCCTTTCTAAGTATTCCGTCATTCATAAGGTTGCTACACCTTACCATCCTCAAATGAGTGGTCAAGTAGAGGTTTCTAATCGGCAGATAAAGCACATTTTGGAAAAAACAGTTCAACCGGACCGCAAAGATTGGTCACTAAGACTAGACGATGCACTTTGGGCTTACCGGACGGCTTATAAGACACCCATTGGCATGTCGCCATATCAACTCATCTTTGGCAAAGCGTGTCATCTTCCGGTAGAATTAGAGCACTGTGCTTTTTGGGCCATAAAAAGGCTAAATTTTGATCTCAAACAGGCCGGCTTTAATCGTGCTTTGCAACTGAATGAACTTGAGGAAATCTGAAATGATGCTTATGAAAGTGCCAAAATCTATAAGGCAAAGACTAAAGCTTTTCATGACAAGCACATTGTTAGCATGTCTTTCGCCCCGGGACAAAAGGTTTGGCTTTTCAATTCTTGCTTGAAACTCTTTCCCGGTAAACTCCGGTCAAGATGGGATGGTCCATACATCGTCACTACTGTCTTCCCTCATGGAGCAATCGAACTCCAAGATCCGGCAAAAGGATCGCTCTTCAAAGTTAATGGCCAACGGCTTAAGCCTTGCATTGACGGCATAGTCCCAACCCGAAAAATTGAGAAAGTCCTCTTGACGGACCTAATTTACGAGGATTGATGCCTACTCTAGCTTCGTCTAGCTATCGACTTTAAATTTAGCAAAGTAAGGGAAGCAGTTCTTTCTATTTCCAAGCTTCTCTACATTTCCAATTGCCTGAGCCTTGAAATTTTCTGGGAAATGGTTTAGAAAAGCCAAAACTTTAACCTTATCTAGATCTATTTTAAATTGTGTTCCCGCAATTCAGGCTGGTTTTCTTAGACTTTCTCAATCCTTGTTTTCATTCCCAGATGCTTCCATCTCGTTCCAGTAATTTCATCAGATCTTTGGAATGCTGCACATGTGTGTAACCTCTCATTTTTCATACATTGTGGGATCATGGTTCCCCAAATTCCATCCATGTATTGGAGGGATGTTGCAAAGTTTGAAAATTTTTGCCAAATTCCATCCATGTATTGGCGTGATGTTGCAAAGTTTGAAAATTTTCTCCAAATTCCATCCATGCATTGAACAGATGTTGGCAAATTAGCAATTCCAGTCATTTTACCCAGGCCTTTGCTCACTGGTCAAATTTTGAGCACTCGAAGTCCAACCTTCAAGCACTCGAAACTTCCATTTTTCATTCAAGAGCCTACTGCCTCAAGTTCGAGCGCTCGAAGTACTCACTTCGAGCGCTCGAAGTACTCACTTCAAGCGCTCGAAACTCACTGCCTCAAGTTCGAGTGCTCGAAGGCCTAACTTTGAGCGCTCGAACCCTCCTTCCCTCCTTTTTAAATCTGAACTCTCTCTCTCCCGCGTCTTTCCGTTCCCTCAACCCACAACCTCCTCCCTCCATTTTTAATTTCCTCTCTTCCATTACTTCCCTTCCACCCCACCCCACTCCTTCCATCCACCCACAACCTCAACCTTTTTAACTTCCATTCTTCCTCCATTAACTTCCACCCCACCCCACTACTCTCCTTCATTTACCAACAACCCACGACCTCCAACCTTCCAACTTCCCCTTCCTTCCATAGTTCATCCACCCATTTCACTCCTCTCCTTCCTCCTCATCCATCCCTATATATATAACCATCACCCCCACTATTCCTCCTCATTCCATCTGTGCTTCTCTCCACTCCTCTTTCAAGGTATGTCTCTTCCCTCTTTCTCTTTAAACTTTTTGTTCCATTTATGTTTCATTTGAGGAGTATGGGCATCAAAACCTTGGAGTTTGGTTGTGCTTGTTGCTATGCTCTACCATAGAGAGCATTGTGTCTGAAAATTTTTGGGTTTCTTCATCCATTCCTCTCATTATCACATTCTCTCTTTCTTTATGCATACCAGGTGCTCGCTGAAATTCCCCAACCAAGTCCTCCTCTCCAAATGTCTCGTGCCGGCCCTTCCCATCGTGCCGGCTCTGAGGATGTTCCCGTCGTTCCTTATGAGCAGCCCCGAGCCCCTTGGCTCGACAAAAAGCTCAATTATGAGCTTCTCTTCCCGCTCACGGGTGTTTTTGACATTCTTCCCACCAATTCATGAGCTGCCGCGGAACTAGTCAACCAGCGCCTTCAGCACATTTGCCAACCTATTGCAAAGGTCACCTACCCACGTGTGGTGCGGCTCTTCTTCCAGAATCTTAATTGCCCCGAAGAGCCGCCGGTCTCTCTCACCACATCAATTGATGGCATCCCTTTTTCCTTCACTCTTGCTGACATGGTGGCTGTCTCCGGCTGTCCTCTGGAGTGCCCTAATGACATTGTCAATCGTGAGAATCTCCCTTTATATGAGGAGCCGGATACTTTAACTGTGGAGCAGGTTGTCGTTGCCATTTACAACGTGGATGGCCCTCATCGACCTTAGAGCTTTACCCTCAAATCCACCCTTCCGGAGCAAGTTTGGTTCCTTGACTCCGTTCTCAAGCATAATGTTTACCCCTTGGCGCACAGCACCAAGCTCCGAGGCCTGATGTTGCAAGCCTTGTATGCCATGGACCAAGGCAAATGGTTCTCTGTCCCGGAGCTCATTTGGGACACATTTATGAGGTTTTGGGATGAGTGTATCAATGCACGGCAGCAGCGTCTTAAAAATCAGCCTTTGCCATTACCATTCTTCGGTATCAAGCTCTTGAAGCACAAAGGCTTCATTGTTCCTCCTCATGAACCGAGGGGTAAAAAGATTCAAACTTTTACTCTCCGCCGGTGGACCAATGTTCTAAGCCATTCTCGGAACCCTCGGCTCGCTACTCCTCCATTGCCCCACTCTCCATCTCCTCCTTTTTTTTGAGGATAACCCCATGGCAGAGGACGCTGAATGGGACGAGCCTCCTGTTGATCTTCCGCCGGACCAGACCTTCATCCGGGCTAGTCTTGCCCGTATTCATGAGCGGATGGATCGTTTTGAGATTTCTTTGGCAGACTAAACTCGGAATGTGCGTGAGGACTACTTCCGTGCCGAAGAAGACCGTTGTCTCGCTGCAGATGACCGCCATGTTACAGCGGAGGACCATCGCATGGCACTGGAGGAACGGCATGAGACTTAATCTCTCCTCAATGCCATCTTCGCCCATTTTCCCCCGGCCCCGTAGGTAGTTGCCAGTGTTGGACTTTATCATTTTATTTCACATATGTATATGTTTCCTTTATGTTTTTGTTTTACTTTTCAACTTTAAGATTGTGCTATGCATAAGTTGCTCTGGTTAAACATGATTCACTTTCAGTTCCTTTTGCAATCATGTCATTATGAATGAAAATCCTTTAGCATTTCTGTTATCTTCTATTCAGCATTTTTCCGTCCATGTTTTACTGTTTGTTACTATTTTTGTCGTTGTTCTGCCTTTTCTTCGTATCCCATTACAGGTGGCACATTTCAAGTTTGGGGGAAGCATTTTACACTTTTACATAGATGGAAACCTTTGCCTTCGTCACTCCACTTGGTATTTTTGTTCCTTTTATCACCTATGCCCTTTATTTATCCATCTTTGTCTCCCACATTGAGGACAATGTGTACTTCCAGTTTGGGGGTGCAAGTTGCATTGTTGGTTCCATATTTTTGCTAAGCAATGGCAGTATAATTTGAAACTTGTTGGAGATGAAGTATATGTTTAATACCTTGTATATAGAAGCAATTGTGAATTTTTGAAAATAAAGAAAAATGTGAATTTAAAGTGATCATGTGGATTCAAATTAGTCTGTATAAATGTCTCAATTAGATTCTCGCTGGATTTTACACTCTTTTATGTTTCACAATGCACAGATGAACATTGGAAACTTAACTGTGAGGCATGTAACTTGATTAACCTTAATCTTGACCTAGTTAATCTGAATTGATGAACCTAATAGATGGATACCTTTGGCATGAAAAAAATAAAAATAAAAATAAAAATAAATAATGACCAGTTTGAGTTTGTAGCCTTTCCAACTCGAGTTATTAAGTCCTAGGAGTGTCTCTACCCTCAACACCCTAAAGCCATCTGGTTTGGGAGTTGTTGGCCTAACGCTTGTTACATGGGTTGGTTAAAAAGCTTAAAAAACTTAGACATTGCACGGTCATTCAAAAAATATATATATTTTGTAATAAACATGGTTCATTGGAGTTCGTGGCCTTGCTAATTCGAGCTATTAAGCCCTAGGAGCGTCTCTACACTCAGCACCCTAAAGCCATCTGGTTTGGGAGTTGTTAGCCTAACGCTTGTTACATGGGTTGGTTAGAAAGGTTAAAGGATTTCAGCATTGCACAACCATTTTATGTATCATTTTTGAGTTATAATAAATTGTCAACAAGCAACAAAGTTGTTTTGTAAATAAATTCATGCCTTAGGGACTTCATTTAAAAGGGAATTCAATGATTTGAAGACTTGTGTCTTGAAATTGGAAAAAGAAAGTAAAAGCCGCATGTTGTGAATCCAATCCACTTTCACTGAAGCTAGAGTTGATTTCCAGTCAAGAGATGACAATTGAGTTATTTATATAGACTAGGATGTTGATGCATGTATATTGAAATGTGTTTAGCCAATTTTTATATCAATGCTTCATATATGCATGGTAGTCTACTTAATTACCCCGTCTCCAGTCCTGTGTCTGTTTCAATCTATATTTGAGCTATGTATATATTTCATTTTGCCATAGTTGATTTTGTGGTAGCATTCCCATTGTTGTCATTTCATTGAGTTTTTCATTTTAGTTTTGCTAAGGGACTAGCAAAATGTAAGTTTGGGGGTGTGATAAACGCCGAATATTGCATATTCAAGCGCCGTTAGCTACATTAGTTAAGTCCATTATTTGATTATTCTATATAAGTTATCTTCATTTGCATGTTTTTATATATTTTCAGGTTCATTGGCCAAAAAGGAGCAAAAATGGTGTTTTGTTCAATCTTTGAATAGCAATGTGCTCAAGGCTAAAGTTCTGGCTGCAGTGGAATCTCACTTTGCTCACCATTTTTGACCTATCAAACTTGAGAACTGGACTTCCATTAAAACATGACATATTTAGAGCTTTGAATTAGCTTTCCAAATCTTTAAACGGTTCCTCATTTCGAGTTCGTAGTAGAAAGTTATAGCTGTTCTACCAAAGTAGTGCAAAGCAGGTCAAGAGGAAGGAGCATACTGGTCCAACTTCGAGCGCTCGAAGTGCTTAGTTCGAGCGCTCAAACTATGGGCAGAATACTCTCCGAGAACCATCACTTCAGCCCACTTGCACCTTGTTTCCCTCATTTTTGATTTCTATCTTTATGGGTTGGTTGGAGATGTCTTTTGGTGGGGAGTTGAGCCTTGTTTGGTGGAGGGGATGCCTACAAGGTGAAGGGAACCACACATATCATATCATATCTCATTTTGTAAGATTTTTAGAGACAGAAAGAGGAGGAGAAGATAGAGTTCTTGAAGCTACAACAAAGGAGCTCGAAAATGGGGATGGAGACCAAGCTTCTTCCTTCTTCTAAGGCTCCCATGGGTAACTAAACCTCCTTCTAGGGAGGTGATGAAGCCCCTCCCTTGTAAGCATGTCCTAGTATAGTTCTATTTTGGGGATTGCAATGTATAATCTTTGGTCTTTTCATAGTCTAGAGCATTTTGCCTCTTGTAATGGATTTTCATGTATTTAAATGATTAATGTTGAGTCAATTATCTATCTTTGATGGTTTATTCTTTTAATCATGTTGCTTGCACTCTCATGGTGACAATGGTAGTGAGATCATGAAATGGTTTAATGGCATGTTGATAAGGACTTTGATAGATCATTGCTTAGGTGAAACCTTTGATGATTTATGATTATTTCTTACCTTCATGTGCTTCATCATTTTATCAAGGGCTTGATAGTCTTTCATTCAAGTAAATGTGGTTAAGCTACACCTTAGTTAGGTAGTCTAAACATGTTAACCTTTGATGGATTATGCTTGCTTCAGATTTAATGAACTTCTTGAGGATATTATAGCAACCAAGTGTTGCTATGTATCATGACCATAGTATATATTGTTTTTTCCCCAATTTAGCTCTAATCTAGCATGTGTATAGGGATGGAGGTGGATTCACTTCCCAAGTCCTCTTTACTTATATTTCATCTCCCTTAAACTCTTGCAAACTTTTAATTTATGCACCTTAATTTCATAGCTTAAGTGACAACCAACAAATCCTCTATGAACACCCCTATCATTCTAAAAAGACTCTAGACACTTAGGTTGCCATAGATTAGCGCAGTCCCTGTGGTTCGACTTACCCGACCAATAGCCCTATTTTACAATGATTCGTGCTATTGCGAAGGTTGATTTATAATTGTAATCAACTCAACCGATCAGAGATCGAACGAACTCTAGCCAGATCCGTCGAAGTATGACCAGATCAATCCATCCTTAGCGGCACTTTTTTGGAATACGACAAATCTCTGAGATATTTTAGGATATTTTGGGAAAAAGATAAAAGTGGTAGGTGGGAATAAGATCAAAAAAGCTCGATCGATGAAAGAAAAGTTGGATCAATCGAGGATGGAAATTCTTGAGGATAAGGACAAGGGGTTTGATCTATCTTGATGAGGCTGGATCGATCACTGTGAGATCGATCGAAGATTGGTCAAATCGATCGAAACTTGTTGTTTTCCACCACTTTGCTCCTTTCTTCCATTCAGCTTAAGGTTACTTCTTTTATGCTCTAATTTGGCTGAATTAACTTATTTTGGGGATAAGCGCCTGAAAAAGGTAATAACATGAAATTAGTCTAAAACGAAAAAATAAGATAGATAAAGGTTCTAGAATACACAAGTTTAAGGGGTTTAAATATGAATTTTTCAATGCTCATCACACCCCCAAACTTAAATATTGCGAGTCCCTAGTAATGAATTAACTATAAAGTAAAGGAATGAAATGAACAACTATACAACTAGGAACTAGAAAGCAATAAATGGATAACGCCACTTTCGTAGGGAACACGATTGTATTTAGCACATGCAACAAGCCTTTTAAACCCTTAGGTTACCCCTAGTGGACGAGTGAAGTCTCGTGAGGGTTTCCAAAAGTGATACCCACAAACATTAAGCTCATTCTCACAAAAGAGGCACCAATATTCCAAATAAACATTGGGAGAAAACTACCTCAAGTATGCAATTTTTTAACCCTTTCCAAGCAATCTACCAAAATCTTGACATCAAGCAAGCAAGTATGGTCCTCCACACATCAAGAAAATGATCATGCAAATCAAAACAACTCTAGAATCCTTTTTAAGTGAACTGGCATCAAATATATTGTTATCTAAACCAACTAAAGAAATGATCACATCCTTACCCTCAAACTAGCACACAAATCTAGTACCGATCATCAAGACAAATAGTGGACCTTTTATTAAAGCTTTATTCATCTAGGTGCGCTTATTCTTTTCATTCTACTTTTTTTTTTTTTTTTTACTATCCTAGAGGATCAAAGATGGAAATATGCTGTAATGTAGTGATCTATTAAGCTTTCTAGCAATCCATGAGGTCGAGCGTTAGGTCAATGACTCCCAAACCAGACGGCTTTAGGGCACTAGGTGTTTAAAAACTCCTAAGGACTTACAAGCTCAAATCAACTAGGCTACAAATCAAAACAACCTCCATCTAATTATTTCCCACTTCTCACCTTTTGGGAGAAGTCCTCACTTTTTTATTACTTTTGCAACTATTTCTTTTTTTATTTTTTTTTATTTTTATAAAGCAAGTTCAATTATTAACCTAGAGTTTGGGCCCTCCACCTTTCGGCGTGAGAAATTCAGTGCTTGATGAGGCTAGAATCCCGGCTACTCAATGAAAAAGGTTTGTTATCCACTTTTATCAAGATGAAAGCTTTCAATGCACTACTAGCACAATTGGGATATAACCAATTCAATAATCAACAAAGCATGTACCCCACAAATGAATGCTAGTGTGCGCCTGTGCTAGTATAGAATCCTAGAGTGAATCTCTAAGCAATCACAAAATCAGGATAATGTGGACCACAAATGCAAGCAAGATATCAATCTTTCAAAAAATTTACTCTTAAATGGCATCCACAAGACATACAAGGAATATTGGGCTCTCAAGTCAAGTAATTTTTAAATTTTAAACAATATAGTCCTTAAAAAATCAAAATCATAGCTAGTCATGGACCAATCGTAAAAAATCCCTCAAATACACAAGTCATGCTCAAAATTTTGAATTGAAAACAAATACTGCTAATGACACCCATTACCTCCAAACTTAAACGGCACAGTGTTCTCAATGTGCAAAGAGAACAAAGGAAAGAGAACAAAGGAAAGAGTATACCAGTGCAGCTAAGGCAAAGAATGACCGAGACATAAGTATCCAAAGTGGGTAGTATAACCCCCCCAAACTTGGGATTTACTATGGTCCTGAAAAGATGACACTGGAAGAAAAGCTAATCAGATAACAAAGGGAATACTAACAGTGCACAGTGGACATGCAAGTGTAAATGGGATAATAAATGAATGCAGGAAAGAGGAAAAATGATGGTCCTAAAAAATTTTGGACAGCACTCTCTCACTGAAGTCACTGGGATGCACCTAATAATGGAGTCAATCATAGATAGATATATCAATATAATAACTGGATATCCAAAAATATCATGCATAAGATAAAGAAAAATAAAAATAGTATAAGGTGCAACACAGTATCTGGGCCGACAGACTGGCCGCAAAAATATAATAATAGTGTCAAAAGATCAGGCAAGTAGAACAGATATAAATAAATGATAAAAGAGAGGTATGGAGATCAAGCAGATGAGGTCAGTCTGGTGGTGCGTGATCCCTGGATATCTCTGGAAATACCCTGCAGCACAGTCAGTACGTCTGAGCGGAGAGTAGTCACGTCTATGCTAAGAGAGATAACATCTGCTCGGAGGGAGACAACCGCATCCTCCAATGTCTGGATGCGCTCTCCTAAGCTGGGTGTCGGAACTAGAGCGTCAGGAATAACTGGATCATGGAACTAAGGTATATCCTAACTCTGTACCTGATAATGTAGTGGCGACCCTGCTGGAGAGTGATGTGGTGACTCTGTTGGAGGCTCTCGCTCCAGATCTATATCCATATGCGCATCTGCAGCCACCGATGGGTCTGCTGGATTATTAGCTGTTGGTACTGCTGCTGCTGCTTGCTACTCCATCTTTGCTAACTCTGCCTCCTCTGCTGCCAAGGCGGCCTCCTGCTCTAGTCTCTTTATGAAGGCATTGTAACTCTTGTTCCAGTCCTTCTTGCCATAGCGGTAAGCTCCTGACTCAGGATGCTCCGCTGCATGAAAAGGATAATGCTGATCTCGGAGGATCTGGGTAATCAAATGTTCGAAAGGAAGGAAAGTGGCTCGCCCAGGCTTGGTCTTGCTGATGTAGCTGGCATACAATCTCATCATAACACTCCAGTAGAGTGCAGGAATAGAAAACCAATGGCCTGTATAGAAGGCATAGAAAGTAGCTAGAAAATCTGAACGCCGCTGGATCTTATGGCCCGCCATAAATACATTTCTGAATAGAACCGAATCGAAGAACCATAAATCATCAGGCAAATAAGTCCGGGTGGCGAATGTCTCGCTATCACTGTAAGGACCAGTCAGATAAACGGCTATGTTTGCATCAGAAGGTCTCCTTAAAATAGGATAATGAAGGTCGAGAGGGCAGACGTGTAGGCACCGAGAAGCTATGGCCAATGACTCGACTGTGATATGGATGAGATGGCCATCAATGGTAGTCTGTAACTCAGCTAGATTACTTGGGGCCAACTGGAGGTTTTAGTACAACAACTGGATGAGCCGCGGGTAAATGGGGTAGGCTACCGGGGCCTATATAGCTAAAATTCCTCACCGATCAATCTCATTAAAAGTTGCCTTGGTCAAAATTAACCAAGAGAAAAAGGTAGTGTCGAAGACAGACTCTTGTGCCACTAAAAGGTGTGAATATCTCCTGATAGGTCTGTCTTGGACTTGGCCGGGATGTGCTGGTGGTGGTGAAGGAGATGGAATATGCTAAGCCTCTTCTGCGGATAAAGAAGATGAAGATGCAGAGGCAGGAGAAGCAAAGCGCTCAGACTGAGCTAGAGCTAGCTCCTCGTGCTCCTCAAGCTGCTCAGGCTCCTCTACTCGCTGTCTCACTCGTCACTGATACTACCAGTGAGCAACAGTCTTGACTCGGGCCATGGCCTGTAAAACAAATAAACACTTGCAACTATAGTCAGTAACAGGTATAGTATATAAAATAAAGAATTGAAGCACACAAATAGAAACATGTTTGTCAAGTTAAGATAGACAACTCAGAATGAATCTATGCAAGTGATAATGTAGCCAAGTATAGACAGTGAATGTTCAGATAAGTGAAACATGCTAAACAAAGTAAGTATGAAATGCATCCAATGTGGAAAACACAGGCATTGGGCATACATAATTAGCATGAACACTATGGATGGTGCAGAGATATGAAGATGCAAAATGATGAAATTTGATCGATCAGGAAAAAGATAAGATCGATCCAAGTTGGATCGATCTGGACATGGTGAGATCGATCTTTCTCTAATCGATCTGAGAAAAATCGGATCGATCGAACTCTGCAAAAAAACACGAAAAGTCACAGATCTGTGACGTGGACAACATGGGGGCCACCCGAGCAAGCTCGTGGGTCCCTCTACTCATCAACAAGTCAATAATGGTCACTTAAATAGGCACGTGACCCCCTAAATCAAAACTGGAACAAAAATATATATAAAAATATCCATATATATACATATGCTCAACAACGGCACCAAAACTTGGTGCGTGCCTGCCGCGATGCACTCCAAATTGCAATATAAAGTGTGGCTAAGTTTAAATTTATAAAGTGCCACTACTACCTCTAACTAAAAATATAGCTAGGGTGAGTAGATCTAGGAGCGAGGGAGAAAGTTTGGAAGCTTCGAAGATGTCGCCGGATGGTTCACCGGAGGTGGGAGAGATGATGAAACAGTAGGGGAAAGAAGAAGGGTCGAGATCGATGCTGAAATAGATCTAAATGACCCTTGGGTCATATTTTAAAAATGATCTATGACATGTTTGATCGATCACTAGGAAATCAGATCGATCGAACTCCGATCAATCATGAAGGGAATCAGATTGATCTGACCACAAAACGACAAAGTATTTTTGAAAATTTTTGAATTTTTTTGAAAAATAAAATATTTTTGGATTTTTGATTTTTGATATTAGTATTATTATTTTTATAGAAAAATCAGAAGTAGAAATAAAAATAAAAATAAAACTAAAAATAAAATGTTTTTGGATTTTTAAAATAAAAAAAAAAATAATTTAAAAAAGAAGTCAAAGTCAATCAGGAAACATTCAGATCGATCCAACAGGTGAAAACCTGCAGACAAGTTCAATCAATACACAGATAGGTGATTTTTGAAGAGTTCAAATTTTTTTTCTAAGTATGGAATGAAGATTGATCTGAGGAAAATCTCGATCAGTCTTGGAACACTCAGATCTATCTGAAATAAAGTTCGCACGATACACAGAGAGCTGAAATATGCAGGAAATTTTGTACGATGGGATAGAGAGCTGATTGGATGCAGAGATGATGTTCGATCGATCGAACCTCTTTTGAGATAGATCGAATAGGTGCAAAATGCTTAATTTCATAAATGAAAGTACACGCATTCTCAATCAAAGTCCCTAACAATGTGTATGAACCCAGAACATATCTAGATGTCACAAGAAATGAAAGGTAAAATAGAAATGAAGGAGGAATAGGGTAGTAAACCCTACGAAGTATTAGTCTTTAACGTCTCTAGCAAGACATTGGGCTCTTTTAGCCTAGATCAAAGATCTTGTTGTGCATCCCTTCCTTGACAGGGTGAAAAGCACCTTCAATCCCACCCAACAAATTGTTCCCTAGAGAACTTGTTGGATTTGACTCAAAAGAGATTGTCGGTCCTTGGTCTATGCAATTTTTGGGGTTCCATGCCCTTTCAACACTAGCTTTTAAAACAACTTTCTTGGAAATCAAATTAGTAGATGAACTTTTGGAAATTTCACTTCCATGCAAAGACTCATGCTTTTCAAATTCATTGTCAATACACTTCTCCACAACACACACTTCTTCATACTTATCCATTGAATTCGGGGTTGGATTAAAGATGTTCAACTTCACTTTCATATGCCCAAATGAGATTTTCATTATCCCCGTCTTACAATTGATGTTGGCATTTGAGGTTGCTAAGAAAGGACGGCCAAGGATAATGGGAATTTGGCTCTTGGGGTTCGGAACCGGTTCCGTGTCTATGACAACAAAATCAACGAGGAAGAAGAACTTATCAATCTTGATCAACACATCCTCTATAATACCCCGGGGCTTTTTGATGGATCGGTCGTCAAGTTGCAAAACTACTGATGTCGATTTCAAGTCTCCTAAGCCCAATTTAACATACACTGAGTATGAAAGAAGGTTAACACTTGCTCCTAAATCAAGAAGAGCCCGATTGATGACATGGTCACCAATGATGCAAGAAGTAGTAGGTGAACCGGGGCCCATAAATTTTAAGAGAGTGTTATGTTGCAAAATAGAGCTCACTTGCTCGGTTAAGACCACTTTCTTTGGTGCTTAGCTTTTGTTCTTCCTCTTTTGGGTGCAAAGATCTTTCAAGAACTTGGCATAAGCCGGAATTTGTTTGATTGCATCCAAGAGGGGAAGATTGATCTTCACTTGCCGAAACACTTCAATGATTTCATTTACTTTGGTCTTTTGTTTCTCAATAGCAATAGATCCTTTCAAGGCATCCAGAAATGGAGCCTTTGGCTTAAAAACTTTTTCAAAATCTTTCTTTACAACATCTTCAATACAAGTATTTTTCAAATCACTTTTTTAATCATGTTTCAATTCATTTTTCAAGTCATTTTTCACAACTTTCTCAACAAGATGATCATGCACATTCAATGAAGGAGGAATAAAATGTGAAACGGGATGGGTGTCAACTTTCGGTTGTACCGCATTGACATGCTCAATTGTGTGACCTTCCGATGAGGAATTTGACTCCATAACAAATTGTTGCTTTGGTGGGGCATTTAGAGGCATCTTCCCTTTCTCTCTAGCATTCAAAGTACTAGTTATTTGCCCAACTTGGGTTTCTAGCTTAGCAATGGATTGGGAATGAAAATGAAGCAATTGAGTGTTTTCCCCTAAAGTACCCAACGCGGTCAACACTTTCTCCTCAAAAGCGGGACTCCTTGAATTTCCTTGAGAATATGATTGGTTAGGAAAATGAGAATTTGGGAATTGGTTTCCATGTGATAATTGAAAAGAAGATCTATAACCTTAGGAACCTTAGCTTTGCATTAGAAGTAGAACATACTTGTGTTGAAAACCACCTTGGGGAGGGTTCCAGCCTTCCCCTTGGCTTTTCCAAGAGAAGTTTGGATGGTTCCTCCACCCAGGATTGTAGTGTGAGCCATAGGGATTAGTCCTTTGGTTAACAAATGCAACATTAACTTGTACATGATGCTCACTTTGCACATGTCCATGGAGACAATTGGAAGTAGAATGTAAGACACTAGAACAAGTCATGCAAGATTCATTAGATGCATAATGAACATGATTAAGGATGAAGGTACTTGATTTACCGATTTTTGGTTGATAAAAAATTAATCAAACCTTTGAGATAAGGATTTCATCTCGGCGGCTATGTTATTGGAATTGTCAACTTGATACAAGCCAACATTCTTCCTTCCACCTAGATTTCTACCATTTTTGGAAGACAAGGATCTATGCATGGAATTTTCACTCATACTTTCATACAATTGCCAAACATCATTTTCATGTTTATCAAGATAAGAACTACCCATAGATGCGTTTACCATTCCTTTTTTATTGTCTGACAAACATTCAAAGTAGTATTGAACTAATTGCCACTTAGGAATGCCATGATGTGGATACTTCCTAAGCAAGTCATTAAATCTTTCCTATGCCTCATGAAACAATTGCCCATCCCCTTGAGAAAATTCACAAATGGAAGTTCTCATAGCATTGTTCTTTGATACCGGATAGTACTTCTTCAAGAACTCTTGTTGCATTTTTGCCCAAGGAAGTTATCGAAAAAGGCCTAAGATTGTTGAACCAAAATTTTGCCTTGTCCTTAAAGGTAAAAGGAAAAAGTTTGAGTCTTAACACTTCTTCTGGCATGTCCGTGTATTTCACGGTGGAACACACTTCAAGAAACTCATCCAAATGTTTGTAAGGTTCTTCACTTGGAAGTCCATGATAGTTAGGAAGCATTTGAATGGTTTACGGTTTAATGTCATAGTGATGTTCTCTAAATGGGGGCAATTGAATGCAAGTGGGTACATTATATTCATTAGGCACATAATGATCACGCAAAGCAATGGGAGGATTCACAACCGGTGGTGCTACACGAACACCTTGGTTTACTTGCATAATGGGAGGTTGTGGAGCAAAAATTAGCCGAGGCATTCCCAATAGAACTTGGCCTTGTTGTTGTGGTGGAATGAATGGCATTGGCATGCCTAATGGTATTTAAATGTTATCATGATGCACATTAGGGTGGAGGATATCTTACTGGTCTATGTGACCAAGGTCCTCCACATGGTCGTCACATTGCTCCTCCATTGGAAAAATGGAGTGATGAAAGTTACCCCTTCCCATAGGATTACGAACAATGGATTCAAGATTCAAATTAGGAGGGACAAGGGTAGGATTTAATGACCTACGACCATGCAAGCACCAACAAAACAAAAACAAGAAACAAGCAAGTAACAATCACTTCACCTCCGCAACAAATCAATAATCAACAAACATCCTCCACATAAGATGATCCCATACTCCCATGCTTAAACAACATGCAAGAAAAATTAAATTACCTCCACACGGGCTCACAATCTATCTAGGAAAGTAAAAACATACCTCCACATGGGCCGGTGATATGACTAGAGATTGAGTTAGAAAGATCTCACAAAGGGTCCTTAAGCAACTTCAATTTAGTTCTCAATTTTCAAGTTTTGTTATGCTTTGTAATTTATAGATTTTAGCACTTTTTATGCTTAGCTTAGCTCCTTGTTTTTCAATTCTCCCTTATTTGACTTCATTTGTTCAATTCACCAAGCCAATTAAGAACAAACACAATAAGTAACTAAAAATAAAATAAAGTAAGAATACGATCAAAAGAGTACTAATTCCTAATTGTTTCCAAAACACGGCGTTGCCAAATCCCCGGCAATGACGCCAAAACTTGGTGCGTGCCTGCCGCGATGCACTCCAAATTGCAATATAAAGTGTGGCCAAGTTTAAATTTATAAAGTGACACTACTATCTCTAACTAAAAATATAGCTAGGGTGAGTAGGGATCGTCCCAAGGGATTAGTTGTGTGTTTGAAATGAAAACAAGGTTGGATTAGTAGGTCGAGTGATCAAAATATGGTTTGATTGGTTAATTAAATTACAATGTAAACTAATTAAAGCAAGTAAAAAGAATAATCAAGAAAGTAGGAAAAAGATATAGAGGAGAGGACTTGGGGATTTAGAGCTCACCACTAAGCTTGACTTCACTAGACACTAGCAATTGTACATCAATGGGGAAATTGAATTGCAACTTGTGTGTGTGCGTGACATTAATGGAAACTAAGCATGGATGGCAAATAAGTATAGATTATCTAGCCAATTTAAATGAAAAGCACAACCTATCAAATGAAACCAAAATCCATTCAATGAAACCACAATTTATGCACACACAACTATCTAAAGACATACACCCTTTGCATTCATAAGTATGGAACACTAAGGAACAAGAACAGATTGTCCACCTATTTATGAATCTAAAGCAACTACACTACACCTAAACTAAAGACATGAAAATTAAACTAATTAAGCTAAAGGTGTGGCACATTCCATCAAGAAACAAGTGTGAACCATCAAATAAATTACAAGAATGTTCAATTGAGCACTATGTTTTGATCATCACCAGATTAACTTCATCCATACACATAGACATGCATAAATTCCATTGAATCTAGATAAAACCACATGAATCATCCAATCTAACATACATAGACATATGATTAGAAATAGATAATCAATTAAAAGCATTAACCCATACACATCAAGTAGAAATCACAAGATATATATATTAATCCAAGATCAAAACATTTATTACAATTAAATCCCCAAGAATATACAAAAGACTAGGTCTAAGAAGCAAACTTAGGGGCTAGCTCTAGCCCCAAGTAGATGTTTAGCCACTCATTGAAGTAGTCATCCAACCCTCAAGGGCCATCTCCATGGTAGGAAGTATCTTCTCCTTGATGGAAACCTTAGAAGAATGGAAGAACTCCCCAAATGGTGTATAGCTCTCTAATCTCTAGCCTCCTCTCCAAGATTCTCAATTGTTGTCTCTCTTCTCTCTATGTAAAAAAGGCTCAAAATCCTTATATAGGTAGCTCAAGTGTCACACCCAATGGTTAGGTCTCGTGCACTAGGGCCCTTCTAATGATTGCACCATGAGTCATCTTTTAATGAGCTAGACTCTGTTTTAATTCGAACTTGAGGAGGTTCGATCGATCGAATTCCGATGAGATCGATCGAACTCTGGCCAGATCCATCGAAGTATGACCAGATCGATCCATCCTTGGCGGCGCCTTTTTGGAATACGACAAATCTCTGAGATATTTTGGGATATTTTAGAAAAAAGACAAAAGTGGTAGGTGGGGATAAGATCAAAGAAGTTTGATCGATCTGAAGAAAAGTTAGATCGATCGAAGATGGAAATTCTTGAGGATAAGGATAAGGGGTTTAATCCATCTTGATGAGGTTGGATCGATCACTGTGAGATCGATCGAAGATTGGTCAGATCGATCAAAACTTGCTATTTTCCACCACTTTGCTCCTTTTTGCTCATTTCTTCCATTCAGCTTAAGGTTGCTTCTTTTATGCTCTAATTTGGCTGAATTAACTTATTTTGAGGATAAGCGCTTGAAAAGGGCAATAACATGAAATTAGTCTAAAACGGAAAAATAAGATAGATAAAGGTTCGAAAATACTCAAGCTTAAGGAGGTTAAATGCGCATTTTTCAGTGCTTATCAATCTCTTCAAATCCATAAATAGTAAGCACTACCTCCTCATACCCCATACGCAACGTAAAGTTCAACCCCACTCCACATCTTTCAATTTCTAAAACACAGTCCATTTGGTAACGCAATACCCACCATCTATCACTTCATCCGTAACCACCAAACATACCGCTGACTACATAATACATGCCTTATCATGCAATCCTACACTATATAACTAAAATTGACCATTATACATCACTTCGAGACTTTCAAGACAGCTGTGCCAACCCAGAACCCCGCTCATCGACCGAGCCACACAATCAACTCACCGATAGTCAATTACCCGTAACACACTCCTTTAGTTTCCCAGAATAGGAATCACCTCTCAACTAACCATAACCACCATACTTTATTAAACCACACCAGAACACTCGCGATACACACCTACAACCATAGACTATATTTATGACTCAAACAGCCTCTACCACACCTATCACGACCAGTTCAAAAAGAACCTCCGCACCAAACTGTGACCTAAGTCACAAACACTGACCTCCTAAGGTCATACTTAAACCCTCACTCACACACCTGACCTCCACGGTCACCAGAACCCGTACACCAATGCATTAAACTCACACACAACTCAGTCGCCATGCCATGAAATACGAACCCATTCTAAAGTCATGCCCTAAGCACCGCATAATTGCAACAAGAAAATCAAAATGGCTACACCAAATGGCTCAATTCACGAGCTAAAAGACCCAGCCATTCGTTTGATAAGAATTGGCTCATAACAACCCTAGAGCAACCGAGCTCCTTGCCAACTCAGGTCAAACTCACACAACCATCCCATGCTCGACCCCACATATACTTAGATAAATACTTATAATAATCATAACCCACACCATGATACAACCATGCTCCTAACTTGTCGCATTATCATATAAAAAAAACTGCGCACAATGTGCCTACCACTTGCCGCTACCAAACTCTTTATACTTATCATTCATTCAAAATTAACATGCTTTCAATCATCATCATGGTAACAATATACACTATTTTAAGCACATAAGCATGTGATCACATAGGCAAATAGGCAAATAAGCAGGTAAGCATGTCTTTCGAACAATTAAACACCTTAACACATAAGCATGTGGTCATACAATTCAACTTTCCCATGCAATCCTAGGCAGGCTTTTACCCGTCGTCCTAATGGTATTCGAACCATTGCTCTTATACCAAATTTGTAACAACCTAAACCCGAGGGTCCGAATCGCTAACCAGGTCCTTACACGAACCCGAGGTCGTCTAAGGGTACTATGGTAAGTTCCAAGGTCGATACATAATTTACATGCCATCCCAAGGCTTATACAAAACAAATGCGATCACAAATATAAACGATAATAAAATAGTCTACTAACCCATTCAAACCTATGGAAGAACGTCGTCCACCACTTCCTTCCAGTGACCTGAAAAATGTTAAAATGATGGGGTGAGCATAAAGCTCAGTAGGAAGCACCTAAGACACACCTCTTATGACCCCGTGAATCCATACAATGAATAGGATACGAGAGAACGGGATCATATTTTGCGAAAAACAAGCAAAGCAGCGATAATATCAACAGATACATACGCAAATTGTCCAATCACCAAGTGTGCAATGTATGTCAATGAAATGCCTTGCCATGTAATGTCGCTCCCCATTTCCAAAACACTACCGTTTCACCTTCCAAACCGTTAATGTAATCTGACCCAAGGCACCTCTAAGGCGTCACGAAAGGAGGATTGGCTAACTATCCACGACCACAAGGCACCTCCAAGGCATCGTATCCGGCCTAGTTAGCTCAACCACGCTAGGGACTCTCCCTAGTCCCCTCGAGACCACACTAACACCACAGAACACATTTAAAAAAAAAAACTTTTCCCAAAAAAAATTTCATTTGTTTTTATAACACTTTTTCCCTTTTTCTTTCCCAATGAAATGCATGTATAATTCATGCATTTTATGCCATGACCATACCAAATTTCATACAACATATCAATGTCCCTAATATAAAAATTCATGCATCAAACTTTAAACGTACTTGCATGATTAATGGTAATAATTAATATAGCACTTGTGACGGCCCTGATTTTTAAGCCAATGCGTCAGTAATGAACCAAAAGGATGATCCGATAACGGATCCGAATGCGGAAGCGAAAACAGAAAACAAAACTCTAAGAAGTCAAAGTGACCTTCCATGAGGTCGTGGAACTCAACAAGAACTGATACGGAAGCAAAAGATCAAAAATATGACAAATAAGCCCCCAGGGGCAAAATAATCATTTTTGAAAACTATAGATTCGGGTGCCACCGAGCACACCGCTAGAAGGATAAAGAAAAACTAATCAAGATGGACTCAAGAATCGCATGATTCGGAGTCCAGACGAATGAGAAACGGCATGACGACGAAAAACGGACACTTAAAGCTTTAAGGGCAAACTGGTAATTATTCAGAAATATCCGGGGGTAACCGAGCACACCATTGGATAGACGACGAAAAATTAATCAAGTTAAAAAAATATATATTCATTTGAATCGGAGTCCGAACGAAAGAGAAAAGCCCAAAAGAAGAATTGACGTCGCGGCGGCCCAACAAGGGGCCATGACAACCCCATACGCACGTCCATACGATCACCCATGCACGCCGCGCACGCTGGGTGCATACATGGCTGGCAGCAGCCCATAAAGCTATTATGTGGTTTTTTTTTCCAAAAAAATCCAGAACAGAGGCTGAATTTGGAGGCCTAGATGAATTTTTTTGCAAAAACACAAAGAAGAAACCCCCCTTAAAATTGAGTTTTCTACGTGATTCATGAGAGAATTCAAAAACAACTCACTGAAAAATGGCCAAAATGCCCTCCCAAGAAATCTGGTCAAAAGAGCTAAAAAGCTGCTAAAATGAAAACTGGAAGCTGAAACTTCACGAGGGATTCCCGGCACCAAGACGATGTTTTCTGGAAAAACACGAAGAAGAAACCCCCCCTAAAATCACATTTTCTAATCGACCATATTGAAAGAAGAAAATAAAACTGAATTGAAAGGTCTAGAATACCCTAGATCAGATTATGCAACAAAACCTCAAAATGAGTCCATAGGAGGCTCATTTCACCAAAAGAGAAGATTTGCCCAGAAACGACAATGCACGTAAACGTAACTTATCTATTAGGACGCATTACAATGGTCCATGACTTAAAAATACCACCGATACAAAATCCGACCCCCCAAAGGGCGGAAAGGCAAAAATGGACTTGAAATGGAAAACTTAAAAACCAAAATTGACAAACGATTTCAAATTACCATTTGGCCCTTGGGCACACTTCAAACATGATTTATGAGACCCTATAAAAGAATCAGAAAGGAATTCCCACGCCCGATGCAAAAGTTATGACATAACAACACATGAATTTTCAATATTTCCATATGAACTTTGAAAGGACAAGTGTATAGAATACGAGATACATGATATTGGCCTCCGGCCTCATCTTATACATGTTGAATACAATGAAAAGGAGTGTACTTATGTACACTTTACATATGTGGGATCGAAGAATACAAGTTTTATCAAAATGAACAAAAATAAACATGATATGCTAACATGTGCATATTCAATATCATCAAAAATACTTCAAGACTTCTAGCCTATCTAAGAGTGTTGTGTATCCCACAACAAAGCTTCTTCACCTACAAAACACCCAGTAACTTCGGGGTGAATAAACAAGACTAACAAGTTTATTTGTAGGGGATGAGCATGCATCGACTCGATTTCTTTAGAGATTTTTAGGACTAACATGATATAGTTCAAAAGGGATCATACCACCTAACATCTATGTCAAAGATTAGACTCAGGAATCATCCTAAGCTATCTTAGATCATTTCTAGCATAAATCACATCATCTATGCAATTTAAACAATATGGAAGCACGTTATACAAGGCAACAAGATAAGGATTCTTAAAGGTATTAACTTACAATCTAGAATACAGAAACAACTAAAATGATCATGCCACCTAACGTCTATGTTCCAAATAAGTCTAAGGAATCATCCTAGGCCATGATGAACAATCAAAACACAAATTACAATTTCAATGCAATCTAGCCACATAAAAGCAGGTTATATAAGGTAACAAAATACAAATTTTTAAAGCTATCAACTTGAAATCTAAAGCACGAAAACAACAGAAGTGGGTCATGCCACCTAACGTCTATGTTCCAATTGAATCTATAGGATCATTCCTAAACTACATTAGAACATCAAAACACAAATCACAATTTCAATGCAATCTAACCAACATTAGAACTTCTAATACAACGCGTAAAGCATTGTGTCTCAAAGTAAACATCATGAAACTTAAAACGAGAAAACAAGTAAGAAACAACAAGTCTTAACATCATCTAGTTATCAACTTGAAATGAAATGCGAAATCAAATAAAGTGGATACTTGGACGTCACGCCGGATCAAACCGACAACATAGTTACTTTAGGGTTACTAACCCATGGGTAACCTCCCTATGTGCACACTAGACTATATAGAGGGACAATCCCCCGTACTAGAACCACGTCCTAGCCGTAGCCAAACAACGAAACCCCCAAGTTTCCAAAATCAACAAGTTGTGCAACAATGTATACATCAGCATGTATATACAAGATAATCAACTATTTACCATGCACAACCAAATTTGAAAACCTATACAATACATGCTCTAAGTCCATAACTAATATGATATGATGAATGTCAAATCTTCAGTGTGCGATTGGTTACACGCTATGCATGAAAGATGTTAAATACGAAGTGTGCAAATCATTACACAAGGCAACCATATATTCAATAAGGAAAACATAACAACTATGTTATCCAATGCTCAAAACATAACCAAATGAATATACAACAACAAGGTAGAGCTTTAATTAAATCATGTTAATTTGAATCCCAAGATTCTAAAACAACTTCTAATAGTCCCAAATTAATATATGCTAGTAAACAAGTCATGATCAATACAATTATCAAGTTAAAAACTTAATTAAGCTAAGGGGACCATTAAATAGATTTTAATTAATTCTTTTAATTAAAATCCCTGGGATTTTCAAACTTAACCAAATGCTCGCAATTTAACATATCTTAGAGAACATACCAAGGACTAATGTAATGTCACATTATAAGTTTATTTCATTCAATTTACAACCATGTGAATTAAACTTTCACTAAAGTTAAATATAAAATAAAAGTTCCAATTCTCATGCAATTAATCCCAATTTAATATATGTGAACAACCATACCAAAGCCTAATTTTCTAGCATGCCACAATTCAATTCCAAGTTGTATATCACCATGAGGATTAAATCTTAAACAATGAAATTAATTAAATGAAAGGTTTAAAAATCTCACCGAATATTCTAAATCAAATATATGTGAAGCTATATGGCATATAGATCAACAATATCAAGTCAGAATTCAAATGGAGTGAATAGTGCACTCGGGGCAAATTAATTAATCAAATTAATTAAAAATTATTAATTTTCAAAACACCTCCAATTGCTTTCAAATTCAACTATGTTGAAGAGCATGCTAATGCCAAATATAATATGCTATCACACATTGATTTCAAGCTAGTTAAGGCCACATGAATTAATATTTTATTCAAGATAAATATTAAATAAAATCTTCATTTCTTATCCAAATGCTCCAATTTTAATATATGTTAATCAACATATCAACGTGTAATATAATGTCAAGCCACAAGTTTAAAATATGCTATAACTCACCGAAAAAATTAAATTTCATACTGGAAAATAAATAATCAAAAATTCTATATTTAATATCCAAGCATGAAATTGAGTTGAATAAGCATCACAAGCATGTAATAGAGTAAGAAAGTAAATTATAACACCCCCTACCTCAATTTGAGATGAAAACCTCAAAGGCCCACCGAAAAAAAAGTGTTCTGAATCTGCCAAAACCGAAGGGTTTTGTCAGGTACAACACGATCTACATGAATCCGAAGGAAGCCCCATGAAAATCACAACTTGACCTCAAACCCAAACTCAAGAAATGGTCAAAAATGAATTCTAATAAGGGAGAATGATAGAACACGTCGAGGGAAACAAAAAACGTGAAAGCCGAAGACTTTTCACTTAGGAAAAGTAAATCAAAGGAGGAGAGAGAAGGTGGAAGCTCCATGGGCATCCATGACTGCTTCAGGTTGTGCAAGGGGAGTGGGGAAGATAAAGAATGAAATATCTCATCCCCCTTTTATAGAAATCTCAAAAAGTGCCCCGAACGGGCCCCGCCGGGTCTAGAAAAGTGGATTTTGAGCAAACACGCTCAAACGGCAAAACTCTGTGAATGAAAAAGATTTAAAATGAGAAAATATGAACAATGGAAGAAACAACATCGAAAACCAAGTCCCAAGCAGAAAGTTATGCCCCGAATAAGTTCGGCGGCAACCGGGTCCAAAAACTCTGAAACTGAAAAACGATCAGAAGGAAATTCTATGAATTTACGAGTCAACGAAAAGTGAAAATGAATCCCGTACGAGGATCCAGGCTCCAGACGAGATATTTTGCAATAACTTTCATTAATTACACAATGGCCCCTGCAAAATGGGTTAACTGCGAAACTGCCCCAGAATGAAAATATCTTCCAAAAGATATTTTCTTAAATACCCCTAAAATAAAATATCTTCAAAAGATATTTATCAAAAACACCCCATGAAATGAAAAAGATTATGAAGAATTGTGCATCCATGCCCCTATGGGCACCGGGAGCAACCAGAGTACTTTCTTACAAAAGTAAAGATACGTATTTCGAGGAAACCACTCAAGATGAAGGCACGTGAAGTCAAAAACCAACTTCGAGCAAGAGAAGTGAGGTTGTGCCAACAATGTGACAAATGGGGAAAAGACAGAATAAGGAAAAGGACGAAATAGTGCATACTGTCCAAAAAGTGAAAATGCGAAAATGACTCGGTCCTCAAAGGAAGTTGTCAATTCACATGAAAGAGTCTCAGAAACCAATTTCGAGCACTCGAGATAACACTAAGAGACACGAAACAAAGCTCAGAAAAGAAAATTAAACGAAAAAAATTCATTCGTAAAATTTCAGGAAAAAGGAAAGGAAGGCAAATGACCGGGTCATTACAGCACTTATTCTTGGAGTTCACATCATAAGCATGTTATTTTAGGCAAATACTTCACATAGCAATTTTCACTAATCATGTAGTCTCACATAATTTCATTTAAGTAGGTAATTCAACTCATAATATCACACAAAACAAAATCATCATGCTTCACAAAACAAACCTTAAAGACTATAAATCAAATTTACAATTATTACATGCTATAATGAAATTTAGAGGGGCTAATTCACCAAAGACCAAAGAAGATGAGGCTTAGAGACCCCTACCTCACAATGAAGAACAAGAACCCCAAAGCTAACACAAAATCAGCCCAATCCCGAAATCCAAAGGGTGAAACAAAGATCAGTCCTAATCAAAGCATACCCCCCGTCGAGCTTGTCAACCTTGCCTTTAATGGCAAAGTTGAAATCTATGTGAAAATTGATGATATCAAAGCTTGAAAAGTGAAGATCTAATGAGAAAATGAGAGTTTAGAGAGAGAACATGGGTTCGGCAGAACTTAGAGGAAAAAACAAATGCTTATGTGTGTATATGTGATTCATATAAAAGGTGTGGTCAACCATGGGTCTGGCATGATTAATAAAAATTTAACTTTTACATTTAACACCTATATATATATATATACACACACACACTAATTAAATTATAACCACAATAAAACATATCACCAAGTAAATGAGCACAAAAATAATAATGCATGATATGTAATGAACCCAAAATAAAATTACTGTGCTCAATGACTCCGATAGCGGGTCCCACCTGGGACCTCCGGCCCGAAAAATGACAAATAAAATGCCGAAATGGCAACCAATATATTTCCAAGAGTTTTGGACTCAAGGAAATGTCCCAATCAACACGCTGACACACCCTGCATACCCCACGGTGTCCAGCACGCAAGAAGAGAAAATACAAAAATTTCCTCGAAAAAAATAAGAAAATTCTAAAAAAATTGAAAATAGCAAAAAAAAAAAAAAAAAAAAAAAAATTGAAAATATTACAGTTTTTGAATGGATCATGCTATTTTCCAAAGACCATTGTTTTATAAAATAAAACATTGTCTCTGAAATGTTTATAAAGGTGAAGGCACTTCACTTTAAGATATAATAGGGTGAAGTGCAAAAAACATCATTATAGTATGCTTATAGTGCATATTGCACCTGATAAGCGCCGAATATTGCATATTCAAGCGCCCTTATTTGCATTAGTTAAGTCCATTTGTTGATAATAATATATAGTTTAGCTTTATTTGTTTGTTTTCGTCGACTTTCAGGTTGGTTCCCCCGAAAATGATTAAAAGAGCGGTTTTGACAATCCTTTGAAGGATCAGAGTACGCCGTTGCTGGGGACCGTTATTTGAACCAAGTTTCTTGAGTCAGCATGTGTGTGAATTTTGCGGCACTACATTAAAAATGATGGCCGTGTCACCAGACCAATCAAAATGACTAAAGTGAGGGCTGAGTGCTCTGAAGACAAGGCTCCGCGGGCGCCAGCCGCGCCGCCGCGAGCGCCCGCCACTCCAGAATGCTGCCTTCATCCACGGGGCCCCGCAGTGTCTCACGAGCCCCCGCCACAAGCTCCGGGGGCACCCGTCGTTTTATCCAGTGAGTTCCCTCGGATGTTGAGAACCTGCGGGCGCCCACCAACGCCTCGCGGGCCCTCGCCGATTTGCAGGTAGCAAATCACCTGCTCTTGTTTTTGTGCTGAATCTTGTTCCCTATGTAATTTTTGTGGTCCAGAGTGCTTCTAGGGTGGTTGGAGCTCGAAATTGAGTGGTTAGAGGGAGGATCTTGCCTAGATAAGAGGTTGGAAGCTTGCATTATGGATATCTTACATTTTTTATAAAGTTTCTAAAGAGATAAAGATTGTAAGCTTGGGTTTGGAGTCTCAGAGCCCTTAAGCACGAAAATGGAAGGGAAGATCTCTCCTTCTCCTTCATCTATTGCTCCTATGGGTAACTAACTCCCTTTCTAGCGAAGTGATGAAGCCCTACATTGTAAGCGTGCTCTAGCTTTTGGTTTATTTTGGGGAAAGTGATGTATATATGTGACTACTTCACAATCTAGAGGTTACATTTGTTGTAATGAATCTAATTTCTTATAAATGGTTATGATGAATGTATTATCTTGTCTTAGATCTTATTTTCTCATGATTGTATGGCTTGCATTTTCATAGTGACAATGGAAATGAGATTGTGAAATGGGTTTCTTGGCATATTGTATGAGAATCTTAATATTCCATAGCTTAGGACCTCCTTTGATGGACTATTCTTGACTCTTGACTCCATGTGCTCTTACCATGTGATTAAAGGCTTGATAATCTCTAGTATAGCAAGTATGTTTAAGACTACACCCTAGTTTAGGTAGTTCAATCATGTGTAACTTTGATAGATTATTCTTGCCATTAATTTCATGAATTTCTTGAAGGAATGTAGCAATTTTGTGTTGTAGCATTTCATAGTTACATATTTGTGTTGTTTCCCCTAAGTTTACCTCAATTAGCATGCTTATAGGGTAGGTAGTGGATTCACTTCCTTAACCTTCTCTATTTATATCTCTTTCCTCTAAGTTTCTTGCAAATTATTGCTTTAAGCACATTCTAATTTCAAGTGACAAACCAAAGACAACTCTACACCTTTCTTCAAGCTAAAAGTGAATTCAAAGACCTTGGTTGCCACAAACTAGCAGTCCCAGTGGTTCGACTTACCCGACCAATAGCCTTATTTTACAATGATTTGTGCTATTGCAAAGGTTGATGCATAATTGACAACCGATCAGCACCCCTCATGTCCAAAAAACACCCTTAAACTATGACATTTGTGCAAATAGGTCCTATTTATAAAAAAATTGGACTAAAATGCCCTTAACAACATATTTTATAATATATAATTTTTTTCTTTTTTTGTGAAATGACTAAAAAGGGTTTGCCGGTGCTGGAGAAGATGACTCCTATTTCGGCGTCGCTAGAATAGCCAGCTCTTCCACTTAATGGTGCTAACCTTACACACCTTCTCTATCTTCTTTCATTATTTTATTAGCAAAAATAATTAGTAAAATATTGGAATAGAACATTTAAACCCAGTTTATATGTTCGTGATGTAGTGTTTTCGAGCCCACTCACCGACAACCCCTACCCTCTCTTTCTCTCTCCAACCTAACCCCATTTCCTCTCTCTTTCTATCTCTACCCCACCCTCCAATCAAAACCTCAACATCTCACTACCACCACCTAATTGTGTCAAGGAACAAGGATGGAGGACAACAATTGTTTGAACCGGTGATGAGGCGGACTAAAACGATGGTGGCAGAGATGTCTTCGGCGAGGATGGCGGTGCTCTGAACCGGCGGCGGCGATAAAGAACTATCTGAAAAGTGAGCTCGATAAACACATCTCATCACCGGCCAGTTGTGTCGCCACCATCCTCAAAGTTGCATATCGCCACATCGTTGGACACCGGTATCGGTAAGTTCAGATCCCTTGTGCATTGCCGCCGCCGTTCCTAGCTCGCCCAACACATCTCATCACCATCCAGTCCTTGCGCCTGCAGTGGTGCTCTTTCCTCACTGATTTACAAACCCGCTCGTCAAACACCTCTTCCCCACCGACCCTATTGAAGCCCAAAATCAAAACCTCCTCCACCAAGGTCAAATTTTGGATCTTCCCTTCAAGCTTTCAATGAGATCTGGATTTAAGTTTGCAAATTTATGTCATATTTATATAGACAAATTGGCATTTTTAAACCTGTTTTTTATAAGTTGGTGGTGGTGATGACCGATGGTTGTCACCACCTCCGAGAAATGGAGAAAGATTATAGATTAGATGTGTGTCTATATAGAGAGAGGAAGAGAAATAAAAAAGGATAAATATTGGAATTGGAAGAGAGAGAGAATCAAAATTACAAAAAAAAGGAGAAAAGAAATTGGAAATTAGTAGGGAGAAATATTTGGAGAGAGTTAGAGAGAGTTGCAGAGATCCTTGCTGCCGGAGGTGCAGAAAATTGTTTGATTTATTTATGGGCATTTTTGGAAGAGTAAAAGGTAAAATGGGCATTATATTAACCGAGGGTTGTTTTCACACAAATTAAAAAGAATATGGGTGTTTTTTGCACACCTTTTTAATTATGGGGTAAAAGTACTATGAAATGTATACTTCAGGGGTGTTTCTTGCACTTGCCCCAATATAATATGCAAACTGGTCACAAAGGCTGCAATAATTATTAAAATTTTCTTTCTCAGTTCCATCTTTTGTTTTTAGGGTTAATTTCACTGACACTCCCTGAGATTTGGCTAAATATCTTTCGAAAATTACTATCATTCAGGTTCAAAATGACTTTTCTGTTATTAACACTATTAAAAAGTATGAAAAGATAATTTTACCCCTAATTTTTTTAATCTAAAATATCGACAATCTAAAAGACTATTTTGCCCCCATTGATTTTCTCACCTTATCCCCCCCCCCACCCAAACTCATCTCTCCCATATTCACTAGATGGGAAACCCCCCCCCCCCCCCCCCAACTCATCTCTCTCATATTCACTAGATGGGAAACGGATCAATCTCCCTATAGGAACAAAGTGATAGTCCGGTAATTGCCGAAGCTGGAGCCTGTGACAACCCTGGTTTTTAGGCCAGCGTGTCCTATGATGAACCGTAAGGATGATCCGATAACGGATCCGAATGCGGAAGCAAAAATAGAAAACAAGACTCTAAGAAGTCAAAGTGAACTTCCATGAGGTAGTGGAACTCAACAAGAACTGATGCGGAAGCAAAAGATCAAAAATATGACAAATAAGCCCCCAGGGGCAAAATAGTCATTTTTGAAAACTGTAAATTCGGGTGCCACCGAGCACACCACTGGAAGGACAACGAAAAACTAATCAAGACGGACTCAAGAATCACATGATTCGGAGTCCGGACGAAGGAGAAACGGCATGACGAAGAAAAACGAGCACTTAAGGCAAAAAGGGTAAACTGGTAATTATCCAGGAAGAACCGGGTGCAACCGAGCACGCCGTTGGAAAGACAACGAAAAATTAGTCAAGTTCAAAAAAAAAAATTCACTTGAATCGGAGTCCGGACGAAGGAGAAAAGCCCAAAAGAAGAATTGACATCGCGGCAGCCCGACGAGGGGCCATGGCGCACACGGCGCCCATGCGCGAGCCCACCGGCGTGCATGCCGGCGCCCAAAGACATGGCATGGTGGCAGCCATTGGCTGCTACTACATTTGTTTTGATCTGCCCAGAACTGAGGCTTGAAACGAAGGTCAATACGAGTTTTTCTAGAAAAACACAAAGAAGAAACCCCCCCTAAAATCGAGTTTTCTACCCGACAACAGGGACGGAATAGAAAAAAACTCACTGTGAAATCCCCAAAATGCCCCTAGATCAGAACTGAACAGGAGGGTCATAAAGCTGCTAAATGAAAACTGGAAACTGAAACTTCACGAGGGATTTCCGGTACCAAGACGACCTTTTCTGGAAAAACACAAAAAAGAAACCCCCCCTAAAATCATGTTTTATAAGCGACCACATCGAAAGAAGAAAATAAAATTGAGGTGAAAGGTCCATAATGCCCCTAGATCAGAATATGCAAAAAAAATGTGAAATGAATTCACAAGAGGCTCAAAACACAAACGATAAGGTTTTGCCCAGAAACGACCATGCACACAAACGTAACTTACCTATTTAGACGCGCTACAATGGTCCATGGCTTAAAAATATAGCCGATACAAAATCCAACCCCCCAACGGGTAAAAAGGCAAAAATGGAACTTGGAATGAAAACTTGGAATCCAAAAATGCAAAACGGGATCAAATGACTGTTTAGCCCTTGGCCACACTTCATACAAGATTAATAAGACCCTATAAAAGAATGAAAATGAAATTCCCACACCCGATGCAACTGTGGTGAAGGAATGGCTTGTGATTTTTCAAGTTTTTCATAACATTTCATGAAATTAAAAAGTTACATAGAATACAATACACATGTCATTGGCCTCCGGCCTCATCTCATACATGTCAAATACATTGAAAGGAGTGCACTTATGTACACGTTACATACATGGAATCAAATATACATATTTTGACATATAAATCTACAAAATGACATTTCATGCTAACATTTGCATGAAATGGAAACTTGAAAGCTACACGACATCCAAGGAATGCTAGGCTTCACGAACCAAGTCTTCGTACCTGACATATGCCCCAGTATCGTAGGGGTGAGTAACATAAAGCTACTCGTAGAAGATGAGCATGCATCGACCTAGCATTTTACAAATTTATCACCTTAAGGTGAAACATGTTAAAGGGGCTCATGCCACCTAACGTCTATGTCCAAGTGAGACTCGGGGAGCATCCTAAGCTACATTAGAGTCTAAGTAATAAGAATCATGATATACATACGTGTATGAAACGAATCATGGTTGGGATAATCCAAAAAAACACGACAAGAAGAATGCTTAAGCATAGATTAACATGAATTACATTTTCAATACAATTGAACTAGGTCTAGAGTAATCCATACAACATGACAAAAGCATATTTGAATACAAGTTAACAAGAATCACATTATCCATGCAATTTAACAACAAAAGAGCATGTTATACAATGCAACAAGGTTTAAGTTCTCAAAGCCATCAACTTAGAATCTAAAGTACAAAATAACAGTAGTGGTTCATGCCACCTAACGTCTATGTTATAAATGAATCAATAGGATCAATCCTAAGCTTTATTAGAACGCCAAAACATGATTTTCAATATCGATGCAATTTAACCAACATTGGAATTTTCAATACAACGCATAAAGCATAATTTCGCAAAGTTAACTTCCTGTAACTTAAAATGGAACGACAAATAAAAAAACAACAAGTTACAACATCATCTAGTTATCAACTTGAAATTGAAATGCGAAATCAAACAAAGTGGATACTTGGATGTCACGCCGGATCAGACCGACAACATAGTTACTTTAGGGTTACTAGCCCATGGGTAACCTCCCTATGTGCGCACTAGACCATATAGAGGGACTATCCCCCGTACTAGAACCACGTCCTAGCCATAGTCAAACAACGACATCCCCAAGTTTCCAAAATCAACAAGTTGTGCAACAATGCATATATCAACAGGAATATACAACATAATCAACAATCTACCAAGCACAACCAGATTTGGAAACCTATACAGTACATGCTCTAAGTCCACAACTAATATGATGTGATGAATGTCGAATCTTCAGTGTGCGATTCGTTGCACGCTATGCATGAATGATGTTAAATACAAAATGTGCAAATCATTACACAAGGCAACAGTATATTCAATAAGGAAAACATATTCTCATGAGTATAAACATAGCAACTATGTTATCCAATGCTCAAAACATAACCAAATGAATATACAACAAGTCCATGTCCAGGATTTTGATATAGAAACGACTTTCAAACACAATTAAATCCATGGCTCAATTCGATAGAATTTAATTAAATAAAAATAATTAAATTCCCTAGATTCTAATTCAATTCCAAATAACCTCAAATTAATACATATTAAAGAACATGGCATGGTCATCACCTATATCCATTCTAAAACTCAATTAGGTTATTGGAACAATAAAGTAGAACTCTAATTAAATCATGCTAATTTAATTACCAAGGTTCTAAAGCAACTTCAAATGGTCCACAATTAATATATACTAGTAAACAAGTCATGGCCAATACAAACATCAAGTTAAAACCTTAAGCTAATGGGACCACAAAATAGATTTTAATTAATTCTTTTAATTAAAATCTCTAGATTTTCAAACTTAACCAAATGCTCTCAAATTAACCTATGTTGGAAAGCATGCCAAAACTAATGTAATTTCACATTACAAGTTTATTTCATTCAATTTACGACTATGCAAATTAAACCTTCACTAAAGTTAAATATAAAACAAAAGTTGCAATTCTCATGCAATAAATCCCAATTTAATACATGTGAACAACCATACCAAAACTTAATTTTCTAGCATGCCACAATACAATTCCAAGTTGTATATCACCATGAGGATTAAATCTTAAACATGGAATTTAATTAAATAAAAGGTTTCAAAACCTAACCGAATATTCTAAATCAAATATATGTGAAACTATATGGCATGTAAATCAAGAATATCAAATCGGAATTTAAATAGAGTGAATAGTGCACTCGGGACAAATTAATTAATCAAATTAATTAATAATTACTAATTTTCAAAACACCTCCAATCACTTTCAAATTCAACTATGTTGGGGAGCATACTAAGGCCTAATTTAATATGCTAACACATATTGATTTTAAGCTAGTTAAGGCCATTTGAATTAATCTTTCACCTAAAATAAATATTAAATAAAATCTTTTATACTTATTCAAATGTTCCAATTTTAATACACGACAATGAGCATATCAGGGGGCAATATAAAATCATGCTATATGTTTATACCAAGTCATGAGCAACTGGAAAAATTAGATCCCGTACAAGAAAATTAAATAATAAAATCTCTAGATTTTATATTTAATCATGCAAACAAGTAGTATAAGAATCACAAGCATGCTATATAACAAGAATTTAAACCTAAAACATCTCCTACCTCAATTTGAGATGAAAATCCCAAAGGCCCACCAAAATAAAAGTGCTCCGAATTCGACGATACCGAGAGGTTTTGTCAGGGACAACCCCGTGAACATAACCCCCATCAAAGCCCCATCAAAATCATAACTTGACCTCAAAACCAAACTCAAGAAATGGTCAATACTGAATTCTAATAAAGGGGAAAGGTAGAGCACGGCGAGGGGAACAACAAATGTCAATGCCAAAGACTTTCCATCAAGGAAAAGTGAATTAAAAGAGAGGAGAGAAGATGGCAGCACCCCTTGGGCTGCCATGGGAGCTCCAGGTCGTGCATGAAGAGGGGAGAAGATGAAAAATGAAATATCTCACCCCCCTTTTATAGAAATCTCAAAAAAGTGCCCTGAACGGGCCCCGCCAGGTCTAAAATAGTAAAATTTGAGCAGACACGCTCAAATGGCAAAACTTTGTAAACAAAAAAGATTTAAAATGATAAAATATAAATAACAGAAGAAACGACGTCAAAAACTGAGTCCCGAGCAGAAAGTTATGCCCAAAACAAGTTTAGTGAAAACCGGGGCCAAAAACCCTGAAACTGGAAAACATCGACCAGGAGGAAATTTCTAGAGTACACAACTCGACGAAATGTGAAAATGAATCCCGTACGAGGATCCAGGCTCAAAATAAGACATTTTGCAATAACTTTCATTAATTGCACAATGGCCCCTCCAAAAAGTGAAAACTACACTTATGGCCCAGAATGAAAATATCTTCCAAAAATATTTTCTTAAAAAACCCTGAAATAAAATATCTTCAAAAGATATTTACAAAAAACACCCGAAGAAAAGAAAATAATTTCAAAAAACTTTGTATCCATGCCCCTATGGACACCGGGAGCAACCAAAGTACTTTCTTACAAAAGTAAAGATACGTATTTCATGGAAACCACTCAAGATGAAGACACGTGAAGTCAAAAACCAACTCTGAGCATGAGAAGTGAGGTTGTGCCAAAAAACTGACAAACGGAGATAAGACAGAATAGGGAAAAGGACGAAATAGCGCATAGTGTTAAAAAACGAAAAATGTGAAAATGTCTCAGTCCTTAAAGGAAGTTGTCAATCCACGGAAAAGAGTCTCAGGAACAAATTATGAGCACTCGAGATAACACTAAGCGACACGAAACAGAGCTCAGAAAAGAAAATTAAACGAAAAAAATTCATTCGTAAAATTTCAGGAAAAAGGAAAGGAAGGCAAATGACCGGATCGTTACAGAGCCCAAGACGCCATAGAAGTTTGACGAACCCACCTCGGAATATGGCTCTGTGTACATCGGTTGAATCGACACGAAGGGCATGCTTAGCATCATTCGAGTCAAGGTCTGCTCGCCGATGGGTTCAGCGAACTTTCGTACGTTGTTTGTCAACAAACCCTAAAGGAATTTGATAGTGTCTAGCCCGCAGAATTGAATTATGGCTCGAGTCTTGAGGAGACATCATGGGACCAACATTGTTGAGATGGATTTGTTGAGTAGAGAAGTGTTTTAACGTCGTTCAATAAAGGGAATTGGGGAATTGGTGAAAGGGTTTGAAATAGTGCATTTTGGGTTACTTTGTTTGTTTAGTCTGTGAGCTTGAGGTTGAAGACAATGCTGTGGAACAAAGGGTGGGAGAGAGGGGTGGCGGTGGTTGTTGACACTGGGTTCTGGGTTTTCAACCTTAAGTTCACAGACCTCAATGACATTGTCGCAACGCAATTTTTCTTCGCTTTTTGCTCAAATCACACCTCTGCTTTGGTTTTTTCAGTTCACATCTAATCTTGGTTTCTCTTTTCGATTCTATCAGTTTTTTCCTTTCAGCTACGAAAAATATTGTTCCCCAATCCTCCGTTTGGTTGCTGAGAAAGATGAAGAAAATAATGATATAACATTCTGAACATCTGCTCTGTTACTTTTTTTTCGATTTCCACCTTTCTTCAGCAATCAAATTGGAATCGAATCACAAAAATGAAATGAAAAATGGAGAGTTTTAATGAATTTAGGGATTGAAAAAGTTGACTAAATTTAAAATACGTAGCAAAAATTAAATTAAATTTAAAATAAAATGATACTTTAATCAAATTAGTTACTTACTTCAATTTCGATTTCGAGCTGATCTAACACTGACAGAGAGATTGAATACTAAATCCTCTTAAATTAATTTGTGTTAGAGTTTTATAGAAACTCTTTTTATAAAAACTCTTTTTATATCAATTAATAAATATTTTTTTATATTAATAAATAAATACTGAAATACTGAAACACTTTGCATATTTAATATAAAAATAAAAAATTCTTTTTATATCAATTAATAAATATTTTTTTATATTAATAAATAAATAATGAAATACTGAACACTGAAACACTTTGCACATTTAATATAAAAATAAAAAACTCTTTTTATATCAATTAATAAATATTTTTTTATATTACCAAAAAATACTGAAATACTGAAACAATGAAACACTTTGTGTAATACCCCTAGTTTTGAAAGGGATATAATCAGAATTTTATTATTTATTTTATTGTTTTCAGTATTTATTTTATTATTTTTAAGTGCTTATGTGGCTATGTATGGAATTTGAATGACGGGTTGTTTGAATTGATTTGTGGATTTAAATATATTGTTTTCTTTACTTGTCTTTTTAATTGATTTAATTGATAAATTGTTATTTAATTGACTTGTCTGATTATTTCTTTGTATTTTTGTTTTCTTTAATTAAATTAAATAGTTTTTAATTGTGTAAATGTTTTATTGGTTTTTGAATGGAATTAATTGGATTAATGGAATATTCCTAGTTGTAATGAAAAATAGGGTTTAGTCTCTTACTATCTCACGCCGACTAAACTGGGCCTTAATTAGGTTTTCTATGGTGGATTAAGATTAGGCTTAGGGTTTTGATTAGTGCCTATATATATATATACGGTAGTATGTCTTCAAAAAGGGTTGAGAACCCTATTTACGTACAGTGTTGATAGAGAGAAAAACAGAGAGAGTAACAGAGAGTTACAGGGAGAATTACAGAGAGAGATAAAGGGAGAAAGTCTAGGGTTTTGCCTTAGGCTAGGGCTGAACCAAGGAGGAGGAGGAGCAGAGGTTGGCTTGTGGGTAAAACCAAGAGCAACAGAGGTGGAACGGTCGTCGGAGATTTCATCGAAAAATTCAGAGACGGTTAAGGCAAGTTCTATTCTGTCTCTCTCCCCTTGGCCTGTGTTCGGTGCACTCTTAGATGGTCTCTAGGGTATTAATTAAATATTAATTGAGTTTTTGCATGCCTATCATATGCCAAAATAATCATCTATATATGTTTACAATATATCTGAAATTTTCCTCGCATCTCTGTTCTTCGTTGTTAGTTTTAAAGTGTGAAACTGTTATGGTTTTAATTGTTGTTGTGGTACTTACTATTGTAAACCAAGTACTGGGATGACAATGTATAAATATTAGACTGTTAAAGTTAGTCTTAAGGAAGAACAGAAGGGTAGGAAGAGGCCAGAGATGAACAGATGATGCAAAACAAAGAAAGAAGCGAAGTAGTGGCTCAAAGGAGGAGAGAGTCGGCTCCAGAAATTTGGAGGTGGCTCCCCCCTCTTTGGAGGCGGCTCCAAATTATTTTGGAGCAGGCTCCAAACACTTTGAGCGTGCTCCAAAAGTTTTTGGAGCAGGCTCCCTTCAAATTGGACATTCTGACATTTTTTTTTAATGAACTGTGGTTACTGCTTGAGCATGGGAATTGTTCTGATGGTTCTGAGATTTCACAGAGAAATTAGGAATTTGATTTTTGGGTGTTATTAAGACCTTAAATTGATTAAAGTTGACCTCTAAGTCAATGGGACAAACAATATGAAATTATTGAACTTTTTACGTTGTTAACGGATAGAAAAGGCTAAATTGTTAAATCTTGTTTTAAAGATTTAACGGATTGTAGCATGGACTCTAAACATGATATTAGGCTATACTAGAGCCACATTAAATAAATTAATGGATTTGCACTCTTGGAGTTAATCGTAGGAAAGTATACAGCGGTGCCTGTTGTTAACGGATGGAAGGGGTTTAATTGCCTAATTTACTTTTAGCAATTTAACGGATTTTATATATATTCATAAATCTTATTTTTGGTTGCATGCTAGGGTCATTTTATATCATGTTTGATCTATGCATACCTTGGATGTTAATTGTTGGAAATATTAATTCTGTACTGCGATACATGGAATTAAGCTTGGGGTTGTAACTACTGTAATATTAAGCACTACACAACAATTATTGGGATTAGGGTTTGGACTTAAATTGCTAAATTAGTACTTAGGTTTCATTAACCTAACTGGAGGTTGGCCTGGAATTAATTGAAGAACTAATTATGTATATTTTTTTCAATTACTTGGATGGATGCTGGATAATTAACTTGATGAACTATTAAATCTTGTTTTGTTAGTTACATGGATGGATTCTGGATTATAGATGATGAACTATTTAAATTCTGTTTATTATCTATTTGGATTATATGGATGTGTTTGATGTACTGCATAAAATGTTGCATCATTTACGGATCATATGCATGGTATGTATGATAAGCGCCGAATAATGTATATTCAAGCGCCCTAAATTACATTAACAAAGTCCAGTTATTAATTATTTTATGTAGATTAACTCCAATTCTATGTTTTTATGCATTTTCAGGTTCATTGGCCAAAATGGAACAAGAATAAGGCCTTGTGGAATCCTGAGCAACAAAAGGTGCCAATGCTGAATTCTGGCAGCAGTAGAGCCTGGACTTTGCTTGCCATTTTGACCTTCCAAACTCGAGAACTGGACTTCCCTCATAACATGAAAGATTTAGAGCTCTGAATCAGCTTTCCAAATATTCAAGTGGTTCATCATTCGGAGTTCGGAGCAGAGAGTTATGATCTTCACAACAGAGGTGCGCAGAACTGCCTAGCAGCACTGATGTACTGCCTTTCTCCCCATTTTCGACCAACCAGACTTGAGAATTGGGTCTTCATCAAAACATGAAGTTTTTAAAGCACTGAATCAGCTCTCCAAAGCTTTAAACAGATCATCATTCGGAGTTCGGGGCACAAAGTTATAGCAGTTTTCCCAAAATAGGTCAGCACTGAGCAAGAGGAGCATGTTGCACATTGCACTAAGTTAGAGTGCTCGAAGTCACCAAGCGTGTGCTCGAAAATCAGGCAGAATGCCCTTCAGAAATGGCTCATTTCAGCCCACTTGCACATTGGTTTCCCCAATGCCATCTCCCTTCTTTATGAAGTGGTTGGAGGTGTTCCTTGGAGGAGGGAGGGTATTGTTGAAGCATAAAAGGCTACCCAAAGGCCACATATATGATTAAGCTTTATCTTGAGCAAGAGAAAGGAGAGAGAAGAGAGCAAGGAGAAGGGTGTTCTTGAGTGCTACAGTAGGAGCTCGAAAATGGAGATGAGGATGATGCTTTTTCCTTCTTCTAGTTCACCAATGGGTAACTAAACCTCATCTAGGGAGGTGATGAAACCCCTCCCTTGTAAGCATGTGTTAGTATAGTTTATTTTTGGGGATTACAATGTATTTTTGATAGTCTTTCCATGATCAAGAGCCTCATTTTTGTTGTAATGAATGTTGAATGTTTTAAATGATTATTGTGAGTTATTCATCTTGTCTTGGATGGTTGCTTTTCTTAATCATATTGCTTGCACTTCCATGGTGACAATGGAAGTTAGATCATGGAATGATTTTAATGGCATGGAGTTGGAGAACCTAGATAGTTCATGGCTTAGGGTTTCCCTTTGATGGGCTATACTTGATTCTTAGCTTTATGTGCATTCACCATTTAAATTAGGGCTTGATAATCCTTGGCTTAGTAAGCATGTTCTAAGCTACATTTTAGTTTAGGTAGTTGATCATGTGAACCTTTGATGGTTTATTCTTGCCTTTCTAATTAAATGAACTTCTTAAGGATATTATAGCAACCTAGTATTGTTATGTATCATGACTATCATATATGTTGTTTTCCCCTTAAATTAATCTTAACCTAGCATGTGTATAGGGATGGAGGTGGATTCATTTCCCTAGCCTTCTTTACTTGTACTTCACTCCCTTGAATTCTTGCAATTTATTGTTTTATGCACTTTTAATTTCCTAGCTTAAGTGACATCCAACAAAACCTCTATACACCCTTCATCATTCTAAGAATGATTCTAGACATTTAGGTTGTATTAGACTAGCGTAGTCCCTGTGGTTCGACTTACCCGACCAATAGCCCTATTTTACAATGATTCGTGCTATTGCGAAGGTTGATGTTAATTGACCAACCGATCAATTTTTGGCGCCGTTGCCGGGGACTGCAAACGGTTTAGCAACCGAAGTTTCTAGGGTTAAATTTAGTTTGATTGTGAATATTGTGTCTTGTGAATATTCCTTGTGTGTTTTGACCACCTTTGTGTTTTAAGTGTTGTAAGATTCTAGGGACTCGAAGCTCGCCGTGGGAATGCTAGCAAATTGTAAGTCTAGAGGACCCCAGGTAAGTCTCGTGACTTCTAGTTTCGAGTTGTGAATATTGTGCATGTGTTAAATTTAGTTTTAGTTTAGTTGTGACGCCCTTGTTGAGGCTCTTATCCTGTTTAAATTTTGTGTTAAAGCATCGGTCCTTGTCGTGGCCATTTACATTTTCCGTCTTGATAATTGAGGAGAAAGGGAACATCGTATGTGGAGTTGTGGTTGATGAATTGCTTTGTTGAGTATATGCTTTATTGTTGATGTTCGGTCGTAGGTCACTTTCCTTACCCACAATCGATTCGCCCATTGATATCAATTCTCTTGAAAGAACTCTTAGACGGAACCTTAGGGAACCCACTCTTACAAGGGACCTTGAAACTGAATTCAATATAATGGGGGATAACGTAGGAAATCCGGGGAATGAAAGGGCTGAAATTCCTAATATCGAGCCAATGACTCTTAGAGATCATTTCATCCCTACCACCTATGCTTCTCCATCTTGCATAGTGATGCCAAACATCGATGCAGCTCAATATGAGATCAAGTCTAGTACCATTCAAATGCTTCCATCATTTCATGGCTTTGATAATGAAGATCCATACAAGCATCTTGATGAGTTCCTTGAAATCTGTTCAACCATCCGGTTGAGAGGTTTTCCGGACAATGCACTTCATCTCCATCTCTTCCCATTCTCCCTAAAAGATAGGGCAAAATATTGGTTGAACTCCCTCGCTCCCAACTCTATTACTTCTTGGGCTCAATTGCAACAAGAATTTCTTAAGAAGTATTATCCGGTGAGTAAAACCAACCAAATGAGGCGTTCCATTCTAAGCTTTTCTCAAGTTGATAGAGAACAACTCCACGAGACTTGGGAAAGGTTACAAGATCTTCTTCGGAAGTGTCCTCATCATTTGATCCCAAAATGGCAATTAGTGCAAGCTTTCTATGCCGGCTTGACCGAAACCCATAGATTCATGGTTGATTCTTCTTGTGGTGGGATGTTCATGTCCAAAAATGCGGATGAGGCTTGGACCTTACTTGAGAATTTGAGTGAAAATTCACTTCAACACAATTCTCGTAGGGCTCCGACCGCAACCACTCCAAACAACACCAACCCTTGTCAACCAAAGTCAATAAGGGAGGAATCATCTCAAGTGGATGCCATCGCTCATAAATTCTATCAATTGATGGCACCACATCTTCCTCCTTCATTGTCTCAAAATTCGGCAAGTTCAGTTTGTGCTTCATGTACTAGTCCATTCCATCTCTCGGAAGATTGCCCCACAACGGAGCAATTTCCTAGTCCCAACCAAGAGCAAGCTAATGCCATGTTCTCGCGGCCCGGGAACAATCCATATTCCAACACCTACAATCCGGGTTGGCGAGATCATCCGAATTTCTCGTGGCGGCAACAAGCCCCACAGAATTCCCAATTCCAAAACCAAGGGCGGCAAAATCAGCCCTCTTCTCAATATCAAGGTAGACCTTTCCAAGCCTCTTCAAGCTACCGTCCTCCTTACAATCCAAATGTCTCCAATCAACCTCCTGTGTGTCCAACTGACGAGATAGTAGCTGCAAACAAGCAAATGATGGAATCATTAAATAAGCAAATAATGGATGCCAACAAGCAACTCTTGACATCCTTGCAGCCTACTCTCCAAATGGTTCACTCTCATACTCAATCCATAGCTAATCTCGAAAATCAAGTGGGCCAAATAGCTAACTCGGTGAATCAATTGCTTCAAAAGGACAAGGGCAAGCTTCCCTCTCAACCTTTTGAAAATCCTAGAGGAATGCATGTGATTGACGAAACCCCTCCTCCGAGTGGGCCGACTCATGAACAAGTTCAAGCTATCACCACCCTTCGGAGTGGTAGAGTGGTGGACAACAAGGTCGATGGAGACAAAAGTGAAGAAGTTTCGCCGTTGAAAAATCCAAATTCAAGCTCTTCTAATCCAAATTCTTGTCCCAATACCATTCACGGATATCCCACACATGTCTCCCCAAATGTGGAAACTACTTATGAGCCAAAAGCTCCGTTTCCTCAACGTCTTCAAGAGTCGACACACTTTGGGAACAAGATTTGTAAAATTCAAGACATGTGGGAAGTCTTCAAGCAAGTGAAGATTAACTTGCCCCTGTTGGATGCTATCAAGCAAATCCCCCCCTATGCAAAATTTCTCAAAGATTTGTGCACTCAAAAGCGCACTTCTAAAAATCATTTGCCAAAAAAAGTGAGGTTGACTGAAAATGTTAGTGCTATTATTCAGCACAGCACTCCCCCGAAGTATAAGGATCCGGGTGCCCCCACAATCCCTTGCGTCATTGGTGACAGCAAAATCGAGAGGGCCCTCCTTGACTTAGGAGCTAGTGTGAATTTAATTCCATACTCGGTCTACCTACAACTTGGTTTGGGCGATCTTAAGCCGACTTCCGTGGTTTTGCAACTTGCCGATAGATCGGTCAAGCATCCACGAGGTATTCTTGAGGACGTCATCATCAAAGTGGACAAATTCTACTTCCCGGTAGATTTTGTGGTTCTTGATACGGAACCAGTCCATGACCCAAAAAAGCACATTCCCGTGATCCTTGGTAGACCATTTTTAGCTACGGCTAATGCATCAATTAATTACCGAACCGGGGTGATGGACATTGCTTTTGGAAACATGCAAGTCAAACTCCACATCTTTCATGCAACTCAACATCCCTCCAATGAGGATGATTGTTTTCTTGTGGATGTCATTGATGAAGTGGTCGAAGAATCTCTCCCCTTCATCCTAAGCAAAGATCCCCTTGAAACTTGCATGTCTCATTTTGACTTCTCAAACTTTGATGTTGATCAAGCCATTCAAGAAGTCAATTCCTTGCTTGATATTAATGCTATCATGGATGTACCTCCTTGGAAAATTCCAAAAGAACCACTTCCCCAACTTTCCACCACTCCTCCGGTCCCATCATTGTTATCTCCACCACAACTTGAGCTTAAGCCGCTCCCGGCCCATCTCAAGTATGTGTTCCTTGGTCCAAAGCAAACCCTTCCGGTCATTATTGCCTCAGACCTTCAAAAAGACCAAGAGACCAACCTTTTAGCGGTGCTCCAAGAGCATAAAGAAGCTATTGGTTGGACAGTGGCAGATTTGAAAGGAATTGACCCCTCCATTTGTATGCACCGCATTCATATGGAGGATGACGCAAAGCCTACTAGAGAGGTCCAGCGCCGGTTAAATCCAAACATGAAGGAAGTGGTCATGAAAGAGGTGATCAAATTGCTAGATGCGGGAATCATCTATCCTATCTCTGATAGCAAGTGGGTGAGCCCCACACAAGTTGTCCCCAAGAAATCCGGGCTCACCGTTGTTGAAAATTCAGCGGGCGAGCTCGTGCCACAACGAACCACCACCGGGTGGCGTGTGTGCATTGACTATCGTAAACTCAACTCATCAACTAGGAAGGATCATTTCCCACTCCCATTTATTGATCAAATCCTAGAAAGGTTAGCCGGCCAAAGCTTCTATTGTTTTCTTGATGGTTATTCCGGCTATAACCAAGTGGCCATCGCCCCCCAAGATCAAGAGAAAACAACATTCACATGTCCCTTTGGTACTTTTGCCTATCGACGCATGCCTTTTGGTCTATGCAATGCACCGGCAACGTTCCAAAGGTGCATGATGTCCATATTCTCCGATATGGTTGAAAGGTTCTTGGAAGTTTTCATGGATGACTTTTCCGTATTTGGCTCCTCCTTTGACTCGTGCCTCATAAATTTATCTCTTGTGCTCCAAAGATGCAAAGAGACGAATCTCATTCTAAGTTGGGAGAAGAGCCACTTTATGGTCCAAGAAGGCATTGTTTTAGGACATGTCATTTCTAAGCGGGGAATCGAGGTAGACAAGGCAAAAGTTGAGTTAATCTCTAATCTTCCTCCTCCGAATTCCGTCCGTCAAATCCGTTCTTTTCTTGGCCATGCCGGATTCTATCGTCGCTTCATCAAAGATTTTAGCAAAATCTCACGGCCCTTGTGTAATCTCTTAGCCAAGGATGTTCCGTTCAATTTTGATGACGCTTGCATGGAAGCTTTCATCAAACTTCGCATTCTCCTCTCCTCTGCCCCGATCATGAAACCCCCTAATTGGTCTCTTCCCTTTGAGATCATGTGTGATGCATCCGACTATGCATTAGGGGCGGTTTTGGGCCAACGTGTGGATAAACTTCCGCATGTCATTTATTATGCTAGCAAAACTCTCTGCGATGCCCAATTGAACTACACCACCACTGAAAAAGAATTGCTAGCTGTGGTGTACGCCTTGGATAAATTTCGCTCCTATCTTCTTGGCTCCAAGGTCATCGTCTTTTCAGATCATGCCGCTCTTAGGCATTTGTTAGCGAAAAAAGAGACAAAACCCCGCTTAATTCGGTGGATCCTCTTACTTCAAGAGTTTGACATTGACATCCGGGACAAAAAAGGGACCGACAATGTTGTCGCCGATCATCTCTCTCGCTTACTTATTGAGAAATCTTCAGAATTTGCAGCCATCCGCGATTCTTTTCCGGATGAGCAACTTCTTCAAGTTTCACATTCTACTCTTCCGTGGTTTGCAGATATTGTCAATTATCTTGCGGTTGGCAAAATTCCAGCTCATTGGTCCAAACAAGAGAGGGACCGGTTTTTCTCCCAAGTCAAGCATTTCTTTTGGGAAGATCCGGAATTATTCAAGTATTGCCCGGACCAAATCATCCGGCGATGTATTCCTGAAACCGAGGCCACAAGCATTTTAAATTTTTGCCATACTCTTGCTTGTGGAGGCCATTTCAGTGCCAAAAAGACCGCTAACAAAATCCTTCAAAGCGGATTCTTTTGGCCTACCTTGTTCCGGGATGCATACAATTTTTGCAAATCGCGTGAACGATGTCAAAAACTTGGATCCATGTCCCGAAGAGACATGATGCCCCTCACCAACATTTTAATTGTTGAAATTTTTGATGTGTGGGGGATTGACTTCATGGGACCATTTCCATCTTCTTATGGCTATGAGTACATCCTTGTAGCGGTGGATTATGTGTCTAAATGGGTTGAAGCCGCGGCTACCAAAACCGATGATCATAAAGTCGTGATCCATTTCATTCAATCTCACATCTTTAGTCGTTTTGGTACACCCCGAGCAATCATTAGTGATGGCGGATCTCATTTCCGAAATCGTTATCTCAAATCCGTCCTTGCTAAGTATTCAGTCATTCATAAGGTTGCTACACCTTACCACCCTCAAACGAGTGGTCAAGTAGAGATTTCTAACCGGGAGATTAAGCACATTCTAGAAAAAACGGTTAGACCGGATCGCAAAGATTGGTCATTACGGCTAAACGATGCACTTTGGGCTTACCGGACAGCTTATAAGACACCCATTGGCATGTCACCATATCGACTTGTCTTTGGCAAAGCATGTCATCTCCCGGTAGAATTAGAGCACCGTGCTTATTGGGCCGTAAAAAGGTTCAATTTTGATCTCAAACAAGCCGGCTCTAATCGTGCGTTGCAATTAAATGAACTTGAGGAATTGCGCAATGCCGCGTATGAAAATGCAAAAATTTACAAGGCAAAGACTAAAGTTTTTCATGACAAACACATCGTCAAAAAGTCTTTTGCCCCGGGACAAAAGGTCTGGCTTTTCAATTCCCGCTTGAAGCTCTTTCCCGGTAAACTCCGGTCAAGATGGGATGGTCCATACATTGTCACTACCGTCTTTCCTCATGGAGCAATCGAACTTCATGATCCTGCAAGTGGATCACTCTTCAAGGTAAATGGCCAAAGGCTTAAGCCTTGCATTGACAGCACAATTCTAACCCGAAAAGTTGAGGAAGTCCCCTTGACGGATCCCATTTATGAGGAATAGTGCCTGCTCTAGCTTGGTCTAGCTATCGACATTAAATTTAGCAAAGCAAGGGAAGAAATTCTTTCGATGTTCCAAGCTTCCCTACCTTCTCAAATTGCTCGTGCCTTGAAATTTTCTGGGAAATGGTTTCGAAAAGCCAAAAATTTGATTTTTCTGAAATGGTCTTCAGTTGTGTTCCGCAATTTTAGACCGGCTTCTTAGACCTTCTCAACTCTTGTTTTCATTCCCGAAGGTTTCCGGCTCTATTAGGCAATTTTCTCGGACTTTCAACATGGCACTCACATGCATAACCTCTCATCTTCAATGCATTGTTGAAATGTTCTTAATCTCATCCATGCATTGAAGAGATGTTCCAAAGTTTGAAAATTTTCTCAAAATCATCCACGCATTGTGTGAGGTTGCAAAAGTTAGGAAATCTTCCTGAAATCATCCATGCACTCATTGAAAAAAAAAAAAAAAAAAAAAACAAAATTTGCACAATTTCAAAATTTTTCTAAATTTTCCATGCTGTAAAAAAAAAAAAAAATTTGCACAGTTTGAAGCATTTTCCAAATTTTCCATGCATTGCATGAAGTTGCCAAGTTCTTGATTTCCATCCATGCATTGGTTTGGAAAAATGCATGCAAGGTCTGAAAATCCATCTATGTATTACTTGGCCTCAGGTGCAGCAGTTGCAAAAAAAATTTCCATCTAGTTTGCATAATGTTGCTCACATTGCCAATTCCATCTCCATGTTGCCTAATGAGCTCACTGCCTCATTTTCGAGCCCTCTCAAGTTCCTTTGGAGTGCTCGCAGCCACCTCCCAGCAAACCCGAACTCTCTGGCTTCATTTCGAGCAATCTAAACTCCAATTTGGAGTGCTCGACCTTGTTTGATTTTTAAACCCCAAAGCTGCTGAGGCTACTGGTCCCAATTCGAGCACTCTACTTCCATGCTTAGAGTGCTCGACCACTTCTCCCAACACAACTTCATGACCTGCATCAACCCTCACCATCTCTCTCTCTCTCGGCAACTTCAAGCTCCCTCAACTCACCACCATTCAAAACCCACCAACCATGCCAACCCTCACCACCCACCAACTCGGCTTCGATCTAACAAACCACTCCATCCCACACTCATATCCACCTCTCTGTTTGTTTTTCGAGCACTCGAAGCCAATCTTCGAGTGCTTGCAGCTGCATTCAGCTTTCAGCTCACTCAATCCCAAGCCCTCGCAGCCATCCCATGCAAACCACACCCTGTATGCAAGCTTCGCAACTCATCATCCACACCATCCCAACTCTCTGCAACCCACTTCTCAACTCACCCATGCTTGCACCACCTCACCACCTCGCACACATAGAACCATGCAACCATGCATGCATCAACTCAAACCTCAACTCCTATCTCTCTCCTCAACCCAACGCACCCAACCAACCTTCCAACCTTCTCTCTTTCTCGGCCTCTACAAACCAAACATCACCACCTCTTGCAACACCACAGTAACCCACTTCAAACCAAACTCCCCAAACCACCCTCCAACTCATGCTCACCACAACCCAAACCATCAACCTCCTCTCGGCATCTCTGCAGACAACCCCACCAACCCTCCTCTCTCTCTCGGCAACTACACCCACCACCACCCCTCACCTCCATCAACCCACCCCAACCCTCACCTTCTCACTCTCGGCATTCCCACTCTACCTCCCTCATTTTTCTCACCACCCAACCATCTACACCATGCACCATACCAACCCCCACATCTCAAACCCACATTCTCTCTCTCTCGACAACACAACAACAACCCACCATCCCACACCATGCAACATCCACCCTCTCGGCCATGCATGCATGCACGCCCATGCATGCATGCCACCCCTCACACCCTCACCAACCATAACCACACTCCATGCATCCCTCTCACCAAACCTCTCACCTCCCCACCCAGCTCACCACCCTATGCCAAACCCACCCAGCTCACCACCCTTGCATGCATGCACGCCCATGCATGCATGCCAACCCTCTTACCAAAACCCTCACCATGCCATTCACCTCAACCAACTCAAACCCTCACACTGCTCAACTTTCGAGCACTCGAAGACCAAGCTTCGAGTGCTCGAACTCCTCCTGCCCACACCCTATGCCAAACCCAACTCTCTGCCCCCATTTCGAGCACTCGAAGTGGGCCTTCGAGTGCTCGAACCAAGCCCTCTTTTCTCTCTTTTAAAACCCATTCTCTCCCTCGCAGCTCCATCTCCCTCTCAACCCACAAAACCACCCCCAATCCTCTTCCACCTCACAACTACCTCCCTCTCTCTCGGCCCCTCCCCTTCCCCAAACCAACCAACCAACCTCCCCACTCCACCTCCCTCTCCAACAACCAAACTCCCACACCCTCACCACCTCACACCACCTTTCTCTCGACCCCCCCACCCACCAACCCCTCCGTGCACCAAATGCATGCCACCACTTCCTCTCTCTACCCCAAACCCACAATCCATCTCTCATCCACCCCCAGCCCACCCACATTGCCACCACCCCTACATCTCTGCAGTTCCCATTTCCTATTCTGTCCCAAGGTATGTGAGCTTCCTTTTTTTTCTCCTTTCCTTGTCTTTATTTCATCATAAGGAGGATGGGATTGCATGTTGGTGATTTTGTTGATGCTTGGGTTGCTTGTTGTTGATGTTGCTCTATGCTAGAGCTTGTTTCTTTGTTAAAAATTTTGGGTTTGCTCCTCCATCCCACTCACTTCCATCTTCTCCTTTTTGTGGTGCACGCCAGGTGTTCGCTGAAATTCCTCAACCAAGTCCACCTCTCTAAATGTCTCGTGCCGGTCCTTCTCGCCCTCCTCGACCCTCTTCAGGTGCCCGTGCTGTCACTCGTGAGCGACCACGTGATCCTTGGGATTGCAAACAACTCAACTACGAACTCTCATTTCCACTCACGGATGCCTTTGACATTCTACCCACAACTTCGTGGGCTGTCGCCGAATTGACTAACCGGCGTCTGCAACACATTTGCGCACCCCTTGCCAGGGTTGCCTACCCCCGTGTAGTGCGCCTCTTCTACCAGAATCTCCAGTGCCCTGAAGAGCCACCCATTTCTCTCACTACATCCATTGATGGCACCGCCTATGCTTTCACTATGACCGACATCATTCAGGTTTCTGGTTGCCCCATTGAGTGCCCCGATGACATTGTCAATCGTGAGAATCTCCCTTTATATGAGGAGCCGGATACATTAACTGTGGCGCAGATTGCCGCTGCCATTTGCCCTATTGACGATCCTACTCGGCCCCGGTCTTTTATCCGCAAGACCAATCTTCCGGAACGCCTATGGTTCATTGACACTGTCTTCAAGCACAATGTTTGCCCTTTGGTGCACAGCACCGAGCGTCGGGGCCTCTTTCTGCAAGCCTTATATGCCATGGACCAAGGCCAATGGTTTTCCATCCCAGAGCTCATTTGGTCCACCTTTATGAAGTTTTGGCATGATGCTCATAATGCACGGGCTCCGCGAGTTGAAAATCGGAAATTGCCTTTGCCGTTTTTCATCACTCGACTCCTTCAGCACAAGGGTTTCGTTGTTCCTCCCCACGAACCAAAAGGCGACAAAATTAAAATTTTTACCCAGCGCCGGTGGATCAATGTTCTGAGCCATTCTACCACCCCTCCGCCTCCTGCCCCCCTGTTCATCCACGCTCCACCTCCTCCTCCTTCTGAGGCAGTTTCCACCGCCGCAGCCACTGCGAGGATAGAGCCTTCGGTCGACTCTCACCAGGACCAGGCTTTCATCCGGGCTTCCATTGCCGGTATTCATGCGCGACTAGATCGTTTTGAGCATTCTTTGTCCGCGTGCACTCAGGCTCTGTGTGAGTCTTCTTCACGTGCTGAAGAAGATCGTCGTCTTGCTGCTGAAGACCGCCGTGTCGCTGTTGAGGACCGTCGTTTGGCTTCCGCTGAACGGCGTAAGACTCAATCTCTCCTCCATTCCATCCTCGCCCGTTTACCTTCTGGCCAGTAGCTTGTTGCGCGTGTGGACCTTCTCTTTTGTTTCATCTGTAACTATTTCTCTTGTATATTTTGTTTTCCTTTTAAACTGTAAGAATTTGCTATGTATAGGTTGCTCTGGTCGACATGATCCCTGTACAGTTCTTTTTGTCATCATGTAAACTCTTTTTGCAATGCAAGTTCTTTATGTTCTGTTAACTTTCGATACATTCGTTTTCTGTCTTTATGCTTGTGCTATTAATGTGTTTGTGGTTGTTTCTTTTGGTTCTTCATATTGCTTTCCAGGTTGCGCAGTCCAGTTCAAGTTTGGGGGTTTTTGTCTCAAAATGCCGTTCCCTCCCCCTGGGTATTGTTGTTCCTTTTATCCTCGTTGTCATTTTTGTCTCTCACTTGCATCCATGTCCACATTGAGGACACTGTGTCGTTTAAGTTTGGGGGTGCATCAAGCATTCTTGGCATATTTTTGGTTCCATAATTTTTGCTAAGCAATGATAGTATAACTTGACACTTGTCGGAGATGAAACATATGTTTAATACCTTGTGTATAGAAGCAATTGAAATTTTTGAAAATAAAGAAAAATTTGAGTTGAAATGATCATGTAAATACAATGTAGTCTGTATAAATGCCTCAATTAGATTCTTGCTGGATTTACACTCTTATAAGCTTCACAATGCACAGATGCACATTGGAAACTTAACTGTGAGGCATGCAACTTGATTGACCTTGACCTTGGCCTAGTTAATCTGATTTGATGAACCTGATAGATGGATACCTTTGGCATGTATCTATTCAAAAAAAAAAAAAAAAAAAAAAAAAAAATTTTGAGAAAGAAAGAAAAAAATGACCAGTTGACGTTCGTAGCCTTTCCAACTCGAGCTATTAAGCCCTAGGAGTGTCTCTACACTTAGCACCCTAAAGCCATCTGGTTTGGGAGTTGTTGGCCTAACGCTTGCTACAAGGGTTGGTTAGAAAGCTTAAGGGACTTAAACATTGCACGGTCATTCAAAAAAATTTAAACTAGTAATAAACATGGTTCGTTGGAGTTCGTAGTCTTTCCAACTTGAGCTATTAAGCCCTATGGAGTGTCTCTACACTTAGCACCCTAAAGCCATCTGGTTTGGGAGTTGTTGGCCTAACGCTTGCTACATAAGTTGGTTAGAAAGCTTAATGGACTTCAGCATTGCACAACCATTCTATGTTTCGCTTATAAGTTGCAATAAATTGTCAATAAGCAACAAAAGTTGTCTTGTAAATAAAATCATGCCTTAGGGACCTCATTTAAAGGGGAATTCATTGACTTGAAAACTTGTGCCTTGGAATTGGAAAAGAAAGTAAAAGCCGCATGTTGAGAATCCAATTCACTTTCACTGAAGCTAGAGTTGATTTCCATTCAAGAGATGATAATTGAGTTATTTATATAGACTTTGATGTTGATGCATGTATGTAGAAATGTATTTAGCCAATTTTTGTATCAATGCTTCATATATGCAAGGTAGTTTTCCCAATGACCCCATCTCCAGTTTTTGTCTGTTTCAAGTTGTATTTGAGCTATGTTTCTATCTCATTTTACCATGGAGGATATTTTTGTAGTAGCATGCCCATGGTTGTCTTTTCTTTATGTTTTTCATTGTAGTTTTGCTAAGGGACTAGCAAAATGTAAGTTTGGGGGTGTGATAAGCGCCGAATAATGTATATTCAAGCGCCCTAAATTACATTAACAAAGTCCAGTTATTAATTATTTTATGTAGATTAACTCCAATTCTATGTTTTTATGCATTTTCAGGTTCATTGGCCAAAATGGAACAAGAATAAGGCCTTGTGGAATCCTGAGCAACAAAAGGTGCCAATGCTGAATTCTGGCAGCAGTAGAGCCTGGACTTTGCTTGCCATTTTGACCTTCCAAACTCGAGAACTGGACTTCCCTCATAACATGAAAGATTTAGAGCTCTGAATCAGCTTTCCAAATCTTCAAGTGGTTCATCATTCGGAGTTCGGAGCAGAGAGTTATGATCTTCACAACAGAGGTGCGCAGAACTGCCTAGCAGCACTGATGTACTGCCTTTCTCCCCATTTTCGACCAACCAGACTTGAGAATTGGGTCTTCATCAAAACATGAAGTTTTTAAAGCACTGAATCAGATCTCCAAAGCTTCAAACAGATCGTCATTCGGAGTTCGGGGCACAAAGTTATAGCAGTTTTCCCAAAATAGGTCAGCACTGAGCAAGAGGAGCATGTTGCACATTGCACTAAGTTAGAGTGCTCGAAGTCACCAAGCGTGTGCTCGAAAATCAGGCAGAATGCCCTTCGGAAATGGCTCATTTCAGCCCACTTGCACATTAGTTTCCCCAATGCCATCTCCCTTCTTTATGAAGTGGTTGGAGGTGTTCCTTGGAGGAGGGAGGGTATTGTTGAAGCATAAAAGGCTACCCAAAGGCCACATATATGATTAAGCTTTATCTTGAGCAAGAGAAAGGAGAGAGAAGAGAGCAAGGAGAAGGGTGTTCTTGAGTGCTACAGTAGGAGCTCGAAAATGGAGATGAGGATGATGCTTTTTCCTTCTTCTAGTTCACCAATGGGTAACTAAACCTCATCTAGGGAGGTGATGAAACCCCTCCCTTGTAAGCATGTGTTAGTATAGTTTATTTTTGGGGATTACAATGTATTTTTGATAGTCTTTCCATGATCAAGAGCCTCATTTTTGTTGTTATGAATGTTGAATGTTTTAAATGATTATTGTGAGTTATTCATCTTGTCTTGGATGGTTGCTTTTCTTAATCATATTGCTTGCACTTCCATGGTGACAATGGAAGTTAGATCATGGAATGATTTTAATGGCATGGAGTTGGAGAACCTAGATAGTTCATGGCTTAGGGTTTCCCTTTGATGGGCTATACTTGATTCTTAGCTTTATGTGCATTCACCATTTAAATTAGGGCTTGATAATCCTTGGCTTAGTAAGCATGTTCTAAGCTACATTTTAGTTTAGGTAGTTGATCATGTGAACCTTTGATGGTTTATTCTTGCCTTTCTAATTAAATGAACTTCTTAAGGATATTATAGCAACCTAGTATTGTTATGTATCATGACTATCATATATGTTGTTTTCCCCTTAAATTAATCTTAACCTAGCATGTGTATAGGGATGGAGGTGGATTCATTTCCCTAGCCTTCTTTACTTGTACTTCACTCCCTTGAATTCTTGCAATTTATTGTTTTATGCACTTTTAATTTCCTAGCTTAAGTGACATCCAACAAAACCTCTATACACCCTTCATCATTCTAAGAATGATTCTAGACATTTAGGTTGTATTAGACTAGCGTAGTCCCTGTGGTTCGACTTACCCGACCAATAGCCCTATTTTACAATGATTCGTGCTATTGCGAAGGTTGATGTTAATTGACCAACCGATCAATGTACCGGTATGGGACGATGACATACGGAGGGACGGATTAGATCAAAACACTAATTCCAACCCATTCATACATATGGAATAGATTAACTAAAACAGTTAAATCCTACATGGTTTCATGTCCTGTCAACTAAAATAGTTGAACGACATATTGGATGGTTGTTTATATTTTTTGTTAATAGGAAGGATAGGGATTTAATTAAAATATTTAAATCCTAATTATATGTTGTGTTTTGGTAACGAATAGTTGACCGGCTCAACATTGTATTTGGAAGGAACTTATATATATAATTGGAGTAGGGATTTAATTAAAACACTTAAATCCTAATTTTATGTCGTGTCATGGCAACGAATCAGTTGAGCGGCACTACATTGGTTTGGATGGGAATTTATATATATAAATTATGGTACCGCAATTTGAGCTTGAGTCTCATAGTCGACGGTTAGGGTGCCTATATGCAGTAGGATGCGTAGCTAGCTATGTTGGTTGAGGTATACCCTGTTAGGCCTCATGCCCACTCAGGTGCGTATTGCATGTTACCTTCTATTCAGGTTGAGACCCTCAACATAGTTAGTGAGAGTCCTGTAGTGTGGATATATATTTATCTATTTACGGACTATATAGATATGGTTGAAACATCTAGGATGTATCTGAGTATCGGGTCTCTGTTTGGATTGTAGTTAGGATAGAATTTGTTCGTGGGCCTGACCCACTATTATTTTTCAGGTAACGGACGGTCCCAGGTCTTAGAGCTTATTCGTGTTGAGTAGAGACGTCTTCTCATTCTTCTGACGACGTAGGCGGTTCCTGTATGATTTAGCATTGGATTCTTTTTCGGTGGTTCATTTCTCAGTGATGATTTTATTAGGGGTCCACCAGATGAATTCCCGAGTTGTATTAGAAATGGAGAATTTAGATGTAACAGACTAGTTCTTATTTATAAGATTTATTCTGAAGTTTTCAATAAAGGATTTTCATTTAGTTTCTTTCCAGCGAATTTTATTTACTCATGTTTATCTTAATTATGTTCTGTGTTCGATTATTGCTAATTGATTTGATATCCTCGGGTAATCGGGCGTGGGCCTGGCCAACCCGCATCCGGAAATCCGGGGGTATCACACTTTGCACATTTAATAATAGTATAGATATATATATAATGCTGAGTAAAAAAAATATATATATATATTAGGTCAGGCTTGTGGCATGCATATTTTTTCTTTTCTCTTTATAATTGGTCTCGTAAGTTTTTTCTTTACTTTTTCTTTTTATAAGCATTATTATTATGTTATTTTTTTTCTTCATTTTTTTATTTTTTTATTTTTGGTTCATTCTTAATTGGTGGTATGCCGTCCTGCCATAAGCTTAAGAGTGTGCATTAAGGCGAGAGCCAAGTTTTACATTTATAAAAGCCACTACTACCTTCACTAAAAATATAGTTAGGGCAAGCAGGGATTGTCCCAAGGGATTGAGTCGAATTTGGTTGTAGAATCACAATTCGGGTTAGTAGGTCGAGTGATCAAACAAATTGTTGGTTGGTTGATTAAACTAGAGAGCAAATTAAACTAAATAATTGAATTCAATAAAGAGTAAGTAAGAGAGAGAGATTTTGAGGTTTAGAGGTCACCACCAAACAATACTTTTTTACACCCTTAACAAGTGACTAATGAGGGAAATGTGTGTTGCAATAGGATGACCAATTAAGTATATATTGTCTAAGCAACATGTAAAAAGCACAATATATCTAACAATTAAGTATATATTGTCTAAGAAGCATGTGAAAAGTACAATATATCTAGCAAGTCATTAATCTTTTCATTAAGCTCACAAGCCAAATACACCGCAAGGTTAGAAACATATGCTACTTGCATTCGAAAGTATGGAACATCAAACACCCAGCATGGATTGTCCTCCCATCTAAGAACTATACTACTACTACAATACAATTAAGCTAATAACATGCAATTAAACTAATTAAACTAAGGGAGAGGAACAATCCATTAAGCAATGAGCATGAACCATTAAGAAAATTACAAGAGCATTCCATTAAGCACTATGTTTTGAAAATCTCTAGATCTATGGCATTAATACACATAGACATGCATCAATAACACAAGAAATAAAGACAAACACATGAACATCTATTCTAGCATACATAGACATATGGATAGAATGAAATGATCAATTGGAAGCATTAAACCACATCAATCATTGAATAAACAAGATCTATATATGTGAAAGTGCCAACACATGTATTACAATACTAATCCCTCAATAATACATAAAATAAAGATGTAGAAAGCATGCTTGGGGCTAATTCTAGCCCCAAGAGGATGTCTAGCCACTCATGGTAATGCTTCTCCAACCCTCAAGGGAAAACTCCATGGAAGAAATCTACTCCTTGGTTGATGAAGAGCTCCCAAGCTTGTGTCTCTAGCCTTCTCCTCCTTTCTTCCTCCCTAAGAATAACCTCTATTATGATAAATGGATCCTCCTCAAAAAGTGTATATATTCTATATATAGGTAGGTCAAGTGACACACAAAATGAGCTGGGGTCGTGCACAAAATATTCCCCAATGATTGGATAAAGGACAACTTTAGTGAGCTGGAAATTAAACTTTTTCGCACTGGAGGAAGTTCGATCGATCGAACCTTGGACTTGGATCGATCGAACATAGCTGAGATCTATCGAACTAAAGTTGGATCGATCCTCAATGGCGGCGCCTTTTTGGATAAAAACAAATCTAAGATATTTCGAAGATATTTTTGGGAAAAGGACAAAAGTGGTTGGTAGGGTGGTATACCTGGATAAGATCAATCATTTGGATAAGGACAAGGTAGTTCGATCGATCGAAGAATGATGTTGGATCGATCGAACTTTTAAGGTTTCTGAAAATGTCATCATGGCTCAGATACATCTTGAAGTGCTGAAATCGATCATGTTGGATCGATCATGTTAGATCGATCGAACTTTGATCTAAGATCGATTAAAGATGTTGAATTCCACCTTTTGCTTCCTTTTGCTTCCACTTGGCTCCTTTCTTTGATTCATCCCAGAATTGCTTCATTTCTGCTCTTATTTGGCTGAGTTAGCTTATTTTCGGGATAAGTGCTTGAAAATGGAAATAACACGAAATTAATCTAAAACGTAAAGTAAGATAGATAAAGGTACTAGAATACCTAAGCTTAAGGGGTTTAAATACGCACTTTTCAGCTCTCATCACACCCCCAAACTTAGATATTGCTAGTCCCTAGCAATGGACTAGAAAGTAAAGGAATGAAATGAACAACTATACAACTATGTACTAGAAAGTAATAAATGGATAACACCACTTTCGTAGGGAACACGATTACATTTAGTATGTGCAACAAGCCTTTTAAACCCATAGGTTACCCCTAGTGGACGAGTGAAGTCTCGTGAGGGTTTCTAGAAATGATACCCACAAACATTAAGCTCATTCTTTTAAAAGAGACACCAATATTGCAAACAAGCATTGGGAGAAAAGTACCTCAAGTATGCAATTTTTCAAATATTTCCGAGCAATCTCCCAAAATTTCAACATCAAGCAAACAAATATGGTCCTCCACACATCAAGAAAATGATCATGCAAATCAAAACAACTCTAGAATCCTTTTTGAGTGGACCGGCATTAAATGTGTTGTTATCTAAGCCAACTAAAGAATTAATCACATCCTTACTCTCAAACTAGCACACAAATCTAGTACCGATCATCAAGACAAAAAGTGGACCTTTTATTAAAGCTTTATTGTTCTAGGTGCGCTTATTCTTTTCACTTATATTTTTTTTTTTTTTTTTTTTTTTAAAAGGATCAAAGATGGAAGCATAGTGCAATGTGTTGATCTATTAAGCTTTCTAGCGATTCATGAGGTCGAGCGTTAGGTCAATGACTCCCAAATCAGACGGCTTTAGGGTATTAGGCGTTCAAACACCCCTACGGACTTACAAGCTCAAATCAACTAGGCTACAAATCAAGACAATCTCCATTTAATCATTTCCCACTTCTCACCTTTTGGGAGGAGTCCTCACTTTTTGTTGCTTTTGCTTTTGCTCTTTTTTTTCTCTTTTTTTTTTTTTTTTTTTTTAGACCACTTATTAACCTAGATTTTGGGACCTCCACCTTTCGGCGCGAGAAGTTCAGTGCTTGATGAGGCTAGAATCCCGGTAACATAGTGAAAAGGAGTTGTTATCCACCTTTATCAAGAATGAAAGCTTTCAATGCACTACGAGCCCAATTGGGATATAACCAATTCAATAATCAACAAAGCATGTACCCCACAAATGAATGCTAGTGTGCGCCTGTGCTAGTGTAGAATACTAGAGTGAATCTCAAAGTAATCACAAAATCAAGATGATGTGGACCACAAGTGCAAGCAAGATATCAATCTTTCGAAAAATTTACTGCTAAATGGCATCCGCAAGGCATACAAGGAGTATTGGACTCTCAAGTCAAGCAATTTTAAATTTTAAGCAAATATAGTCCTCAAAAGATCAAAGTCATCGCTAATGTGGACCAATCATAGAAAATCTCTCAAATACACAAGTCATGCTCAAAATTTGAATTTAAAAGCAAACACTGTAACATATACCATTACCCCCAAACTTAAATGGCACAGTGTCCTCAATGTGCAAAGAGAATAAAAGGAAAGAGTATACAGGTACAATTAAGGCAAAGAATGGCTGGGACTGAATTATCCAAAGTGGGTGGCATGCCCCCCCCCCCCCCCCCCAAACTTGGGATTAACTGTGGTCTTGAAATTTGGCACTTGGATAAACTTATTAGATAACAAAATGGATAATACAGTGCACAGTGGATATGTAAGTGTAAATGAAACAAAAGTAGTGAGAGAGGTATAAGGGTGGTCCTGAATATTATGTAGCATTCTCTCTCACTGTAGTCATTGGATGCACTTGATGGAGTCAAACAGATAGATATAAGAACATAATAGATGACATCCACAGCAAAAATATATATAAAGAAAATAAAGTATAGAGTACATCAAAAGATCAAAGCCCACATATCCGGTTGCAAATAATATACAGTGATGAAAGTAACAGATATGAATCAGAGAGATGGAGTATAGAGAGATAGAAGGAGTGAAAATCTCAGGTAGGTGGGGCAGGACTGGCAGGGCGAGCTCCGCGGATATCGTGAGATAAGTCTCGGAGTGCAGTCATGACATCCGTGCGGAATGTAGCAAAATCAGCTCGGTGGGCCACAGTATCGGCTCGAATAGCAGCAGTATCAGCTCTGATAGCAACCACTGCATCCTCCAGAGCCTGAAGACGCTCTCCAAAGCTGGGGGTCTGACTAGGAGCCTCAGGTATGAATAAATCAGAAGAAAGATCCTGAGTCTTCTCCTCTGCATGAATGGGTGATCCAGCTGGAGAGTGCTGCTCTGCGTCATCTGCAGGTCGCTCTAAATCAATATCCATACGCTCAACAACTGGATCAACTGGTGCGTCGTCCGCTGCCGGGTCTGTTGCTGCTGCTGGTGCCTCAGCCTCTAAATCATCTAAATCTAAGTCCTCTGCCACCTGAGCTGCATCCTCCTGTAATCGGGCAATAATAGCATTATAGCTCTTATCCCAATCCTTCTTCTAGAAAGTACATGTTCCTCTCTCTGGGCGCTCCCATGGATGGAAAGGATAGCGCTGATCAATCAGGATCTGGGTGATGAGGTGGCCAAATAATAGGAACTTGGTCCTTTTGGGCCGCTCCTTGCTGATGTAAGTGTTATAGAGCTACCTCATCATGCTCCAGATGAGCGCAGGAATTGATACCCAGTGGCTCGTGTAGAATGCGTAGAGGGTTGTCAGATAGTCTCCTCACCGCTGAATCTTATGCCTGGCCATATATATATTCCGAAAGAGAACGGAATCAAAGAACCATAGGTCATCTGGAAGATAAGTGCGGGTGGCAAAAGTCTCGCCATCGGCATAGTGACCTGTCAAGAAAACTGCCATGTCGGCATAAGAAGGCCTGTATAGCCTGGGATAAAGCTCATGTAGCTCTGGAGGGCATCGGTGTGGACAATGGCATGATCTGGCTAGTGTGTCCACAGTAATAGTAATCTGGTGGCCATCTATGGTAGTGATCATCTCTACCATAGTACGCGGGGATGGCCGGAGGTTCTGGAAGAACATCCGTACTAGCCGCGGGTAGACTGGCTCAGTAACTGGGGCAAGAATAGCTGCAAGGCCCCTCCAGATAATATCATCATAAGCGGATCGGGTCAGTACCGATCTAGAGAAGAAGTCTGTGTCAAAAACTGACTCATGGGCCACTGTCATCTCTGTATATCTAGGCAATGGCCTGTCACACTCTTGAGCTGGCTGAGGTGGCTGGTGTGGTGGAAGAGATGGAGATAGTGTAAACGCAGACTGAGCCTAAGAAGGAGATGGAGAATGCTCAACCTCAGCCGCATGAGAAGGTGACTGAGGTGGAGTAGGCTCTAATGGCTCATCCTGTGCAGGGTCCTGTGCATGAGAAGGATTGACCTCGGCATCGGAAGTGTGCCTGGCTCAGCGGTGATAGTGACCGTGGGCTACAGTCTTGCGCTTAGGCATGGCCTGAAAATAATTTTAAACTTGCAAAGGGAATCAGTGCCAGAATAAAGAATTGAAAGCACAAAATAGAAACATATATGTCAAATAAGATAGACAAAACAGATATGACATGAATCTATGCAAGTGACAGGATGTGAACATGTTAAGTAGTGTAAGTGTAAAATGCATCCAATGTGGAATATCATAGGCATTGGGTATATAAAAGATAGCATGACACAAGATAAAATGCATGGAATGTGTGTATGAAATCTATGAAGTTCGATCGATCACAAAAAATGTGAGATCGATCTTAAAACTTCGATCGATCTGAGAAATTGAAAAACTGAGTTCGATCGATCTCTCAAGATCAATCTGAGAAATAAGTTCGATAGATCGAACTATGCGATGTGAAAATCGAAAAGTCACAGATCAGTGACGTGGATGACACGGGGCCTTCATGACATGGTCGTGGGCCCATCAACACAACAATTCCTCAATCCTAATCACTGGACTAGGCCCATATTTCCACAAATTGAATCAAAACATAAAATATATACACATATATACAAATCTATATACACATATATATAACATGCTTCAAGATTCATCAATAGAGGATTTGAACATTTAAGCAACCTAGATCTAGAATATAAAACATGTATGCATCAATTCGAAGCTTAGATTTAAAGAAGGGGTTCGGATCTTACCCCAAACGAAGAGAGAATATGAGCTACGAAAGGGGTGATGGAATCCAAGAGAAGAGAGAAGTCAACGCTCACTGGATCTTACCGGAGGTTTGCTGGAGATGATGATGAAGATGGGTGGATACACAGTGGCGATGAAAATGAGGGACAGGGTTTTGAAAATGAGAGAAGGTGAGATTGATCTTTGAAATCGATCTTGAGACCCTCGAGTTCTATTTTTAAAAACTGTTCCAGCCCAGTTCGATCGATCGAATTGAGATTTCAGATCGATCAAACTGTGATGATCTCTCTTCAAAGTATTTTTGGATTTTTTTTTAAAAAAAAAAAAAATTAAAAACTAAAATTTAAAATTTTAAATTTTAAAAATAGAAAATATTTTTGGATTTTTGAAAAATAAGAATAAAAATAAAATAAAAGCAAATAAAATCTTTTTGGATTTTTGAAATAAATAAAGTAAAATCTCTCTTCTTCTTTTTTTTTTGAAAAATTAAGTAAATGAAAGAAAATAAAAGAAAATCTTTTTGGAAAATAAAATTAAATTAAATTAAAATATTTTAAAAATTTTTGAAAATTAAAAAGTCAAACAAAGTCAAAGATGGTGAGATGAAGAACAGAAATCGATCTAAACAAAATGTTCGATCGATCTGACAGAGAGCAAAAATATGCAGGTTTTTGGTTCAAAAATTTGGCTAAGTGTTGGAACTCATGATCGATCGAACTTGAGGTTTGGATCAATCGAAAAAGTTATGATCGATCTGAGAACAAGTTCGAAAGATGGGACAGAAAGGTGATTTGGATGCAAGTGGATGCAGGTCGAAAATTTTTCTAAATGTTGGATGCAGGTCGAAAATTTTTCTAAATGTTGGATGCAGGTAGAAGTTCGATCGATCAAACTCTCCTTTGAGATCGATCGAACTCATGCAAAATGCTCAACTCCAACATGAAAGTGTATACAATCCTAATCATAGTTCCTAACAATGCATATGAACCAAAAACAAGTATCTAGACTTCGCAAGAAATGAAATTAAAGATAGAAATGAGGGAGGAATAGGGTTTTGACACCCTACGAAATGTCGTGCTAGTCTTTACCGTCTCTAGCAAGACATTGGGCTCTTTTAGCCCAGATCAAAGATCTTGTAATGCATCCCCTCCTTGTTGGGCTGATGGATGCTTTGAACTCCACCCAACAAATGGTTCTTTGAAGAACTTGTTGAATTTAGCTCAAAAGAAACTTTTGATCCCTTGTCAATGCATTCACAATCTTTGGGCTTCCATGCCCTTTCAAAGCAAGAATTTGAAACAACACTTTGAGAATGCAAGGTTGAAGATGATTCCTTTGAAGTTTTAGTCTTACACAAAAGCTCACTTCCTTGACATTGAAGATCATAGCATTTATCTACAACATTAACCTCTCCTTCATATTTGTCAAATGAGTTGGGTGTGGGATTGAAGATATTCAACTTCACCTTCGTGTAGCCAAATGAGATTTTCATTATCCCCGTCCTACAATTAATGTTGGCATTAGCAGTTGCCAAAAAAAGGTGGCCAAGGATAACGGGAATTTGGCTCTTAGGATTTAGGACCGGTTCCGTGTCAATGAGAACGAAATCAATGGGGAAGAAAATTTTGTCAATCTTTATCAAAACATCCTCAATGATACCCCTAGGCTTCTTAATGGATCGGTCGGCAAGTTGTAAAACTACCGACGTCGGTTTCAATTCACCTAGGCCCAATTTGACATAAACCGAATATGGAAGAAGGTTAACACTTGCTCCTCAGTCAAGATGCGCCCAATTAATGATATGATCACCAATGATGCATGATGTGGTAGGTGAACCGGGGTCCTTAAACTTTGCTAAAGTGTTATGTTGCAAAATTGAGCTCACTTGCTTGGTCAAAACCACTTTTCTTGGTGCTTGGCTTTTGTTTTTCCGCTTTTGGGTGCACAAGTCTTTCAAGAATTTGGCATAAGCCATAATTTACTTGATTGCATCCAAAAGTGGAAGATTGACTTTCACTTGCCTAAACATTTCCATGATTTCTTTGGTTTTTGCCTTTGCTTATCTTTTGAAATGGATCTTTTTAAGGCATCCGGAAATGGAGCTTTTGGCTCAAAAACTTTTTCAGCATTTTCTTTTGAAGTCTCTTCAACACAAGAATTTTTCAAATCACTATGTTTCAAATCATTTTTCAACAAAACCTTTTCAAATTCATTGTTCAGCAAATCTTTCTTCAAATCATTTTCAAAATCATTCTTCAAATCACATTTTGAAGCTTTCTCATTCACAAGATCATATATATGCAATGAAGGAAGAATGGGATGTGAAACGGGACGGGTGATAACTTGAGGTTATACCGGTTCACTCTCTTCATTGAACATTTCAACTTGATTGTCCACAATCCTACCACTCCGCAAGGTAGTCACCGCATTAACATACTCAATGGTGTGGCCTTCCGATGAGGAATGGGTTTCCATAACACATTGTTAATTAGGTATGGCATTCATAGGCATCTTTCCCTTCTCTCTTGCATTAAGAGTGCTTGTTATTTGCCTTACTTGGGTTTCTAGCTTCACAATAGATTGAGAGTGGGAATGAAGTAATTGTGTGTTTGCCTCTAGAGTGCCCAAAGTATTCAAAACTTTTTCTTCAAAGGCGGGACTTCTAGCATTTCCTTGGGAATAAGATTGGTTAGGAAAATAAGAGTTAGCAAATTGATTCCCTTGTGATTGATAAGGTCTATAACCTTGGGATCCTTGACTTTGAAGTGGAGGTGGAATGTACTTCCCTTGAAAACCGCCTTGGGAAGGGTTTGAGCCCTCTCCTTGGTTTTTCTAAGAGAAATTCGGATGACTTCTCCAACTTGGATTATAATGACTACCATAAGGATTGTTCCCTTGGTTCATAAAAACTACATTGACTTGTTCATTAGGTTCATTTTGCACTTGTCCGTGAGGACAATGAGAAGTAGAATAAAGAACACTAGAACAAGTCATACATAATTCATTCGATGCATGATGAGAATGGTTAGGGAAGGAAGATACTTGGTTCGCCGAGTTTTGGTTAATCAAAAATTGATCAAACCTTTGAGATAAAGACTTCATTTCGGCAGCGATTTCATTTGAGTGGTCGACTTGATGTAAGCCAACACTCTTCCTACCTTGTGAATTTATACCATTCTTGGATGATAATGTTCTATGCAAAGAATTTTCACCCATGCTCTCATAAAGACGCCACACGTCATCCTCATGCCTATCAATGTAAGAGCCACCCATAGAAGTATCAACCATGCCCTTATAATTGTCCGATAAGCTCTTAAAGAAAATTGAACTAATTGCCATTTGGGCATGTCATAATGTGAACACTTCCTAAGCAATTCATTAAAGCGTTCCCATGCCTCATGAAATGTTTCTCCATCCCCATGTGAAAATTCTAGAATTGAGGTTCTCATGGCATTGGTCTTAGGAACCGGATAGTACTTCTTTAAGAACTCTTGTTGCATTTCTGCCCAAGAAGTTATTGAAAAAGGCCTAAGATTGTTAAACCAATATTTTACCTTGAATTTAAGGGTAAATGGAAAAAGTTTAAGCCTTAAGACCTCTTCCGGCATGTCCGTATATTTTACGGTGGAACATACTTCAAGAAACTCATCCAAATGCTTGTAAGGTTCTTCACTTGGAAGTCCATGATAGTTAGGAAGCATTTAAATGGTTTGTGGCTTAATTTCATAGTGATGTGCTCTAAATGGTGGTAATTGAATGCATGTGGGTGCATTGTATTCATTAGGCACATAGTGATCTCTTAAAGCAAGTGGAGGATTAGCAATTTAAGGTGTAACATGAGCACCTTGATTTTGATTTCCTTGAATGATGGGAGGTTGTGGAGCATAGATTGGCCTTGGCATTCCCAATGGAACATGGCCTTATTGTTGTTGTGGTTGGTGAATGAATGGCCTAGGCATGCCTAATGGTACTTGAATGTTCTCATGATGCACATTTGGATGGAAGATACTTTGTTGGTCTATGTGACCAAGGTCCTCTACATGCTCTTCATTATGGCCTTCCATTGATGTAATGGATTGGGTAGAACTAGAACTTCTTCTTCCCTTAGGATTTCTAACTACAGATTTAAGATGCAAATCAAGAGGGACAAGAGTTGGTCTTAGTGATCTACGACCATATATGCACAATGTAAAACACACAAACACAATGAATGAATAAACACTTCGACTTCACAACAATTCAATGAAACTTCCTCCACAAACACTTAACCCATACTCCTATGCTTTAACAACAATGATGCAAAGAACAATTAAGAATGCCTCCACGCGGGCTCACGATTTATTTAAGAATTTAAAAACAAGCCTCCACGTGGGCCAACGGTTTAACTAAGGGATTGAGTAAAGAAAGTCTCACAAAAGTCCTTTAGCACTTCAACTCCAAATTTATAGCTTAGCTTAGCATAGCAATTTTTTTAAATTTTTAGCATTTTTCCTTGCTTGCTTAGCTCCTTTGCTTGAATACTCCTTTGCTTTCTTCCTAGCTCAATGCTCCTTATCAAAGATGAATAAACACAATAAGTAACAAAAATTGAAAACATAGTAAAGACATGATCAAAAGAATACTAATTCCTTATTGATTCCACAAATACGACGTTGCCTAATCCCAGGCAACGGCGTCAAAAACTGGTGGTATGCCGTCCTACCATAAGCTTAAGAGTGTGCATTAAGGCAAGGGCCAAGTTTTACATTTATAAAAGCCACTACTACCTTCACTAAAAATATAGTTAGGGCAAGTAGAGATTGTCCCAAGGGATTAGAGTCAAATTTGGTTGTGGAATCACAATTAGGGTTAGTAGGTCGAGTGATCAAACAAATAGTTAGTTGGTTGATTAAACTAGAGAGCAAATTAAACTAAATTATTGAATGCAATAAAGAGCAAGTAAGAGAGAGAGATCTTGGGGTTTAGAGGTCACCACCAAACAATACTTTTCTACACTCTTAACAAGTGACTAATGAGGGAAATGTGTGTTGCAATATTGATGTGTGTGTGTGTTTGGTTGATTCAATTAGTAAGGATGACCAATTAAGTATATATTGTCTAAGCAACATGTGAAAAGCACAATATATCTAACAATTAAGTATATATTGTTTAAGTAGCATGTGAAAAGCACAATATATCTAGCAAGTCATTAATCCTTTCATTAAGCTCACAAGCCAAATACACCACAAGGTTAGAAACATATGCTACGTGTATTCAAAAGTATGGACCATCAAACAACAAGCATGGATTGTCCTCCCATCTAACAACTATACTACCACACACTACAATTAAGCCAATGACATGAAATTAAACTAATTAAGCTAAGGGAGAGGCACAATCCATCAAGAAATGAGCATGAACCATCAAGAAAATTACAAGAGCATTCCATTAAGCACTATGTTTTGACAATCTCAAGATCTATATATATAAAAGTGTCAAAACATGTATTACAACACTAATCCCTCAATAATACACAAAATCAAGATGTAGAAAGCATGCTTGGGGCTAACTCTAGCCCCAAGAGGATGTTTAGCCACTCATGGTAATGTTTCTCCAACCCTCAAGAGCAAACTCTATGGAAGAAATCTACTCCTTAGTTGATGAAGAGCTCCCAAGCTTGTGTCTCTAGCATTCTCCTCCTTTCTTCCTCCCTAAGAATAGCCTCTATTGTGATAGATGGATCCTCCTCAAAAAGTTTATCATATTTTATATATAGGTAGGTCAAGTGACATACAAAATGAGCTGGGGTCGTGCACAAAATATTCCCCAATGATTGGATAAAGAACAACTTTAGTGAGCTGGAAATTAAACTTTTTTGCACTGGAGGAAGTTCGATCGATCGAACCTTGGACTTAGATCGATCGAACATAGCTGAGATCTATCGAACTGAAGTTGGATCGATCCTCAATGGCGGCGCCTTTTTGGATAAAAACAAATCTGAGATATTTTGAATATATTTTTAGGAAAAGGACAAAAGTGGTTGGTAGGGTGGTACAACTGGATAAGATCAATTATTTGAATAAGGACAAGGTAGTTCGATCGATCAAAGAATGATGTTGGATCGATCGAACTTTTGAGATTTCTGAAAATGTCATCATGGCTCAGATCCATCTTAAAGTGCTGAGATCGATCATGTTGGATCGATCGAACTTTGATCTAAGATCGATCGAAGATGTTGAATTCCACCTTTTGCTTCTTTTTGCTTCCACTTGGCTCCTTTCTTTGATTCATCCCAGAATTGCTTCATTTTTGCTCTTATTTGGCTAAGTTAGCTTATTTTCAAGATAAGTGCCTGAAAATGGAAATAATACGAAATCAATCTAAAACGGTAAAGTAAGATAGATAAAGGTACTAGAATACCTAAGCTTAAATATGTAATACCCCTAATTTTTAAAGGATAGTCCTGGTATTTATTTATTTGTTTAATTGCATTTTATTTTATTTAATTGATTATTTGCTTGCTGAAATGTTTGAATTAATTGTGACTTTATTTAATTTTTATTTTAATTGGTTTTGGTTTTGTTTGAATTGATTAATTGAGTTTTTTTTATGTTAATGGGTTGTTTTAAATTGACTTAATTTAATTTATTTAACTTAATTGGTTTAATTTAAATGTTTAATTTTTCACGGGGTAATTATTTTATTTATCTAAAGTTAGGGTTTTAGGATTTATCGTTGGCCGACTTATAGTCAGACTTGGAATAGGGTTTGGTAAATTGAAGCCTATATATACATGTACATACTAGGGTTTATGGTTTTAGAAAACATAAAGCTACGTCTGTATCACCAAGGGCTGCTAAGAAACAGAGTGTGAACTTGGGGAATTGGTAAAGCAGTTCAAGGAAGACTACAGAAACTGTGGAATTAGAGTTTCAAAGTCTGAAACTCAAGGCAAGTCTTGTTCTTCTCTATCTCTCTAATCTGTGTTCTGTGCATGGTTAGGAAGACTCCAGGGATTAAACTGAGGCTTAATTACAACTTTTATGCATATTTTAATCAATGTTTAACTTCATGGAATTGAACCTGTTCTTCGTTGTTTCAGAAAGATAGTAAATAAATTGTAGTTCTGTAATTTTTCTTCGTTATGTAGTATTTTGTTTTCAATTCGAGTTTGATGATATATCATTGTTTTACAATCAATCTAGAACTAAATTAGGCCTTAAAACATGCACTAAAAATTTCTACAAGAACTGGTACTCACAGAAAATAGAGAAGACAACGAAGCGAACAAAACTGCTAAGGGGAAAAGGGAACAGGCTCTTATAACCCCTTAGAGCCGGCTCCTAGAAGGTAGAGCCGGCTCTAGGATGTTGTGGAGCTGGCTCTAATGAGCCTAGAGCTGGCTCTAAAGAAAAGAAGAGCAGGCTCTTTTAATTTCTAGAGCCTGCTCTCTCTGAAAAGGTCCAGAAACTGATTTTTGTGGTTCGTTTGGCTGAAATTGAATTTTCTAGAACTGTTCGAAGCTACTGAATGTTGTAAATATGTGTTTGAGACTTATAATAATGTTAAGAAGCAAGTTCACATTCAGTTATTGAGGATAGGAATTAATTTAAGATCAAACAGAGGGCTCGTAGGTGAATGGTTAAATATTTACATTACACTGCTTACTGTTTTAGCAATTGGTTTTATTGCATGATCTTAAATTATGAATCATATTGTTAGTTGTGTTCAGAGCATATAACTGTTAAAATATATGTGTTCTTAGCTGGAATTAACTGATGTCTACAAACTGACATACAACGCATCAGTTATGGTATTATATGGAGAAATAAATTGTATAATCTTGATTTGTCAATTTAAAGGATTGGAACTGGGATTCTAAAATTGTCATTGGATGCACAATTTAGTTATACGCATATTAAACTATATTTATGCAAATTTTGGAGTATGGTTGATTAGTATCTGATACTGTTTTCGTCAACTACGCTAACTGGAGGAGCTAAGTGTACAGTCTTTTTATATTTTTTTATATATAAAGAACTGCAATGGGATATCTAGATGTTATATTGGAGGCATAAATTGGTTGTATACATGCTAAACTATATTTATGCTTATTCTGGGATGTGGTTAATAAATAAATATACTGTGTTATTAACTATGAAAACTGGAGGATGGTATGCACCGGTATGGGACGGTGTCATACTAGGTACGGATTAGTTCAGACACTAAGTATACCTAAATCTAGATTAAGGTATGGATTAATCATAAAGGTTAAGTCCATCACCTACCTGTGTCATATCAGTTGTGAATTGAATGACCTACTATGATTTCAGAATGGATTTGTTATACATATATCAGACCATTACACAGATGGATGGTATACTGTATTAGGAGGAGTACGGACTTTATATATATATTATATGGTGCCGTGGAATGAGCTTGAGTCTCATGACCATGGTTAGGGCGCGTATATCGCCTAGGATGGATAACTGGACATAGGTGTTGTTCCTTGGTAGGTCTAGGTATTCATGCCCAACCTAGGGTGCGTATTCGTATGTTACCTTCTATTCAGACTGAGACAAACCTACTGGACTAGCGAGCGTCCTATAGTGTGTACTATATATATATATGGACTACTCTAGATATTGTTGAGTCTTCCTAGGATGTATCTGCGTATCGGATTACTGTTTGGATTGTAGTAGATCAGGACTTGCATGTGGGCCTGACCCACTCCTTTATTTTTCAAGTGCTCGTCAGTTTCAGGGTTAGAGTTTGGACGTGCAGAGCAGATACAGCTATTCATTCCTCCTATTATATAGGAATCTTCTCTATGTTAGCTTTGCAGTTTATTTTTATTATTTCAGTATCTTTTGGAGAATTTTTAATAAGGGGTCCAATAGATGGATTCCCGAGTTGTAAACCTATGGAGTTTGGGATTTAACAGTTTTCAATAATTATATTATTTTAAGGATTTTCAATTAGCATTCTTTCAGCTTACTATTATTTATTTTATTTCATCTTGTACTCTGTGTTCAATTACATATTAATTGTTTGATATCCCTCGGGTTTGGGCCTGTGCCTGATCAACCCGTGTCTCGGATCTGAGGGATATCACAAAATACGCACTTTTCAGCACTCATCATTAATTTATTATTATTTTGAGTCATTATTAATATTTTTTTTCTTTTTCAGAAGTATCATTCTTCTTCTTCTTTTTTTAATTTTAATTTTATTTTATTTTTTATTTTACTCTTTGTAATTATACTTTAGATGGTTCAAAATTTGTTATTCTTAATTTGTTGTATTGAGAAGGTTGGATTGTTAACTTTTTTATTTACTTTTTCTTTTTAGAAGCATTATTATGATTTTTTTTCTTTTGTTTTATTTTTATTTTTCTCTTTCTAATTGATGTTTAGAAGTAGTTGATTTGTTTTATTTTATTTTTATCTTTCTAATTGATGTTTTGAAGTGGTTGATTTAGTAAGTTTACTTTGTGATTTTTTTTCTTTTATTTTTTTCTTCTTTATTTTTGGTTCATTCATAATTTATTATTATTTTGAGTTATTATTGTTAGTTTTTTTCCTTTGCTTTTATTTTTCAGAAGTATCATTATTGTTTTTTTTTTAGTTTTTATTTTTATTTTACTCTTTATATGTTCACGTTGGATTGTAATTTTTTTCTCAGTTTTTATTTTTTATTTTTGGTTCATTCCTAATACAGGTTTCAATGTTTTTTGGCTTTCAGTTGGACTTGGTTTTGAATTGAATTTGTTGCTGAAAATTTTTTATATGTTTTTTTTTTCAATTTTTATTATTAATTTTTTTTTTTTTATTCATTCTTAATATATTATTTTTTATATGTTCTTTTTTTTTCAATTTTTATTATTTTTTATTTTTGAATATTCATTCTTAATACATTATTTTGAATTGGGTTTCAATGTTTTTTGATTTTTGGTTGAACTTGATTTTAAATTATTTATTTATTATAAATTAATATTTATATGGTCCGGATGTGGAATGGAGTATTTATTAGGTAATTTTATTGCTGAAGGATGTTTGCATGGATCGGGGCATGAGAATATGCGACCTTTGACCCGTGAAAGAATGTATTGGCAAAATTTTATTCATAAGTTGAGAAAAGTATTATCTTAATGAAACTGATGTGTCTGACATGGAGTTATCTTATGTTGGAAGAGCCATTTATTATGCTGTGCAGTTTTGCATAAATTCAACACATTAAGAACATCTATTAATTTTTTTGGTTTGGTAAGCATCTCACTCTAACAATATAAATTTCTATAATAAAAATAAATAATTTTTAAAAAATTTACCACAAATTAGCAATTTTATTTTTTATAAAACTCTATCACATTATCTATTTATTATAAGTTTTATAATAAAAGAAAATCTAATTAGACAAAGATATTGTTGGCCTAAGGATTTTTATCTAAAGGTCAAACTTATTTTTGATGATTACAAACCATTAATGATGTTTATGTACTAATATTTTCATTGAGTTATATATAGTTCATATCTTATATGATGAGCTAGATGAGCCATTTCAAGCATTCAAGTACTCAAGCTATGGACTCAATGAAGCCTCAAAGATTGCAAGAAATCAAAGAAAGACTCAAACTTCAAAGATCAATCAAACAATTTCAAAGAAAAAAGCAAGTCTTCATCAAGCTCAAAAGATCATGGTCAGGGAATGGAGAAAAGGGTAGATAGGATGGTGAGAGCTTTAGATTTAAATGTTAAAGCATATTTGAATATCTTCTGAAACTCAAGTTTTTAGGTTCATGCATATTTTCTCTAAAAATCAGTGTTTAGAAGGCCTAAAATCTTTCCATGAACTTTACTTATGCATGCTCTCATAATAGGAAGTGCACAGAACAAGATGTGTTTCATTCTTAGTCTTACACAAGGATTGGAGCCGCCTCCCAAATGTAGGAGCCTGCTCTTTGCACTCCAGTAGCCAAATTGTGTGTCGTAAAATGCATTTTGTGAATTGGAGCCGCCTCCCAGTTATTGGAGCCGCCTCCTATTTATTGGAGCCTCCTCCAATTTTTTAAAGAGCCGGCTCTTCTACGTTATTTGAATCTACAACGGCATTTTTCTGCATTTAAGTCTTCCAACTACTTCTAACAGACATATTAAGCTACGGTTGTCTATATAAGGAAGGCTCATTTACTTAAGTAGTGACACCACTGATTAATACATTCAAGAGAGCATTCAAGAGCATTCAATAAGCTATTTTTTTTTCTTCTCTGAGCTTTCACTTTCAACCATCACTATATTCTTTCATCCTAGAACTTGAGCTTCATTAATATTCTGATATTCTCTAGTTGTGAGCTTACACTTGTATATCTATTGAGAGAGATTCTTGTATTTCATTTACAAACTTTGCTACAATCTTGTAAGGGTTGGTGTGACCCAAAAGAAGCTTAGGAGAAGGGTGTTCTCCTAGCAAGGAAAAGAAGCAAGGTCTTGCTTCAAATTTGAAGGTTTGCTCTCCACCATTAAGGAGAAGCTCTAGTGAATTTGGGAAGTCTCAAGGCGGATCTTGAGCCGAGGAGTAGGAGTTTCCGAACCTCGCTAAATCACCGAGTTCATTGTTTGCATCTTCCTATCTCTATCTCTTCTTTACTTGTGCTATATATTGCTTAATTTTTCCAATTAATCATTGCATAATAGTTGTTGTAAAACAAATTTCATAAATTGCGAAAATTGGCCATTGACTCTATTCACCCCCCCCCCCCTCTAGAGTTAATTAGTGGTTAACAATTGGTATCAGAGCCTAATCTCTAGAAAAAGATTAATCATCTTAGAGAACGATCATGGCCAATACAAACTTTCATCAAGAAGGTCAATCTAACAATAGACCCCCTTGGTTTGATGGAAGTGACTACAACTATTGGAAAATCAAAATGAGAGCATTCTTAAGAGGCATAGATGTAGATGTTTGGAAAGCCATAGAAAAAGGAGACCATGTTCCAACCAAGATAGTAGAGGGTGAAAATGTTCCAACACCCGATATTGAATGGACCCTCAATGACCGTAGGCTTATACAATGTAATGTCAAGGCTATCACTAATCTCTATTGTGCCTTAAGCAAAGACGAATTCAATAGAATTTCGGATTGCGAAACGGCTAAAGAAATTTGGGATAAACTTGAAGTTACCTATATAGGTACTAGTCATGTTAAGGAATCCAAAATGAATATGCTTGTCCATAAATATGAACTTTTTACCATGAATAACAAAGAAACTATTAGTGAAATGTACTCTCGTTTTACTAACATTGTTAATCCTTTGAAAGCTCTTGGAAGAAAATATACATCATCCGACAATGTAAGAAAAATCCTTAGATCTTTGCCAAAGAATTGGGAAGCAAAGAAGATCGCCATCCAAGAAGCCAAAGATCTTAACACACTTCCCATTGACGAACTCATTGGTTCATTAATGGCTTACGAGCTAGAAATGAATGATAGAGATGAAGAAACTCAAAAGAAGGATATAGCTCTACAAGCTACTACCAAAGAAGTTGCAATTGATAAGGCTCCTCATGATGATGAAGAAGAAGAAGTTGCTCTCATTACCAAAACCGTGAGAAGAATCCTTCAAATGAAGAAGTTCCAAAAGAGCAACAATTTCAAAAGAAATGGGTCATCTAGTGAGCAAGGAAAAAGAGAAGCACCTACTTGCTTCCATTGTGGAAAACCGGGGCATTTCAAATCCGATTGCTATGCCTATAAAAATGAAAAGGAAAGGAAAAAGAAAAGAAAGGCCATGCAAGCTACATGGGAGGATGATGATTCAAATGGATCCGAAAGTGACGATGAACTCAATGAATTGGTTAATCTTTGCCTCATAGCCGATGACGATGAGGTAATTTCTAATCATGACTCATTTAATTTGGAAACTACTTATGATGAATTGGTTGATGCACACAATTACTTGCTAGATGCCTTTAGAGAATTGCATGATGAATTAGGCAAAATGGTTCAAAAATGTGCTACTCTAAAAAGGGAAAAGAATATCATCTTTCAAAACCTTGAAAAATTTCAACTTGAAAATGAAGCTTTGAAAAAGGAAAAAGAATTAGCTAAAGAATCGGTTTCAATAGATTTAATTTCTGAAAATAAATCATTAAAAATTATGATTGAAGATCAAATTGAGACTTTAGCAAAATTCACAAAAGGTAGAGAAAATTTGGGTCTCATACTTGGAAAGCAAAGAAATGCTTATGCCAAGGATGGACTTGGATTTGATCCTCACAACAAAAATTCTTGTTTATTGAAAAAAAAAAGAACCTTTGAACAATTACTTTGTTAAAAATTCCTCTTTTAGTCTACAATGTAATTATTGTAAAAAAATAGGACATAAGATCAATCATTGTCCTATTAGGCCATGTATGACAAAAGAAGTTTAGGTTATTAAAGGGACTTATACACCTCTTCCTAACTCTCATGGACCAAAGAGAATATGTGTACCAAAAGAAGATTATTCAAATTCCTTTTGTAGGTTTGCTTGAAGTCACCATATTTATCCAAGGACAAATGGTTTCTTGATAGCGGATGTTCAAGGCATATGACGGGAGATCAATCAAAATTTCACTCCATCAAACCTCATAAAGGAGGAAGCGTCACATTCGGTGACAACTCAAAAGGTAAGGTCATTGGCATTGGAACTATTGGTATCTCCTCCTCCTTATCTATTGAAGATGTGTTACTTGTTAAGGGCTTAAAACATAACCTATTTAGTATTAGCTAATTATGTGATAAAGGATATGATGTTTTGTTTAAATCGGACAAATGCATTGTCAAAAAGGATAATGTTGAAGTTTTCCATGCTCTAAGAAATGGTAATGTATATTCTTTGCTTTTATGTGAATACACGATCAAGATGTCAAGTGTCTTGTATCCTCAAATGAGGATAGTTGGTTGTGGCATAGAAGGTTAGGTCATGCTAGTATGGATTTGATTTCAAAACTATCTAAGAATGAATTGGTCAAAGGCCTCTCAAAGACTAATTTTTCTAAAGATAAAACTTGTAGCGCATGCCAAATAGGCAAGCAAATCAAGTCATCATTTAAAAGGAAAAAGGATATAACAACTTCAAGACCACTAGAATTAATTCATATGGACTTATTCGGTCCAGAGAGAATTGCTAGTCTTGGTGGAAAACTCTATGCATTTGTCATTGTGGATGACTTCTCTAGATTCACTTGGGTATTTTTCCTTACACATAAAAATGAGGTTCATACAATCCTTACTAAATTTTGTAAGAGAGTCGGAAACGAAAAAGAATGTAAGATCAAGTCCATTAGAAGTGATAGAGGTAGAGAGTTCGACAACCAAGATGTGGAAAGATTTTGTGATAAAAATGGATACAATCATAATCTTTCGGCTCCTAGAACTCCTCAACAAAATGGAGTTGATGAAAGGAAAAATAGGTCTCTCCAAGAAATGGCTAGGACTATGTTAAATGAACATAATTCTCGTAGATCTCTATGGGCCGAAGCTGTTAGTACCTCATGCTATGTCATAAATAGAGTCATCATTAGAAAACTCCTTAATAAGACTCCTTATGATCTTTGGAACAAAAGGAAACCAAATATTGGATACTTTAAAGTCTTTGGGTGTAAATGCTTCGTGTTAAATGACAAAGATAATTTAGGAAAATTTGAACCTAAATCAGATGAAGGTATTTTCCTAGGATACTCTTCTCGTAGCAAAGCATTTAGAGTGTTTAACAAAAGAACACGAGTGGTTGTGGAATCAATACATGTTGTATTTGATGAATCACCATTATCCCCTCTTAGATGCTCATTGGATGAAAATGAAAATGTGATTGAGATTGAAAAGAATGTTGAAAATCTTGATTTAAATGGTCCTTCTCATAAAGATCTCCCCAAAGATGTTCCAAAAGAAAGTCACTCTCATGAAGACACTCCTCCTAAGGCTTGGAAGCAAGTGCTTAATCATCCAATAAATCAAATTATCGGTGATCCATCTAAAGGTGTAAAAACTAGATCTCAAATGAGTAATATTTGCAATTATGTAGCTTTTGTTTCCCAACTTGAACCAAAAAATATTCATGAAGCCGAAAATGATGAATCTTGGCTTTTGGCCATGCAAGAAGAACTTAACCAATTCGAAAGAAATAAAGTTTGGCTTTTGGTTCCAAGGCCTAAAGACAAAACTATCATTGGCACAAAATGGGTATTTAGGAACAAAAAGGATGAATCGGGAATCATAGTAAGAAACAAGGCAAGGCTTGTTGCTCAAGGATATAATCAAAAAGAATGAATTGATTATGAGGAATCCTTTGCCCCCGTAGCTAGACTTGAAGCTATAAGAATGCTCCTTGCTTTTGCATCCCATAAGAACTTCAAGTTATATCAAATGGATGTAAAAAGTGCTTTCTTAAATGGTATCATTGAAGAAGAAGTATATGTTGATCAACCACCGGGCTTTGAAAGCTATAATTACCCAAACCATGTTTTCAAATTATCAAAAGCCTTGTATGGTTTAAAACAAGCTCCAAGAGCTTGGTATGAAAGACTAAGTGGTTTTCTACTCGTTAATGGTTTTATTAGAGGTAAAATTGATAATACTCTTTTCACTAAAACCATCGATAACAACTTATTGGTCATTCAAATTTACGTTGATGATATTATCTTTGGATCAACCAATAGTGTGATATGTGAAAAGTTTGCTTCTAGTATGCAGAATGAATTCGAAATGAGCATGATGGGTGAACTTACTTTTTTCCTAGGATTGCAAATCAAACAAACATTTGATGGCATTTTTGTTTGCCAATCTAAGTATGTTAAAGATTTGCTAAAGAAATTTGGCTTGGAGGAAGTCAAACATGCCCATACTCCAATGAGCTCATCTTTGAAACTTGATAAAGATGAAAAAGGCACTGATGTAGATATTAAAAAATACAGAGGTATGATTGGTAGTCTCTTATATCTAACCGTAAGTAGACCGGATATCATGTTTAGTGTATGTTTATGTGCTCGTTTTCAATCTTGTCCTAAAGAATCTCATTTATGTGCCGTTAAATGAATCTTTCGCTATTTGAGCTATACCAAATTCTTGGGACTTTGGTATCCTAGACATACATCATTTGACCTTGTTAGTTACTCGAACGCTGATTTTGGTGGATGCAAAGTTGATAGAAAAAGTACTAGCGGGACTTGTCACTTCATTGGACAATCATTAGTATCTTGGTCTTGCAAGAAACAAAATTTCATAGCTCTATCAACGGCGGAAGCCGAGTATATTGCAGCCGGTAGTTGTTGCGCTCAAACACTTTACATTAAACAACAACTAGAAGACTTTGGACTCTATTTTGATCACATTCCTATTATGTGTGATAATACAAGTGCAATATGCATCTCTAAAAATCCTATTCAGCATTCAAGAACAAAGCATATAGAAATTAGATACCATTTTCTTAGGGATCATGTTTCTAAGGGTGATATTGATCTTATATTTGTGACTACTGAAAAGCAATTAGCTGACATCTTCACAAAACCACTCCAAGAGGAGAGATTCTGTCTACTCAGAAGAGAAATTGGAATGATCACAGAGCAGAATGTCATGCAGTGAAGTAGCAGCAGCAGAGCCAGCTCCAATCTAAATAAGAGCCGCCTCTATAGAAAACAAGAGCCGGATCATCTCATTCAAGAGCCGCCTCTCCAACCTGTATCCAAGAAAATCACAAATCCTAACTCTCGGTATCTCTAGAGCCGGATCATAAAATTTCATGAGCCGGCTCCCCAAAACCTGCATCCATGTCCAAACTCTCGGGATCTCTCAAAACTCATCAAGAGCCGGCTCCAAAAAGCTCTTGAGCCGGCTCCAATTTCCCATGAGCCGGCTCTAATCAAGTGTCTCTCTGGTTATTACCTCGGGCAGTAGTCATTTTGAAACAATCCACCATTCCAGAGAGCATAAACCGTGAGAGCTTCTTCACCATGAGTATGGGTGCTTCCACTTATAAGGTTTCACAATGATTCCATCCATCATGTAAATGTCTAGTGGCCTTCATTCTGCATCTTGATTTATTCTCCTCTCACTGTTGTGCGAAAATTTCTCCATCTCAGGTAAAAACTTCAACCTCATTTGTTCTCCTTTCTTCATTATTTCGTCTATCATATATATGTATTGATCCATGCTTTGATGTAATACTCCATGAATTGCTTTAAACTCATCTTAAATTGAATTTTGTTGCATGAATTCCTTTCAATTTTGAACAAAATTTTGGTTTAATCTCCTTTATATTACATGTTCAAACCCTAGAAATGTCATATTTTGATCCAAAATTTTGGTCTTGCTTCATGAATCTAAGCATTCTCTTGTGGATTATGTTGAATTTCCCTCTTGGGTTTACATTTCCATAATATTTTACCAATTCCACATGAATTGTCATAATTGATTCAACATTTCTCAAGACTTAATTTTCTATCAAACCCTAGAAAATTAGTACTTTCAGCAAATTTTTTTTTGGGGGTTGCCTTGTGAATTCATTTCTTTTTAATTTTATTCCATTAAAATTCCATTTTAAGTCTACATTTCAAAATTCATTTTTTTTTAAATCCAACGACAATCACATTGTTGCTCACAATTTTTTTGGGGTTTTCAAACATAGTTTATTTTATTGTTTTGTTCTCCAAATTGTCTAGATATGAAAAATTTTGTTTAAAGTCTTTTGAAAATGCCTCCATATCTTTCAAAATTAATATAAGTTTTGTTTTTAAATTGTGACTTGTTTAAGTCCCTACTGAGTTTCCATGGCATCATCCTCCCGTAGAAGGAATCCTTCTCGTGGCAAAACTAGGATCACTCAAACTCATGACTCTATCCCAAATGAACAAACTCCTCCTCCAAGTCCAATTCAAATTTCTGCCACAAAGTTATATAGAACTCCTACTCATAAGAGGCTATATGAGAAAGAATTTCTTCATAGGAAAGTGGCCAAAGGAAAGGTTCTGTCACACACAATTTGTGATGACCTCAACCTCAACACCTACAAACTCTTTAATGTTATTGGCCTTGGGTCATTTGTTGGGATGAAAAACAAGTATTATCCAAGACTTGTTCAGTTATTCTACACCCACCTTGAGAAAATGCCTGGTGTAGAGAAGTTACAATGCTATGTGGCTGGAGTGGAATTCGATCTTGATGTTAAAAGCATTTCCAAAATCTTTCATTTTATGGATGATGGTATTCAATTCTACTCTCCTCAAAAATGGTTCACTGGGAAAGATTTTGACAAACTAGCAGCCATTCGCCAAATGAGCTACGATCCCGCACTACCAATATCAAAGAAGTCAAATCCAAACAATTGACTATGGAAGCTCGATTGATCCACAAAATTATTGCATACTCCATTCTTCCTAAAACCGACAGTCGCTCAAAAGTCTCTCGCATGGAAATCTTTCTGATTTGGTGTGTCTTAAATGGAAAAGATTTTGACTTGGCCTACATTATCTTTCATCACATGTTGGCATGCAAGAAAAAGAAAAAAAGTCCACTCCACTATGCCATGGTTCTCACTCACATTTTCATGGCTAACAAAATTCCACTTGACAAAAGTGAATCAGCCAAACTAGGCCCAAGAGATATCCTTGATGCTTTCAATCTAGACACAATGGGGCTAAAAAGGGATCCCGATGGTATGTGGTTTTATCCTAGGCAGAGAAGATTCGAAGAGGCTAGAGCTCGTGGAGAAAAGATTGAGGATGTTGATGATGGGGATGAGGAAGAACATGAAAGCAATGACAGTACTGAAGATGAGGATGTTCCAGTTGCACATCGCTCAAATCATGATCTTTTATTGGAACTTCTAAATGTTTCTCGTCAAAATCAAGCCACTCTTCAAGAACAACAAACCACTCTTGAACACCAACAACAACAACTTGACGAAATGCTTATGACTATCACTCATATCAGTGAAGACTTTGAAGCCTTTCGAAAAGGCCTTAAACCTCCTCCTCCTTCTACTTAGAACAATATCACCTCGTCTAAAAACTCTTTTTGTGCACTTACTTGTTTTATCTGCTTTGAAGAAGCCTCTTTTTACTTATGTCGTTTTTCTTTTGAAGTCTTTATCATGATCTATGCTTTTGTCTAACATCTGCTAGTTATGTTCATATTTTCCTTATCTACTGTTTTGACTTCTGTCATCTATAAAATGACATATTTCCTATTTTATTGCCCTTTAAATTCTCATTCTCTAATAGTTCATGACTTGGCATGTATTTTCTCTTTCATAGAAGTAAACTTTTTGAGATGACAAAGGGGGAGAAAGATGTGTTATTATGCTATGTGTCTACTCTACTTTTTATATATATCTTGATTGATGCATATTGATAGGGGGAGACTTATAAAAATATCTGTAAAAAGTTAAATGAAATCAAGCATGATATGATACTTTAGATATGCTTATTGATAGGGGGAGCACTCTTTCAAATACAACTCTACTTTGTCAATAAACACATCAATGTTTTGTCATCATCAAAAAGGGGGAGATTGTTGGCCTAAGGATTTTTATCTAAAGGTCAAACTTATTTTTGATGATTACAAACCATTAATGATGTTTATGTACTAATATTTTCATTGAGTTATATATAGTTCATATCTTATATGATGAGCTAGATGAGCCATTTCAAGTAATCAAGTACTCAAGCTATGGACTCAATGAAGCCTCAAAGATTGCAAGAAATCAAAGAAAGACTCAAACTTCAAAGATCAATCAAACAATTTCAAAGAAGAAAGCAAGTCTTCATCAAGCTCAAAAGATCATGGTCAAGGAATGGAGAAAAGGGTAGATAGGATGATGAGAGCTTTAGATTTAAATATTAAAGCATATTTGAATATCTTCTGAAGCTCAAGTTTTTAGGTTCATGCATATTTTCTCTAAAA